>NW_027507784.1:218427006-218834506 GCF_037356315.1 Lithobates pipiens
TGTAAAAATCCCTTGTAATAGAAAAAGCATGACAGGTCCTCTTAAATATGAGAGCTGGGGTCAGAGAGACCTCGGATCTCATATTTACACTAAAATGCAAGACGCTGCTATCTTCCCCTCACTCGTCTCCATGTCAGGCCAGGGACAGGTCCGGATCGCCGTCACGGACCTGGCTACTAGATTCCAAGCAAATTTGTCAACCCCTGACTTAAGACCCTACTTACAGACCTTGCCGTACTAGAGATCCGTCATAAGCAGGCACAGAACCCCTCTTTAGAGAGACCTTCTTGTAAAACTTACACAAATGGCAGACCTCCTACAAGGTAAAGCCAAGGCAGCATTACAGGTGTGCAGGAAGTTTTCTTAGGAATCCACAGATAAGTGTGGGAAACTACTAGCCAGAACACTGAGAACAGGGACTAGCAACATATGTCCCACACCTAGTACCTCCCAACAGACCAAAGGTTACGAAACTTCATGGTATAACAAGAGAATTCCCGGGAATTCTATAATTCCTTCTATAATAAGATGACCAAATCCCCCACTCAAGACCAGATACATTCTGTTCACTCATTCCGACTATCGGATGCAGACAGGGACAGCCTTAAAGACCCCATCACTATAGAGGAACCCCAGGGAGCTGTTGGATTCACTAAACCTTATGGCCCAATACTATAAAAAAAAAAAAAAAAAAAAGTCCTACTTTCTTCTCTTGCTCCATACATGGTCAGGTTGTTTAATGCACTTGGCTCGACTGCAACAAATCATGGTTGACACCCTATCCATATCTCAGCAATCCCTAAGGAGACTAAAGACCCAGCAGTCTGTGGAAGCTATCGGCCAACCTCACTGCTCAATTTGGACCTCAAACGCTTTACAAAAATACTGGCGATCAGGATCCAACACCTTATCCCGAGCCTAATCCATTTGGATCAAGTGGGCTTTGTTTCTACACGGGAGGCTAGGGACAATACTACGGAAGTACTGAATTTACTTCAGGCAGTCAACAAATCAGACACAGTGTGTTTCTCGGTGCTGATGTGGAGAAAGCCTTTGACAGGGTGAACTGGAATTTTATGCTTGCAGTTTTACGACACGCTGGCTTCAGCATTAAAATGCTACAGTGGATTGCCACAATTTACTCCCGACCAGTAGCTCGAGTTTGGGCCAACGGTGTTCTAACGGGACACGTCAGGGGTGTCCACTGTCATCCCTCCTTTTGGCCCGTTACTGGAACCACTTCTCTGCGCAGTCTGACTTTACCCAGATAGCAATGGAAGGTAGGAGATACTCAACACAATCTTGGCATATGCCAAACGACATGTTATGTTCCCTTACGAACCCTTCGATTTCACTTCAGAACTTGACAGTTTGAGAGATATTGAGTTCTCTAAAATCTGCCGATTTCGCGAAGTAGGAAGCAAACGGGAGTTAACATCCCATCAATATCCATCGTACAGTTACAGAACAAAATTTTAAATTCAAGTGGACCGACAAAGCTCTGACGTACTTAGGCACATTTGTCCCCTCCAACATGGCCAAAATCTTTGAGCAAAACAACCCCACCGCCACTACATCAAAAAGTTAAGCAGCTTCGACAAATGGAACGCCGGCCTTTATTCTTGGTTTCTTCACCTTCTACAGGCGCTGCCAATCCATATCCCGTCTAGCCATTGCAAACAGATACAAATGATATTCTGTTCCAAATGATATTAATTTGAGTTCATAAACGTCCACGGTTACAATGTACCCAGTCAATGCTACCCAAGCAATATGAGGGGTTGGCAGTACCAGACATAGGCAAGTACTACCAAGCTATATAACTGAGCAGGCTGATCGATTGGAACAGACACACAGACGTTAAAAATATGGGATTTGCATTGAACAAGCCCAAAAAAAAAAAATAAAAAAAAAATAAAAAGGCTGTTTCTCTTGGTAGCGCCCCTTGGTGTTTTGCATCCCTTCCAAGGGGGATGGACCATCCACTAATAGGCAATAAACTTTGCTCATTCCTGCTCACATCCACCCCCATATCCTCAAAGACGTCACTCCTGTACCCAGTTTTGGGGAACCCTCTTTTCCCTCCGGGAATTCGTGATGCCAATTTCTGGAGCCTTATGGGCTCAGGCTGTACACAAGCCTCCCGATACATAAATGCAGGGGGTGTGGCCGGCGGCCGATGTTAAACCAGTGTTTTTTCTGACTAGGATTTTGGAAGGCCCTGCAGGATTACTCACTTCCTCAGAACCCTCCCAGCCCCAGGACCGTTTGCCAGGCCCCTGACCACTTTCAAAGAATTCTGTTTAGCGAAGGGGGTGCTGCCCCACACACTCTGCCAACTATAACTTATTAGTCACTCCTGTAGAACCTCACTTATTGAACTGTGTACGGGAATCGGAACATGACCTAGGTAAAAAACGTTCAGTACAACACACTGACAACATATCCTCAGGTTTACGTACAAATATTCTATTTTACCTCCTCCATGCCTTTAATATATCTGGGAAGAGATATATATATATATATATATATATAAAAATAAAAAAAATAAAAACAAACAATCATCCACAACCTCCTTGACACTGCTAAGGCATGCATCCCTCTTAAGTGGAAAGCCCCACAAACTGACACAGTAGGGATGTGGATTCGTAAAGTAAGGGAAATAAGTAGAATGAAAGCTTTTGTTCTTTCAGCACGACATCATGATTGATACTCCAAGACCTGGTTGCTCTGGAACTTTTGTCTTTTTGTCTTGACGGTGACGTGAACGACTACTCACCCCACCAGTTAGTGACCCTACTGGCCACAAAGCACCCGGAGCCTCGCCTTGACACCTCCCACGTTCAACAGGGGGTCACACAAGGTTAACCTCCGCATTCCCACCCCCTTTTCCTCTCCCTTCCCCTCTCAGCTTATCTCCTTGCCATGTTCCTCCTCTTTCTTGGTTATATGGACCACTTTCAGGGATCCAAGAAACTAAAAAAAAAAAAAAAAAAAAAAAAAAAGGGACAGCATAATTTGATCACTAGTCTTGCCACCTTGAGTACACCCAGTACTATGGTATGTTTTAGGCACACGAAAGTCATCCCAGATAGACTGTCATACGGTCCTTTAGATGCAGTAATGTGAACTCGTCTGTAATGTATACTTGCATTGTTCTGCAAGACAACTAAATGTATGTGTCCGGATGTTTGTCCTTGCATGCACCTCAGAAATTGAATCTGCATGTTTTGACTGCACACACAGAGCACTGCAAAGCATCTTGCTGTGTTGCTATGCAGGTGCACTGAGGTACTGTTTGGAATGGATAAGACTGCATCGCTCCAGTACTAGGGGTTATTGACTGCTTGCACAGCTTACGCAGGCCATACAGTAAGTTTTTGTTATCAAATCGCTCAAAAAAAATAAATAAATACATTTACTAAAAGATCTGTTGAACATGCATGCAATAACGCCATCATTGTATTAATGACACCCAATTATCAAATCGATAACATACAGTACATTTTTTATCGATTACACGATCAGGAGGGGGTTACATTTTGAACACACGCATGTGCTGTAGATTTTTTTTTATTTTTTATTATACTGCTAATATTTACAAAATCGATCATTTAAGAAAAAAAAAATTAAAAAAAAAAACAAACACACACACACCATGGTGCGGGTATTTTTTGCTATAAAACTTTGCATTTCAATAATTTAAATTAGCCCGGTAACATTTCAAAAGTCAAACAATCGAGCGCATCAAATACTTTTTCGAACGATTTACTAACCGTATATGGCCTGCATTACAGGTTTAAAAGTGATAATGTAAGAAAAAGTACTGGGCTATTGTATAAATGGTTAAATGTGCAAAAAGAAATAAAACAAACACACATATACCAAATACATACAATGATACGAGTGATCATGTCCAAAAGTGCTTTATAATTAAAGTCTACAACAAATGCTGAATAAAAAGTGAATCCAACAAATGACATGCCATAGACTCCCAATGATGTGCTCTCACCTTGTAGTCACACACTACAAAAAGGTCAAATAAGCATGGACCGAAAAGTAAATCCCTTGAACATTCCCAAAAATAATGGACACCTTCCACCATTTTCAAATAACACTAAGCCCCACAGGTTAATCAGCCAACTGAAATACACATCACATCTCTGCAGCCCTGTGTGTCCAAGGCTCAAAGAAAAAAGCAATTCCTAGAATTCTTTGAAAAAGCCCCTCAGCATTTCTGTCTGTGGCCATCTTGACTAAAGGCAGATGATTCATGTAGCATTTACTTCCTAGAATCCAACTGCCCTTGGCTCATTTATGCAGACAGGAGGGTGTGCTTAGCTGGGAAAACACCTCCTGGAACATATGATATTGGCCTAGAAAACAAAAAGTAAATGAAGGAATGTAAAAATAAAAAAAGTTGTTACCGATTTACTAATGCTAGAAACTGACAGTGGAGAACAGCAGCAAAATTTCCCTGTAGAAGGAATGTATAATGTTTTAATTTTTGCACTTTTTATTTTATTGTAAGAACCTATACTTTGTTTTAGTTCAGGTTGCTTCCACGCTACTAGTTTCCAAAGCATAATGGAATTTTCCATGAGACTGCCTACAAATGTGGAAGCACCATTTTGTGCACTTGGGTCAGGCAGATAGAGCCAACATGCAACTCGTCTACTAGGATATATCTACCAAGTCACGCCTCCTTTGTGAACCATTTGTTATATGTCTATTCTGATATTCAAGTCTGACACACTAAACAGCTGTTATCTGAGCCTCCCAAAGGTTATTGGCTGGCGACCTATAAATTATATGAATATATAGTTAGTTCTGCATTGCAGCATTGGGTCCTCAGTTCAAATTCCTGTCAGGACACCTGCATGGAGTGTGCATGTTCTCCCTGTGCTTGCATGGGTTTTCTCCCCCCACCCACCTCAAAGATGTTGGTAGGTTAGTTGAATCCTGTCTAAAATTTGCCCTAGCATATGCAAGATGAGGATTTTATCCTGTAAGATACTTGAGGGCAGGGTCTGTTGTGAACTTGCAACATCCAACTACACAAATTACTTTTAACAGTGAGAGAAAGATCATATTAGTATAGGGCTGTTTTCACACAGATGTGCTGCAGTCTACCTATACTGTTGGTGCAGTGTACCTGCGGGTTTGCTGCGCTTAGCCATAGACTGCTATTATATCCTGCTGTTTTACCACCCCCAACTTTACGTGTGACCAAGACCTAAGGTGCCACTGCTGAATGCAAATAAGGGCCTTTCCACCGGTTTCAAACCCATGATTGCCATGCAAGGCACGCGTTTGCATCACGGTAGTACTGCAATTAGAGTCTTTAAATCAGGTGTGAGGAGGAGACACTGTCTGGTGATCTTTGACTTCTGTTGTGTTGTTCGGGTACATCGCCACCACTTTAAGGTTGCCTACCCCTGCTCCAAAAAGGTAAAGGGAGGTTAAGAAACCCTGGTTTAGGGGACAACAGATCAGAAAATTATTTAAAAATCTCACCGACCTCCAGTCTAAGGGGGCATTCTTCTTTCTACTAACCAACCACAAGTATTTTTCTGCCTACTGACCATCGTAAAAGTGCATTCTTCCTCACGATACCCATCAATACGTGTGTACTATATGCCGTTGCTCAGAGCCTGTTCTGCACGTTTGGCGTTTATTACTACTTGCTGTTAGAAAAGTTTTAAATATTTATTGTGTGACTATTAGAAAAACAATAGTCCTGAGACTGATTTGTTAAAAAGCTTACTTCTGAGCACATTATTGTATTAACTCATTGTATTGTTTTGTCCTAATTAACTCCATAGTAAGTAGGATGATTAGATTTAACTAAATATGATAGCCTAAGAATGTACGGAACATGAATAGCTAATAAAGTGCTAGCCTGTGCCATGACAACGTTATTTATGTTCCCTCAGCCAATAGAAGCATAGAGATGTTATTCTTATGGGGTATGTGAGGGCGGAATACAGTCTTTTGGCAGACATTTTTCTTCAGCTTTCGTCCTGTAAGCATGTCTCTCTGTTGTGGGCCACATCAGAAATAAATTTTCATGCTTCTCAGAACACCCGGAGTTTTTACTGATCACAAGGGAATTTCCTAACACTTGCCAACCGCCCACAGACTAAATATGTCATTACTTTGACAAATACCATTGTTATGGCTGCTAGCTGCTGCCATAACCCTGGTATTTTTTCTGTGGGCGATTCTGCATCTAATAAAAGTGATCCCAGAAGCAGATTCATTGTGGGATCACTTTTAAAAAAGGAAGCGGGAAAGGTGGGTGGCTCCCTCCCGTTGCTTCCCGGTCAATTTTGGGTTTACCAGAGCTGTCGGCAAACCCAGAAGTGATCTGATCGAGCTGATTGCTAGGCAGTTAGTCTAGTGAAGGAAAGATGGCCCCCACTTGGCTTTATGCTCTTGGAGGACCAGAGCGACCTCTGATGTCACTTCCGATTCTCGGGCATAACGAAATGTGGTGCGTTTTTATGTCAAAAGGGGTCAATTCACTAAAGGTTAAAGAAGTGCAAATATAATGCGGTAAAATAGTTCCTTCGCTAAATCAGTTTTGAAAGTGCAATTCACTAATATTTCTTGAGTTAAAATAATGAATGCAGTGTTTGAGCAGTAATTACTGCTCTTTCATGCAGTATTTTATCGCATTGAGCTGGTTGGAAAGCTGGCTGCTGTGTCCTTAACCACTTAAGGACCGCCGTATTGCCAATGTACATCATTACAATGGCACAGGCAGGCACAAGCACATACATGTATGTGCCTGCCTTCCAGCGAGTGGGGGGTCCGATCGGACCCCCTCCCGCTGGATACAGCGGTCCGGTTCGCTGCAGGAGCGATCCGAGATGAGGGGGATGGCCGTTGGTTTCTGGCCATCCCCTCTCGATCACTCCTGGCCAATGAGAAGCTTCCTCCCACTGTGTATTGTATATACAGGAAGGAGGAAGTGATGTCATTCTCCTCGGGCGGTCTTTTTGACCGGACTACGAGGAGAAGACAAAGTAAGTGTGCACCAACACTACACTGACATGTAGGTACACACAGGCACACAATGCCCCCCCCCCCCCCCCCCCCAAGTCACAGTGTCACTGATTGCAGTGATCATTTATTTACTGATCACTGCATTCAGTGTCAGTTGTAAAAGTAAAAAAACTGTCAGGGCAGTTAGTGTTAGGTCCAGGGTAGCCCCCTACCACCCCCCAATAAAGGTTTAACCCTTTCACCCCCTTTTGCTAGTGTCACTAAGCGATCATTTTTCTGATCGCTGCATTAGTGTCACTGGTGTCGCTAGGTAGCTAGTTATTTTTTTAGGTTCACCGCCAGGTTTTTATAGCGCTAGGTACCCCCATATACTACCCAATAATTGTTTTAACCCCCTGATTGCCCCTAGTTAACCCTTTCACCAGCGATCACCGTATAAGCGTTACGGGTGACTCTGGTTAGTTTGCTTTTTATAGCATCAGGGCACCCACCATTTATTACCAAATAAAGGTTTAACCCCCTGATCACCCGGCGGGTGATAATTAGGTTTTAGGGTCAGGGTCTGCGTCGCCCCAGGCAGCGCTAGGTTAGTGCCAGTACCGCTATCACCCACGCGCAAAGCGTACACCTCCCGTAGTGGTATAGAATCTGAACAGATCAATATCTGATCAGATCTATACTAGCGTCCCCAGCAGTTTAGGGTTCCAAAAAAAAAAAAAAAAAACGCATTGTTAGCGGGATCAGCCCAGATACCTACTGGCACCTGCGTTTTGCCCCTCCGCCCAGCCCACCCAAGTGCAGTATTGATCGATAACTGTCACTTACAAAACACTTGACACATAACTGCAGCGATTGCAGTCAGGCCTGATCCCTGCGATCGCCAAGTTTTTTTTTGGTAGCATTTTATATTTAAATCCGGAAGGCAGTGCTTGGTTTTCGGGGTCCCGTACGTGGCTAGGCTCCCAAAAAGTCCCCACATGTGGTATCCCTGTACTCGGGAGAAGTAGCAGAATTTATTTTGGGGTGTAATTTGACTTATGCCCATAGCATGTGTGAGCTGAGCAATATATCATTTAGTGACAACTTTGTGCAAAAAAAAAAAAAAAAGTTTGTAATATTCATGCAACTTGTGGCAAAATATAAAATATTTCATGGACTCAACATGCCTCTCAGTAAATAGCTTGGGGTGTCTACTTTCCAAAATGGGGTCATTTGGGGGGGTTTTGTGTTATTTTGGCATTTTATGGCCTTCGAAACTGATAGGTAGTGAGGAGTGAAATCAAAAATTTGCACCCTTAGAAATCCTGAAGGCAGTGATTGGTTTTCGGGGTGCCGTACGCGGCTAGACTCCCACATATGTGGTATCCCTGTACACGGGAGAAGCAGCAGAATATATTTTATTTTGGGGTGTAATTCCACATATAACTATGGCATGTGTGAGCAATATATCATTTAATGACAACTTTATGTAAACTTTTTTTTGTGTGTGTCATTATGGGCTCAACATGCCACTCAGCAATTTTCTTGGGGTGTCTACTTTCCAAAATAGGGTCATTGGGGGGGGGGGGGGGTTTGTACTGCCCTGCCATTTTAGCACCTCAAGAAATGACATAGGCACTCAAATTAAAAGCTGTGTAAATTCCAGAAAATGTACTCTAGTTTGTAGACGCTATAACTTTTGCGCAAACCAATAAATATACGCCTATTGACATTTTTTTTTTTACTGAAGACATGTGGCTGAATAAATTTTGGCCTAAATGTACGACTAAAATTTAGTTTATTCGATTTTTCTTATAAATAAAAAAGTAGAAAAATTTTTATTTTCAGTCTTTCCTTTTATATCGTAAAAAATAAAAGTCGCCGAGGCAATCAAATACCATCAAAAGAAAGCTCCATTTGTGGGAAGAAAAGGACGCAAATTTTGTTTCGGTATAACATTGCATGATTGGCACTGCACTGCTTTAACTGGTAATTGTGCAAAATTGTAAAAAGACCTCTGGTCCTTAGGCTGACAATTGGTCCGGGGCTTAAGTGGTTAAAAGCACTTTTGATTTTTCATGTTCGTGTCCCATAGACTTTAAAACGGTTTGTCCGAATTTTTGGCCTGTTAGCAAGTTCTGGTGCAAACTACATGCTGTAACATGTAGTATGAGAAAGTATCATGTTTTGCATTTTCTGCAAAATCCATGGTGATCCTGCCAGTCCCTCCGCTTTTCTATTAAGCTACCAAGCAGTAATTTCTACTAAGCAGTAGGATTGCACCAATACCGAGCATTTGCACGAGACTCATGCAAATGCGCAATGCTTAAGCTGATACTTAGTGGCAGGAGGCCACTACACCCCCAGCATTTCTATTTTGAAATGTATTGGGTGGTTTTAAAAAGGTGATAGTTTACAATCCCTTTTCATTTGTTATTTTTACACAAAGCTGTTACAACATAAGGTGGTAAAAAATAGGATTTTTGTAAAATCCTTCTCTGAAGTTCATTGACAGACACAGCTCCTTTAAATCTTGACCTTTGGGTTATAAATGTCACCTTCAGGAGAGGACTAGACCGAACATAGGGGGAAAAAAAATAAAAATAAAAACAAAAACACACACACACACACACACACACACACACACACACACACACACACACACACACACACACACACACACACACACACACACCCCCCCCACAGCAAAACTGCACAGCATCACCCAAAGGGCGATCCCACTGGCTATAACCCCTCACTCTGCTTCCTGCAGCTCAGTTTGTCAGAAAGTAGTACAAACATAAATAGGAGGGGTGGGTGCTGTGTCCGTCAATGAACTTCAGAGAAAGGGATTTTACGTGGAGTACAAAAATCCTATTTTCTTTCATTCATTGACGGACACAGCTTTAATTCTCGACTTTAGGGATGGAAGCAGTGTCAAAAAACAAAGGAGTGGAAACAGCAATAAATAACTTCACCCACAACAAGAGGAACTCCTCAAAACAGAAGTTGTACCCTAAAAAACAGCCACCATCAAAACCTGCGGCCAACATACGCATCCAATGACATGTTCACAACAACCTTGTAATTTAAAGCAGGAGTAAACCCGCTGACTTTTTTTGTTTACACCTGCAAGGGAAAAGGCATAATGAGCTAGTATGCACTGCATATTAGCTCATTAATACTTAACTTGGAACGAGGGGCCGGCGTCTCCCTCGGTCTACACCGAGGGAGCTGACATGTTGGAAGTTGCAATGTCATCACTCCTGCGTGGGAGTTTTCTTCCCGGGAAGGTCTGGTGTCTGCCGGACTTTCAGCCGAGAATCCACTGTGTGCACGCACCGCTTAAGTCAGCAGCTCATTGTGAGGGGAATAACCCCTAAATCATACAGGTTTAGGAGATATTCTTTTTACCTACAGGTAAGCCTCATTATAGGCTTACCTGTAGGTTAAATTCAAAAATTTGACTACACTACCGCTTTAAATTAAAGGGAATTGCAACCTTCACAGCCGCCTGCAAAACCTTATGGCCAAAAGCAAGCATCTGAAGATGCGTGCACATCAACTTTGTAAAAATTGTGAAAGTGTGAACGGACAACCAAGTCACCGACTTACACAGCTGGGAGACGGACTCTTGATGTCGGAAAGCCCAGGAGGTTCCAATTGCCCTGGTGGAATGTGCCATCACAAGAAAGGGTGGCATTCGCCCCTTTAAAGGCATAAGACAACCACGATCTGTTTGATCCACTGAGAGATGGGGGTTGACGAGACCAGCAGACCTTTTTGCAGACCAGCCACCAAAACAGAGTCTGACCTCTGGAAAGGAGCCGTAGCAGACAAATACACCTGTAGAGCCCGGACCATATCTAGGGAATGTAAAGCAACTTCTTTTGGATGCGTCAGCTTAGGACATAAGGATGGTAGCATGATGTCCTCATTTAGATGAAAAGCTGAAACCACCTTTGGAAGGGGGAAAAAAAAAAAAAAAAAAAAAAAAAAGGGGGAGAGGGCTGCGAATGGAGCACCGCCTTATCCATGGAGAACCAGGTAGGGAGACTTACACGACAAGGCCGCAAATTCAGAAATGCTCCTGGCAGATGCAATTGCCACTAGAAAAATCTAGAAAGACTACTTTGAGTAAGAGAGTCAACAAGGAAAATCTCCTTAATATTTTCAAACAATGGTTTCTGAAGAACGATAGCACCAGATTCAGATCCCACGGAGGCAGCGATGGTCGAACCGGAGGGGCCAAGTGTCAAACCGCTTGCACAAAATTTACTCACCAATAAGCGAATCGCCAAGGGACATTGAAAGAAGAAGACAAAGGCCAATATCTGCCCCTTGATGGTGCTTAAGGCAAGTTTCTGATCCACTCCACGCTACAAAGAACAGCAGGATCCTGAAAACTGAGTAGGTGTGGACGCCACCCCATCTCCTCACACGGAGATGTAGGCCTTCCACGTACAATGATAAATCTTCAGAGAAGATGACTTCTGTGCCCTCAGCATAGTGGAAATTACTGAGTATGACAGACCTTGGTTCCTTAGCACCTGGCTTTCAAAAGCCATCCCGTTAAATCAGCCAATAATGCCCCCATGGAGCCACCAATACGTCTGACACGATAGCCCAGGGGTCTCTTGTCCTGGACACAAACCTCTGCGCCTTCCGATTGAGCCAAGAGAGCCACATCTGGTGTGCCCCACCTTAGGCAAAATGAGCCAGAATACATCCGAATGCAACAACCATTCCCCTTGGTCCAGCATCTGACGACTTGGGTAGTCCGCCCGCCAGTTTTCTACGCCTGGAATGTATACAGCCGACACGGGACGCTCTGCCCAATGTAGGATGTGAGCGACCTCCCCTGCTGCAGCCGAGCTTGTTCCCCCTTGATGGTGGCGTTTTCCGACTGGATCCTGACCAGACGCCCCTGCAGCCTCTTTAACCATGTGGAGAGGCACCGCCTGACGCTCCAGCACATTGATCAGCAGGTGGGATTCCTCCCACGTCCAACGGCCCTGGGCCGACGGTACACCCAAAACTCACCCACAAATGGTCAGGTTGGCATCCGCTGTGATCACCGTCAAATGGAGAGAAAGGAATGAAGGATTTCCCAGACCGAAGAGCAATAGACCTCAGCCACCAGAGAAGGGAATCCCTGACTAACTGGATTGTGCAAATTTGACAATCCAGGGATAACAGATTTGTCCCATTTTAACAAAAACTCTCTGCAAGACCCGGGTGTGAAACTGAGCGAATGTTGCCACCTCAAAAAGTGGCTACCATGAGACCCAAGACTCACATGCATCAACGACCACCTGCGGTTCACCAATAACCTCACCACAGCTTGAAGAGTCTGCAGCTTGGCCAAAGGGAGAAAGACTCTTGCTTCTGAGGAGTTCAGCAGAAAGCCCAGGTATGCCAGGCATTGAGTCGGCACCAACACTGACTGTTTTTTAGGTTCAGTACCCAACCAAACTCCCGAAGAGTTTGCATGGTGATCACCACATCCTCCCTTAATTCTGAGGCAGAAGCTGCTCTCAGAAGGAGGTCGTCTAGGTAAGCGACGATTGCGATCCCACGTTGCCAAACTCTGAAATTGGGGCCAACACCTTGGTGAAGGCCTGGGGTGCCGACACCAGGCCAAAAAGGGAGAGCCACAAATTAGTAGTGCTCTTCCTTGACTGTAAATGACAAAAAAAAAAAAAAAAAAAATTATGATGCCTGAGGCATATGGGTACATGCAAGTATGCGTCTTTGATGTCCAAGGACGCCAGGAAGTCCCCCTGATGGAGTACAGTGACCACGGAGTGAACTGATTCCATCCTGACCCTTTTTACTTTCACAAAGCTGTTGAGGGCCTTGAGGTCCAGGATTGGACAGACCCCTTCCTTCCCTGAAACCTTTCCAACATCGGTACAGGCAGGGCTTGACAAATTTGCTTGGAATCTAGGAGCCAGCTTAAAAAGTTAGGAGCCAGGTCGGTAACAGCGATCCGGACCTGTCCCCCCCCCCCCCGTCTCCAAGTCATTGCCCATAGCTCATAGAGGGACATTTTATTTATTTATTTTTTTCAAATGACAATTTTTTTTTTTAATTGCATTTTAGTGTAAATATGAGATCTGAGGTCTCCCTGACCCCCGATCTCATATTTAAGAGGACCTGTCATGCTTTTTCTATTACAATGGATTTTTACATTCCTTGTAATAAGAATAAAAGTGACAACATTTTTTTTTTTAAAAGAACAGTGAAAAAAAATTAAAATAAAAAAGTTAAAATAAGGAAAAAAAAAAAAAAAAAAACACATGCCCTGTCCTGCCCGCAGGGCTCAAGTCCTGCGGGAACTCACGGGAACGGAGTTCCTGTACTTTTTCCACAACAGGAACTCAGTTCCCGTTAGCAGCCATGTCCTGCAAGACTTTGAAGTATGTGAGCTGTATGGCAGGTGCTACACCAGCAGCCGCCGGCACAGCTCGCAATAGTAAGTGCCGCACACCTAACCATTCAGGCATTGCCAGTAGGGGGCCCCATGACAGCTTCCTCTTCGATCAACCTGTCCATCACAGTTAGCTGACGGGTAGATCAGCTATTCTGCTCACAGGACATGCAGGGAGAGAGGTGAGCTGAGGGAGGAACATCAGTTTGGGGTGGTAAGCTGGGCACAATACCTGGCAAAGTTTAATGCCAGGAGGGAAGTTTATGTGGAAATATGTGAAGGGTTAGAATAGCAGCGAGTGTGTGTTGGAGCCCCTGCAGAGTTTGCAGCCCCCCAAGCTAACATACATCTCCTAAGCAGGAACACATCACTATCTCCCCAAGCATTCTGTCCAGATAATGTGCACTTCATTTATGACCTTTCCGTTTAACCCTGTGTTATCCAAACTCTGTTCAATGAAAAGTGTAAACTCACCACATAAACACTCTATATACAAAATAACATTCCCCAATAAAGATCAGAACATGATGTTCACATTTGCATGGAAGCACAATGAATGAATGCTGATTATTCAGAGAATTACCGGATTTATGTTTATTGAGGATTGTTTTTTTTTTATGTACTAACAGTTAAGCTTCATACACACAATACGAAAATTGGATGAAAAATACCACTTTTGAAGCGTTTGTGCATATGCGCGTATCATTTTTTATTTTTTTTTGGTGGGGGAGTGGATCTTGGGTGGGAGTTCCCACACTTTTTCCCCCAGGACTTGACCCCTGCCCGCCCGCATATGAAAGCGGTGTTCAAACCACACATGTGAGGTATCGCCGTGATCGGCAGAGCGAGAGCAATAATTCTAGCCCTAGACCTCCTCTAACTCAAAACATGCACCCTGTAGAATTTTTTGTTAACGTTGCGTCGTATGGAGATTTTAAAGGGTAAAAGTTTGTCGCCATTCCATGAGCGGGTGCAATTTTGAAGCGTGACATGGATATCAATTTACTCGGCGTAACATTATCTTTCACAATATAAAAAAAAAATTGGGCTAACTTTACTGTTGTCTTATTTTTTTTATTAACTAAATTATTTTTCCCCAAAAAAGTGCGCTTGTAAGTCCGCTGTGCAAATACGGTGTGACAGACAGTATTGCAACAACCACCATTTTATTCTCTAGGGTGTTAGAATAAAAAATAAATATATATATATATATATAATGTTTAGGGGGGTTCTAAATAAAGGGAAGCAGATAGGCAGGTAATAAAAAAACAGGCAGAGGCTCCATTAGCATTGCTGGTTGTCATACCAACGGCCACCACAAGAGGGCGCCAGATTCCAGAAGGAATCATAGGACCGCAGAAGGCCTCAAAGCCGCGGCCTCAATTACCGGCCGCCGGCGGAACGGCCCGACGCGATCACGCTGGGGGGGGTCCACGGAGACAGGATACCCCCAGCTGTGCTGCCCCAGGTCGCTATTTCTAGTCGCAAATGCGACCTGGTGCCCGGGTTTTGTCGAGCCCTGGGTACAGGTACTATCACCCCACGCAGTAGCAGATCCTGTACTGCCTCAAACAAGGCCTCACAACGAGCTGGAAACAGAAGAAAGGTTGGAGGGAAAGAATCTGGTGGACAAGAAAGAAACCATCTTGTATCCCGATGAAACTAGTTTGCAGACCCATTTGTCGGACAGTAAGGAGGTCCACCAAGCGGCAAACTCCCAAAGGCAACCCCCCCCCCCCCCCCTCACCCGAGAGTCGGGCAGGGGCAAACCTTCATGCGGTACCATTTTTTTTGCTAAAAGACTTGCTTGGCTTGGGACCACCCCCTGGGCAGTGCTGTGCAGTTTTGCTGGTTTTACATGTTCTGCCTAGTCCTCTCCTGAAGGTGGCGATATAACCCTAAGATCAAGATTTAAAGGAGCTGTGTCCATCAATGAACAAAAGAGTGTTTTTTCCACACCAGACTTTTTATATTTGAAAGACTGCAAAGAGTCCGCAGAGCTTGTTGGGGTGTGGGAATTCCTCTTTTGTGTCACAAACAGGATCTCAAATTACAGATTATAAACAGTGGGGTGGACTGGTGTACAACAATGCCTAGATGAAATGCATAATTTGGCGAGTGGGTAGGCAATTGTCCCTGTATTAATCTCAATGTTTAAACTTTACATTTGGATTGGCGCATACCTTATAAAAATTAAATCTAGAAGCATTTAAGAGACCAACAGAGCCCATTCACACAGGGGCAACTTTGGATCAGACTTAAAGTCACGCTACATGAAAAAAAAAAAAAAAAAAAAAAAAAAAAAACAGTTAGTTAGTGAATGGATCCGTCTTAATGCACACTACCAGCATTCCCCGTGACTGTGACGTCATAAGGGGTGGGGTCACTTGGTGACTACACCCCATACCTATACAAGTCGCTGCACACCACTCACACGGCATTACAGTGGGAGAGAGCATCGTGTCAACATCGGAGGAATAAGTCGCAGAAGGCCGGGCCAACGCTAGAAAAAGGAGCTGGAAGATGATAATGGAGGAGCCGGCAGAAGAACCGGACAGCGGGAGAAGAGGCCCCCAAAGTTGGAAGACCACCCCTGGAGCTGCCTAATAAAAATTACTTTAAAAAACTGTAGCGTTTGACACTTTTTCCCTCAGGTGAATGGGTAGGGGTACAATGTACCCCTACTCTTTCACATAGGGTGGGGGGCTGGAATCTGGGGGCGCCCTTATTAAAGGGGCTCCCGGATTCCGATAAGCCACCCACAGACCCCTCAACATGAGACAAGGTGCTTTGGGGTTAGGGGCCCCAGGGAGCCCCCCTTCCTCAAAGCAGCCACCCCCCATGTTGAGGGCATGCGGCCTGGTAGAGTTCAGGGGGGGCACTGGCTCGTCCCCATCCCCTTTTCTGACTGGCCTGCGTGCTCAGATAAGGGTCTGGTATGGATTTTGGAGGGACCCCAACGCTGTTTTTTTTCGGCATAGCGGGGTGCCCCTTAAAATCCATACCAGACCTAAGGGCCTGGTATGCTTGTGGAGGGGAACCCATGCTGTTTTTTTTTTTTATTTAACATTTGGCGTGGAGTTCCCCCTCGAGAGCCGATTATTCTGTGATTGGCCACAGCCAAAATTCACCTGGCAGCTACTTGAAGTAGTGTTGCAAGTTGCCCCAAATCTGTTGAAGTCTCACCAAGTCGCGCTGCAATTCATACTCAAGTCGTGTCCAAGTTGCCTCCTAAAGTCGCGCTGCAAGTCACGTTGCCCCTGTATGAATTGACTCAAAAAGGTTGAGCTATTGCTTCCCTTTGTAAAATGTTATTGCCTTAGTTGCATTCTATCTCGTTATACTGGTTTAACCACATGTGAAAAATGTGATGCAAAGCAACACCCATTGTAATATTCAGCTCTGGGCTATAGTACTGCATACCGTTCTACTGTGAACTTCTTTTAAGGGCTCTGGTGTCCTTTTATGAAGCAGTGAAATCTATTCACTGCTTCATTCTCCGGCATTCACAGAGGAAATCTCTCTCCTCTGTATGCCAGTTTATAAAGCAGAGTAGATCGCTTTACCCTTGGAGGAGTTAAGTGATCTACAAACGCTTCTAACACTAGAGAACGGCCCCCGATACTGGAATCTCGTGAGACTTTACAAGATGACAGTACTAGAAATTCACTGATACACAGATGTCAATTTATTAAGCAGTGATAAATTATCACAGCTCAATACACTAAACAGACGGTGTGATTAATGTTAGTAAAATAAAGAGTCCCCCTACACATACATACAAGAAGGGGACATGGTTACAGTGTTGGGGGGTCTGAACGAGGCATAAGGAAGTTAATTATCTTCCTCTTTCCCCCCTCAGATCCCCCACATTCTCTCTTCACTCCCCGATTCGCCACCTCTGAGCTGGTGAATCGGGGAGTGAAGCGCTGAGATCCCAGCTTCATAAACTGTCCGTTACTGTGTCATTCAATGAGGATTCTCAGTGTGCGGAGATAATCGGCGGGAGAACAAGTTCAAACACTTCTCCCCCGATTATATCTGGTTTATAAACGGTTTATGGGCTGTGATCAGCAGCGATCCTCTGGATCGCCACTGGTCACTGCTTCATAAATGGACACCTTAGTCACATAACACACATTTTAACACTTGTTAAAAAAGCACTATGGATGTGTTCAACATTAACTGCAAGCTAACACAAAGAAGAAAAAAAAAAAAAAAAAAACACAACACGCAACCCACACACAAACACACACCAAGCAAGGCAGCCAGGTAATTTAAGAATGGGTGCCTGATGCAACACTCTTCCAAACATTCAGGTGTTGCAGCTCATTATTTTATGGTGTGACCAGTCCATTTGCCTTGTTCCTTTTTTGCAGCTTGTAATGCAGTGACATATCATTGCATAAATAGCAAATTTCTAGTTAATTGCTTAGCAGACAAAAGATTATTTCTTTACAACACTTTAAAATTCATTACATGAAAAGCTTTATACAGTCCTAGATGTATGTTCTGTGATGAAAGTTCAAATAGTTGCAAATCTGGGAATAGTGCCCATGTTTTGTCCACAGAACAAATAAGTTTGCACAATTCCCGCATAATATTACATGTGACAAAAATGGTACACTTAAGATCAGTGTAAACAGTCAAACGTTTGCTGGCACTCTAGAATTTATACATCTATGGTTGCTACCTCATGCCTTTAAACCTGAAGACATTAAATCAACATGGCCGCCACTGTTCACAAAGGTTATAGATGTCTTCGCTGAGAGGCTTTCATCCGGTTAGGATGTCCTTTCCGCATTAGGTCAAAACTGATGCTTGGAACGCAATGGAGAGAAGGTCTCTCTCTCTCTCTCTCCACACACACTATTGCCAGCCATGCTGGACAAAACGTGTAGGTTTGAGCCTGGGATCCGATGCCAGACTCCAACCTACACATCGCCTATTAGCACATTATGTAGCACTTCCCTGCAAACAAAGCCCACTCAATCTTTGGCCATCTTCCTTCAGGGGCTGCTGACTCTGGCTATGCGACGTCACTCCCGTGCATGCATGCAGGAGCAGCAAATCACGGGACTCCTGAAGAAACAGCACAAGCAGCCGTCTCTTCACAGCTCATGCGGCATCAGCGCAGCATACAGTAAATATCTCCTAAATGTTTATGAGATATTTACAGTACCTATAGGTAGGACTTACATATTGAGGTTTACAACCTCTTTAAAGCTAACAAACCATGTTGTTATGCTTGCCCTATTTACTGCACAAAAAAAAAAAACACACATTGTACTTTACGGGTACTTAAGAGGGACAACCAGATTAAGAAAAGGGTATATTATAAAATCAAAGAGGCAATTATTAGAAAATGGTCCCTATTAAAATGGAGGTCAGCAATATCAACTGGCAAAGCATATTTAACTTTGGTGTATAGTCAAAGAAGAAGTCGATGCGTTTTACATGTTAGCTTCTTCAGGACCTTTTTATCTTTGCAGCAAGGAAAAAAAAAAATGTCATAACCAAAGCGTACAAAAGATCAGTATAAAAACAAAACAAAAACATACGGTAGGTATAGAAAAATCACGCCTTGTGTCAGTATTTTGTTGAACCACCTTTTGCTTTAAATTACAGCCTTTAGTCTGTTGTTGGGATAGGTCTCTAACTTTGCACATCTAGACTTTGCAATATTTGCCCACTCTGCAGAACTGCTCAAGTTAAAGCGGTTCTCCACCCTAAAGTGGAAGTTCCGCTAATCTGATCCCTTGGATAATCCAGGTATCTGCACCCACCTGTGGGACAGACCGTCCCAGATACCCTGCTCCCCCCCCCCCCTGTTGTGTTCTAGGAAACACACAGTTCCCAGGACACAGCGGGGACCAGCAGAGACGCGCATGCGCAGTAGGGAACCGGGCAGTGAAGCCGCAATGCCCCACTTCCCGGTTCCCTGACAGAGGATGGTGGTGGGGGCAGCAGAGAGATGAGCGATCGCTCGTCATCTGTCGCCGACAACCCAGGGACAGGTAAGTGTCAATTTATTAAAAAGTCAGCAACTGCAATATTAGTAGCTGCTGGCTTTTATCATTTTATTTTTTTGGGTGCAGAAGCGCTTCAAGATAATTTGATGGTGATCATTTGTGGGCTGCAGTCTTCAAGTCATTCCACAGATTTTTGCTGGGGTTGAAGTCTGGACTCTGGCTAGGCCATGCAAGGACAGTCACCTTTTTTTTAACCACGTGTGATCATTTCTGCTGTGCGATTTGGGTCATTGTCATTTTGGAAGGTAAAACTTCCAATTGGCCACTCCTGGCAGAGGGCAACAGTTTCTCAAGAATTTTATGGCATTTTGACCCATCCACTTTTCCTTCAATCCTGACAAGTGTTCTAGTCCCTGCTGCAGAGAAATACCCCCATAACAGGATATTACCACCTCCATGTTTTACTGTAGGAATGGTGTTATTTGGATAGTGAGCTATATTGGATTTCTGCCGGACATAGTTTGGTGTTGAGACTAAAATTGAAATATTTAGCCCCATCTGACCAGAACACTTTTCCTTGTGGACTCAATCTGTAAAAGGTGCTTTTGGCACAACTCAGTCATGACTGCATGTAGCCTTTCGCGAGTGGTTCTCTTGCAACCCTCCCATACAAGCCATATTGTCAGGAAAGGGTCCATCCGCTGGTAAAGATCCATCATTTGGCGTGCAGTGCTGAGGTCCACCAGCAGGTGTCTCCTGGCAGTTTTTAAACTGTCAGGAGAGACTTTCCCTGCTGGTGTTATATCATTGGGCTGCAGTACTGGTGTCCACCAGAGGATGGATCGGGCAACACTTCCTGTGCTCAGGTGTTACTTGAGGACAATTACTGCAGTCTTATAAATACCCGGCAAGCCACACATGCTTGTCTTTGCATAACTCTCTCTGGGACCTGACCTTGAGCCTGCATCTGACCCCATCCTGGACCTGTCCCTCCTGTTTGCCAGATGGATTCCTGCTCTGCAGCCCATCCATCAGTCCTCGCCCTGTCCTGTTGGTTCCCCATCTGCTGACGCCCCTGTGTATGACCTCGGCCTGGATTTTCAGGAACTGAAATGCTACAGGAAAGCTATAGTTTATGATGAGCTAATCAAAGTGACCACAGTTAAAAGTAAAGATGCTTTATGTGCCATTGAGAAGGCGATTTGCTACACCTGATAGAAATTTACAATTTTTTTGGGAGGATGTAAGCCTTTTTTCCAACTTATTGATGTTAGATGCCTTCCCTCCCCGCCCCCCCCCCCCAAGTTGGTGTAATCCCTTTCACTTGGATGTTATAAGTTGCACCATAAATACAGCTGCATAAAAAAGAGAAATAAATAAAATCAGTCAGTCAACAGAAATGTGCTAAAAAAAAATAAATAAAAAAATAAAATAAAAGAAAGATAGTATTCCATTTAAGATGGATTAATAATTTTGTTTATTAAGCATGAAATGGAGCTTGGTTATATAGCTGGAGTCTGTATATTCGGCAATATTTAAAGTTTTTGAATTCAATGAATCCAAGCGGAGATAACATGTGTTCACACAACTTCACAGTAGCCATGGGATAAACCAAAGTTAACGGATAATCCTTTATTTTGCAAATTTATGTACAGTAAAAAACTGTCAGGTTAATAAAACAGTGATAACAGAACTGATTCAATCAGCTTATTATAAAATAGTAAGCCTTAACCACTTCAGCCCCGGACCAATTAACAGCCTAAGGCCCAGAGGTCTTTTTACAATTTCGCACTGCACTGCTTTAACTGGTAATTGCGCGGTCATGCAATGTTGTACCCAAACGAAATTTGCGTCCTTTTCTTCCCACAAATAGAGCTTTCTTTCGGTGGCATTTGATTGCCTCTGCGATTTTTATTTTTTTCGATATAAATGGAAAAAGACCGAAAATTGAGAAAATATTTTTTTTTGTTATAAGAAAAATCGAATAAACTTTAGTCATACATTTAGGGCAAAATGTATTCAGCCACATGTCTTAAGTAAAAAAAAAAAAAAAAAAAAAAAAAATTAACGTATATTTTTTGGTTTGCGCAAAAGTTATAGCGTCTACAAACTAGAGTACATTTTCTGGAATTTACACAGCTTTTAAATTTATGACTGCCTATCTCATTTCTTGAGGTGCTAAAATGGCAGGGCAGTACAAACCCCCCCCCCCCCCAAATGACCCCATTTTGGAAAGTAGACACCCCAAGGAAATTGCTGATGGGTATGTTGAGCCCATTGAATATTTATTTTTTTCTGTCCTAAGGGATTGAATGGCCAAAAAAAATAAAAAAAATTTACAAAAAGTTGTCACTAAATGATATATTGCTCACACATGCCATGGTTATATGTGGAATTGCACCCTAAAATATATTCCGCTACTTCTCCCGAGTATGGGGATACCACATGTGTGGGACTTTTTGGGAGTCTAGTCGCGCACGGCACCCCGAAAACCAATCCCCACCTTCAGGATTTCTAAGGGTGCAAATTTTTGATTTCACTCCTCACTACCTATCACAGTTTCGAAGGCCATAAAATGCCAAAATGGCACAAAACCCCCCAAAATGACCCCATTTTGGAAAGTAGACACCCCAACCTATTTACTGAGAGGCATGTTGAGTCCATGGAATATTTTATATTTTGCCACAAGTTGCAGGAATATTACAAACTTTTTTTTTTTTGCACAAAGTTGTCACTAAATGATATATTGCTCGCACATGCTATGGGCATAAGTCAAATTACACCCCAAAATAAATTCTGCTGCTTCTCCCGAGTACGGGGATACCACATGTGGGGGACTTTTTGGGAGCCTAGCCACGTACGGGACCCCGAAAACCAAGCACTGCCTTCCGGATTTAAATATAAAATGCTACCAAAAAAACTGTTAGCGATCGCAGGGATCAGGCCTGACTCTGCGATCGCTGCAGTTATGTGTTTAGTGTTTTGTAAGTGACAGTGATCAATACTGCACTTGGCTGGGCAGAGGGGCAAAACGCAGGTGCTAGCAGGTATTTGTGTGCCTGTGTGTACCTACATGTCAGTGTAGTGTTGGTGCACACTTACTTTTTAGTCTTCTCCTCGTAGTCTGGTCAAAAAGACCACCCCCGAGGAGAATGACATCACTTCCTCCTTCCTGTGTAAACAATACACAGTGGGAGGAAGCTTCTCATTGGCCAGGAGCGATCCAGAGGGGGTGGCCAACCAACGGCCATCCCCTCATCACGGATCGCTCCTGGCGCGAACCGGACCGCCGTATCCAGCGGGAGGGGGTCCGATCGGACCCCCCCCCCACCCGCTGGAAGGCAGGCACGTACATGTACGTGCTTGTGCCTGCCTGTGCCATTGTGATGACGTACAATGGCAATACGGTGGTCCTTAAGTGGTTAAAGGGGATAAGAAGCCTGCTAGATCCCCCCCTCTCCCACTCCTTACCCGGAGAGCGGTGGGGACAGGATGAGGTATTACCCTCAAACGTTCGGAAAAACCGATTACTCCTCTGCAGAGGAAATGACAGTTGAAGTTTCAGCTTCATAATCTGAGGTACAAATCCTTACGGACATGGTTCGCTCTAATTTCATGCTACCCCAAACCGAGTCAGCTGAAAGTCTGGTTTCTGCTTTGGGTTCCTTGAAACCTTCACAACCAATGCATGGTTTTTCCAGTCCACACATTGCTAGAGATGCTTGCTTATACTGAATGGGATCATCCGGATAAGCATTTTCTCCCTATAAAGAGATTCTCAGCTTTCTATCCTATTGAGGAAAAATTCACCCAAAAATTGAAAGTTGCAGCAGGAGATGCTGTGATTTCCAGTGTGAATAAGTTTAAATTTGTCCAGTGTACAATGCAAAAATGCTAAAGGATCCAACAGATAAAACGTGGGAATTTAAATCCTCTTGTAACTTTTATTTTTTTTTTTTTTGTTTTTTTCCTTTAGCAGGTACTGTTGCTCGGCCTGCAATTGCACCTATAGGCATCTGTCAGTCCTTAACCACTTAAGGACCAGGCCTCTTTTTCGGACTTGGTGTTTCCATGTTTAAAACAGTTTTTTTTGCTAGAAAATTACTTAGAAAAAAAACAATATAAAATGTTTGGGGGTTCTAACACCCTAGAGAATAAAATGGCGGTCATTGAAATACTTTTTTTCACACCGTATTTGCGCAGCGGTCTTAGAAGCGCACTTTTTTTGGAAAAAATTCACTTTTTTGAATAAAAAAATAAGACAACAGTAAAATTAGCCCAATTTTTTTTTATACTGTGAAAGATAATGGTATGCCGAGTAAATTGATACCCAACATGTCACGCTTCAAAATTGCGCCCGCTCGTGGAATGGCGTCAAACTTTTAGCCTCAAAAATCTCCATAAGCGACATTTAAAAAATTCTACAGGTTGCATTTTTTGCGTTACAGAGGAGGTCTAGGGCTAGAATTATTGCTATCGCTCTACCAATCGCGGCGATACCTCACATATGTGGTTTGACCACAGTTTTCATATGCGGGCGCTACTCACGTATGCGCTCGCTTCTGTGCGCAAGCTCGTCGTAACGGGGTGTTTTTAAAAAAAAAATTTTTTCTTATTTATTTTAATTTATTTTATTTATTTTTACACTTTTAAAAATAAATAAAATAAAATGGATCACTTTTATTCCTATTACAAGGAATGTAAACATCCCTTGTAATAGAAAAAAGCATGACAGGTCCTCTTAAATATGAGATCTGGGGTCAAAAGGTCCTCAGATCTCATATTTGGGCTAAAATGCAACAAAAAAAAAAAAAAAAAAAAAAATCTGACATTTAAAAAAAAAAAAAAAAAAAAAAAAAAAATAATATACCTTTTTAGGAGGTATGGGCGGAAGTGACGTTTTGACGTCGCTTCCGCCCTCCTATGGTATAGAGACGAGTGGGGGCCATCTTAGCCTCACTCGTCTCCATACCCAGCAGACTGAAGGACCCGATCGCCTCCGCCGCTACCGACGGCTCCGGTAAGCGGCGAGAGGGCGGCGGGAGGGGGGGTGGCACCTCTCCCGCCGCCGATAGCGGTGATCTTGCGGCGAATCCGCCGCGGAGACCACCGTTATCGTACAGCCGACCGCCGCCTGAAGAGATGGATATCTCGGTTGTGGCAGCATCTGCTGCCGTTACCGAGATATCCCTCTTCAAAAAATGGACGTACATCGTCGTGCGGCGGTCGGCAAGTGGTTAAAAGACCAGTTTTACAGAGGCCTTTAAGGAGCCCCCTGCACAACGGACCAGTGAGTTGGCCAATTTGCCAAAAGCATGTTTTGCCATAGATGCTATAAAGGATTCTATTCACCAGGCGTCTCGTCTTGCACTTGTGCTAGTAGACATGCATAGGACCCCTGGCTAAAGGGTTGGTCTCCCGAAGCACCCTGCAAAAACCTACTGTCTAGTTTCTCATTTCATGGGGAGCGACTATTTGGCAATTTGGATAAATACATCCAATTTCCAGTGGAAAAAGTACTTTTTGCCGGTCAAGTGTATAAACATCCTTCATTTAAACTGACTGACTTTCTGTCCTGTGCCAAGCTTATCTGCCTCTAAGCAGTGGCTAAGGCTTCCACTGTCAGATTCCAGAGGAAAATTGCAGGGCCAGGCTCAAAGGAAGACCTGGAGCTGCAAGACTTCTGCAGAAGTCTGGCAGAGGTAAACTCAGGACAGATGGGCTCTCTCCACAGTGACTCTAGGATACAAACTAGCGTTTTGAGAGTTTCCACCATCTCACTTTCTGAGATCAAACTTTCCCAAGGATCCAGGGAAAAGACAATATTTTATTTATTCCCCCCCCCCAAGCATTAGACCGATTGACTCAAGGTGTAATCGTACAGATCCCCACAGAAGACCAAGGTTTAGGTTTCTATTCAAACCTGTTTACGGTACCAAAACTGGGGATGTCAGGCCCATTCAGAATCTAAATCTGTTCCTAAAAATTAGCTAATTTCAAATGAAGTATCAGGTCAGTGGTCTCAATCCTACAAGGTGGAGAACTTCTGGCTTCCATCGGCATCAGGGACGCTTATCTGCATGTCCCTATATTTTCCGCTCACCAAAGGTTTCTGCGATTCGAAGTTGAACAGCGGCACTTTCAGTTTGCGGCCTTGCCCTTCGGGCTAGCCACAGCATCACGGGTATTCACAAAAAATACTGGCCCCACCTCTAGCTAGGTTGAGGGCACAGGGCATAACAGTGTTGGCTTACCTAGACTATCTATTGTTAATAGACCAGTCATTGACTCGCTTAAGGCAAGCACACACATTACAACCAGTTACCTAGAAAGTCTTGGTTGGATCCTCAACCTAGAGGAGTCTTGCTTAAAACCAGTAAGAAGGCTGGATTACTTGGGCCTGATCATAGATACAGCCCAGAACAGGGTGTTCTTGCCTCCAGCAAAGATCAGCTCCATACAAGAGCAGGTACGGATGGTCAGGTCAAAAGCAAATACTTAAATTCGCCTTTGCGTGAGGTTGTTAGGAAAGATGGTAGCTTCATTCGAAGCAGTCCCCTGTTTCATTCAAGACTGTTGCAAAACGGAATCCTCTCTGCTTGGAACAAGACAATCCAAGCTTTGGACTTGGGACAATGCGGCTGTCCCCAAGAGTGTCTCAAAGCCTCAGTTGGTGGTTACGAAGCCAGAATTTGTTGGGGAAATCCTTCAGACCAATCTGGAAAGTAGTAATGACAAATGCCAGCCTCTCAGGCTGGGGTGCAGTAATAGACGAGACAACTTTCCAGGGGCAGTGATCAAAACTCGAAAGAGCCCTGCCCATTAACATCCTAGAGGTTCAGCCAGTGTATCTGGCTCTGAAAACCTGGACCTCCCCAGGTTAAAGAATTGTCCAGTCCGGTTTCAATCCAACAATGCCATGGCTGTGGACTATATCTATCACCAAGGGGGCACCTAGAGTCTCTCAGCTCAGAGAGATGAACCAAATCCTAACTAGGGCAGAAAGGAATGTCCCATCCCTATCGGCAGTTGTCATTCCAGGAGTAGAAAAATTGGCAGGCGGACTATCTAAGTCGCCAGCAGTAATTCCCAGGGGAATGGTCTCTTCACCCCTAAGTGTTTCGGGCTGTTTGACAAAGATGGGGGGCCTCGGACATCTTGTAGCGTCCAGATTCAACATGAAATTAGTCAACTTTGTGCCCAGAACAAGGGATCCACTCGCATACCGAACAGATGCACTGGTAACCCGGTGTAATCAGTTTTCACTGATCTACGCTTTTACCCCCAATTCAGTTGCTGCCTCAAATTCTTTGCAGTATCAAGCTAGAAAGAAAGCCGCTATTTCTGGTAGCACCAGCATGGCCCAGAAGGTCATGGTATGCAGAGATTGTAAAAATGGCAGTGGAGGGTCCTTGGCCTCTCCCACTAAGGCCAGACCTGCTATCGCAGGGGCCGATATTCCATCCTACTTTACAAACGTTAAACTTAACGGCTTGGCTATTGAAACCCATAAGGTTATTCTGAAGACGCAGGGGCTTTCCAGATCTGTTATCTCAACTTTAATCGACGCAAGGAAACCAGTTTCCAGAGCTGTATATTATAGAGTTTGGAAAGTTTGTTTCCTGGTGTAAATCCAAGGGTTGGCAACCTCTGAGATATAATCTAGGCAGGATCCTTGCCTTTTTACAATTGGGCGTAGATGAAGTTGGCCTTAACTACTATTAAGTAGAGTTGGCCTTGCTGTTCACGGTGAATTTTGCTTGTTCGATTCGCCAAACCGATAAACTTCTGGCACTGTTCGCGCGGTGGACATATGCGTTTACATTGTGAAAAACTTTGACCCGTGACACATCCATCATGGGGTACAGGACAGCCAATTGAGACATTTCAGCACATGGACAATTGGACATTCCCCCTACCTTTTATAAATAGACCTGATCTGGCGGCCATTTTACATTCTGACTTTTATCAGTGTAGGGAAAGGACGCTGTGTGGAGCAGGGACAGTTAGTTTAATTGCTAGCTATTAATATTAGGGCCACAAAAGTCCTTTTTAACCACTTCCCGACCAGCGCACGATGATGTACGTCGACAGAATGGCACGGGCAGGCATATTGGCGTACAAGTACGTCCAATATTCGATGCCGCCCTGCCGTCGGGAGCACGCCGCCGGCGGCGCGCTCCCGCGCTGGTCGGGACCCCCGTGAGTCCGGACGCAGGACCCGCGGACTCGATCGCCGCGGGCATCCCCGCGATCGTCTCACGGAGCGGCCGAAATGAGGAAATGCTGTTTAAACAACATTTCTCCATTCTGCCTAGCAACTAGTGACGCTGATCTCTGCTCCATGTGATTGGAGCAGAGATCGGTGTACACTAAATGAAAGCCCAACCCCCCCACAGTTAGTAACACACCCCTAGGAACACTTAACCCCTACACTGCCACCCACTGGTTAACCCTTTCACTGCCAGTGTCATTTACACAGGAATCACTGCATTAATATAGCAGTGATTACTGTATAAATGACAATGGTCCCAAAAATTTGTCAAATGCCCGATGGGTCCCCCACAATGTCGCAGTCACAATAAAAATCGCAGATCGCCGCCATTACTAGTAAAAAAAAAAAATTAATAAAAATGCTATAAAACTATCCCTATTTTGTAAACGCTATAACTTTTGCGCAAACCAATCAATAATTGCTTATTGCGATTTTTTTTTTTTTTTTAACCAAAAATATGTAGAATACGTATCGGCCTAAACTGAGGGAAAAAAAATGTTTTTTTTATATATTTTTGGGGGATATTTATTATAACAAAAAGTAAAAAAGAATGCGTTTTTTTTTTCAAAATTGTCGCTCTATTTTTGTTTATAGCGCAAAAAATAAAAATCTCAGAGGTGATCAAATACCACCAAAAGAGAGCTCTATTTGTGGGGGAAAAAAAGGACGTCAATTTTGTTTGGGAGCCACGTCGCACGACCGCGCAATTGTCAGTTAAAGCGACGCAGTGCCGAATCGCAAAAAGTGGTCTGGTCTTTGACCAGCAAAATGGTCCGGTCTGCAAGTGGTTAAGGACTGGTATAGGTGTACAGTATATAGGGTTGTAATACACCTATAAAATACTTTCTTTCAAATATAGAAAATATATTGAGGTGCACTGCTGTGCTGACCAATTCTGCAGCTGTCTTTTTATCAGTGTAGGGAGCAGGGACAGTCTGCAATAAACTAGCTAGCTACTATTAGGTCCACAAAGGTCCTTTTTAAGGACTGGTATAGGTGTACTATTTGGTGTGCAGTATATAGGGGTGTAATACCCGTATAAAATACTTGCAAATATAGAAAGCATAGTATAGTGCATTTCCACTGTGTAGCGTTGACTGCTGAGCGGTTCTGCAACGATACAACAAAGAGTGACAAACGCAATCAAAAGTATTATAACTGGTGTGATAGACCAGTGGCCCCCCAAAACGACAGATTGAAGCGGGATGTTATATACCTTCTTCCACATGCATGCTGCACTTCTCTAGAGACTTTTGTCACAGGGCCCTTTAAAAAATGACAGGCAAAGGAAGAGGCAGGCCCTTCTGCAGGGGTGGTAGGGGTAGGGCAGGAGCAACAGGCTTGAGCCAAAGTGGGAAATTGCAGAAGGTGCATGCGATTAGGTCAAAGGACGCACCAGACTTGTTTGAGTGGCTCACTCAGCCTTACTCTTCTGCACCCTCCTCATCCTCTCGATCTGCACCCTCTTCTTCACTCTCTGCTGCATGCACCCCCAAAGACACTACCACCACCATATACCCTCCACTTGAGTCACAGGAATTATTTTCCAGTCCATGCACAGCCACTCTTGGCATTGGCTCAGGAAGAGGAGGTAGCAACAACTGCCATTGAGCAGTCTGGCAGTACCCAGATCAGCCCAAGGAGGAGGTTTGTCCCCGCTGCTGCCTACTCCGAGATCTCTAATTATAGTGGTGGGAAAGGTGACGTCAATGACATGTCTAGTGATGTCACATGGGTGCCCACAAGAGAGGGAGGGGAGTTCAGAGGGAGATATGGACCAGCAGATGGGGAGGAGAAGCAGGCGGAACTTAGATTGCACAGGAGGGACAAAGCAGACTGCTGTATCAGGAGCGAGGCATCAACCATGTACGGTCACATCTGGCGCTCCCAGGATGCCGACACATGGCTCCGCAGTGTGGGCTTTTTTTAACGTGTCTGCTGCTGACAAGTGTTGCCATCTGCAGCCTTTGCAGTCAATGCATAAGTCGCGGTAAGCCAAACACTCACCTAGGGACAACCGCCTTAAAGCACATGAGCTGCCATCACCGAGCCCAGTGGGAGCAATGGAACCCACACTCCAGGCTCTCACCATCCAGCCTCGTCTTCTACTTCTCCTTCTCCTCACAATTGTCCACCTCCCATCACGTTTTTTTGCAAAAAGGCAGGCTTCCGTGGGCCAAATGTTCGAGCATAAAAAAGACGCCAGATAACCCTCTTGCCCAACGGTTGACCGCTGGCTTGTCAGAACTGATAGCCCGCCAACTACTGCCATATAAACTGGTGGACTTGGAGGCCTTTTGAAAATTTGTGGCCAATGGAAGTTCCCAGGAAGGAAGTATTTCTCACAGAAGGGCATCCCAGAGCTATATGGCCATGTTCAGTGGCAAGTGAATGTATCGGTGCCAAGATGCATCTGACCACAGGCAGGGAAGGAATATATCCTCCTCCTCCTCCATCACTGGCTAACACCGCTCAATTTGACAGTTGGTAAAGTGGTGTGTGACAACGGTGCCAATCTGCTTGGCGCATTGAAACAGGGCAAAATTACGCACGTGCCATGCATGGCATAAGTCTTAAACTTGGTCTTGCAGCGATTCATTCCCAAATACCCTGGGGTCCAGGACATCTTGCGGCAGGCTAGGATTATCTTGGCCCATTTCAGAAGATCTTACACGGCTATGGCTCACCTTGCTGACATTGAGCGGCTACACAATCTGCCTGTCAGACGTCTTATTTGCGATTGCCCGACGAGATGGAGCTCAATCTTCTATATGCTTGATAGGCTGCTATAGCAGAAACGTGCAGTTAACGTCTACCTGTACGAACTCTGTGGCAGAACAGGTTCTGGGGAGCTTGGGGTGTGTTTGTGTGTGTTTTTTTTTTTTTTTCACCGTGCCAGTGGCTGCTCATGCGCGACGCATGCAGACTTCTGCGGCCATTTGATGAGATCACTAAACTGGTCAGTTGCAGCCATGGCGCCATCAGTAACCTGGTACCTTATGCCTTCTTTATGGAGTGTGCATTGCGTCGTGTCATTGGTCAAACCATGGAGGAGCAGGAAGATGCAGAAGTCGCAATGCTGGATGAATTCCCAGGGGGGGCTACTCTATCTGAGACAAGTCAACAGGAGTCTGAAGAGGCGTCAGAGGAGGATGGTGCCGGGGCAGAGGAGAAGCAAGAAGAGCATGCTTTAAACCTTTCTGGGATCCCTTTTTGTGGATGGGGAGAGAACGAGGAGGACGACATCCTGGATGATGAGCATGAGCCAGGCCACCACACGGCTTCCAGTTTAGTGCAAATGGGGGGCCTTCATGCTCCAGTGTTTTTAACAGGGACCCCATATATTAAAAGCATAAAGGTCAAGGACCAGTACTGGGTGGCAACGTACTTGGACCCCCGGTACAAACACAAAATGGCGGAAATGTTACCACCATCACGAAGGGCTGTCAGAATGGAGCACTTACAGGCCTTGCCTTGAGAAATGCTGCATTCTGCTCTGGCCAGAGCTTGCCTAATTTGCAATGGAACTATTGGCTTGCCCCTCGTCCAGTGTCCTGTCCAAAAGGACTTTCAGCGCAGCATGGAAGAATCGTGACCGATTTAAGCGGACTTGCCTAGCTCATGACAGTGACTACCTCACATTTATTAAAATGAATGAGGCATGGATCGCTGAGGAATTAAACATGTGACCAGTAGACCATGTATATGCATAACTCTATCAATGATTTATTTAATCTAGCACACGGACCTTTTTTCAACCTTTTTTGGCTCACTTCCTTGTACAAAAAAAGCACACCGTACTATATGCCCCTACCATGGGCGTCAAACTTTTTCCAGGGGGGGGGGGGGGGGGCATCATTTCAAGGCTGCTCATGCTCCGCCCCTTTTCAACAATCTCATGAGAATCTTTCCACTGGTAATACATATGTGTTATATAAGAGATAATTCATCTTTACTTTGTATTGGAAGTTACTCTGGCGGCTGCGTACCATGCCCATATAGCCTAGAGAATGTACATCTATTTACATTGCAATACATCTGTTGTGGCCATATTTTGATCTCATACTGTCACTGTATAGGCTGTTTTCATTAAGATAAAAATATGGCCACAGCAGATGTATTGCAGTGTAAAGAGATGTACATTCTCTAGGCTATATGGGCATGGTACGTAGCTGCCTGAGTAACCTTACGGACGCCCATGCTTTCAAAACCCAGCCCTGGAAAAAGTCATACCAGCCTCACAGCATTATTATACCAGCCCAACAGCACAACGTCATTATTTTCTTGTTCATGAAAGGGAAAAACCATAAATTTTAAAGCACATTTGAGGAAGAGAGTATTAGATATATATATATACTAATTTTTTTTTTTTTCAAATTCCAGTTAATTGTGGTAAGTGATCAATCAAGGGGGACCCCAGAAACTCAGAATGTGGTGGGGGGGGGGGAACCACCTTCTGCAGAAAGAATACTCTAAGGGGGATGGGTTACTAATATAAGGAGGAAACCCTTTATATCAGTGACCCCCCCCCCCCAACTGGCCTGGCAGTGCTTTCATTGACCTCTCAGGTGCACTGTGCAGGGCTCAGTCAGTCGGCTCCAGCTTGGTGGCTCTGGTTTTATCCTGTAGTCTCCTGTCCACAGTCCACACAAGTCTGACTTCTCCCATGACCCCCATCCCAATCCCACTCTTGACTCTTCTGCAGACATGCTACAGGAGATGGTCAGAGACTGCAGACTTGATGCAAGAGCTCAATGCAGCCTCACCAGTGCCCATCAAATGCAGCCTCACTGTGCCGTGAATGCAGTCTTGCTGTGCCCATCATTGCAGCCCCTCCTGTGCCCCATGTCCCAGTCTGCAGTCCCTGTCTGTGAAAAGGTGTGTTGTTGATGCTCGGTACAGTACCTTGCATGCCAGCAGGATATCCATGACGGCCAGCAGCAGGCAGGGTCTGTTCTCGTTTTGGATGGGGACAGTGCTCCTTCCAGAGGATCTGTCTGCTGTGAGATGGAGTGGTCCCTGGCCACCTGTACCTTCAGCTGTCCTCCATTTCCTACCCCATTCAGCCTGCCCTCTGGTCCTGGGGAAGTGGAGAGCACTGGGTGGGAGTTGGAGAGAAGGGGGAGCAAAGAGTACTGGCGGAGTTGGAGAACACATGGGTGGGGGCAAAGAGCGAGGGGGAGTGGAGATCACAGGGGTGGGGAGTGGAGAGCGCTGGGGGGGGGGGGGGAACTTGAGAGCACTGGGGGGCCAATAAGAACAGGGTTAGAGCACGGTAGGCTGAGAGCACTGGGGGGGTTAAGTATGGGGTTGTGAAGAGCACTGGGGGAGCAGAAAAACAGGGGTGGAGAGCACGGGGGCTGGAGAGTACTGGGGGGTACAAAGAGCAGGGGGAGTGGAGAGCACCATGGGGGGTGGAGAGCACATGGGTGGGGGAAAAATGCAGGGGGCGTGGAGAGTGCTGGGGGGAGCCAAAAAGCAGGGGTGTAGAAAAAAGGGGTGGGGAGAATGGGGGGCTGGAGAGTGATGGGGAGAGCTGAAGAGCACTGGGGGGGAGAAAGAGAGGAGAAAAGGGGGGAGAGCACTTGGGGGAGTGCAGCGCATTGGGGTGAGAATGGGGGAGAGCACGGAGGGGAGAGGACTGGGGGGAGTGGAGAGCACTGTGGGGACGGGGGGACAGGGGGCAGCACTGGGAGGAGTGGAGAGCAGTGGGGGGGGGGGCAACAGGGGCATGGTGTCTAGAGAAGGATGGGGGGGGCAGGAGAGTGGGGGGACAAGGGGGAGAGCACTGGGTGGGGGAGTGGAGAGCACTGTGGGGTGAACGGGGGAGTGGAGAGCACTGGGATGGTGGCTAGAGGAGGATGGGGAGAGCTAGAGAGCAGGGAGGGTAGCAAGAACAGAGGAGGAGAGAACTGTGTGTGGGGGGGGGGGGCAGGAGAGTGTGGTGGTGGAGGAGAGCAGGGGGGGGGGGCAGGAGAGTATGTTGGTTGAGGAGGAGAGCACTGTGGGGGGGCAGGAGAGTGTGGTGGTGGAGAGCACTGCAACCCCCCCCCCCTCCCCCCCATCGATCCTCCTATCCAGGCACTGTGGCACAGAGGATGGGCATCTACTCCTCTGGATCACAGCGCTGGCTGGCTGTGTTCATGTAACAGTCTCGCCCGCACCGGCTCATGTGATAGAGTAAAATCAACGTTCCGCCTATCACATGAGCTGGTCTGGGGGGGCGGGACTGTGTTACAGAGCGGCCGCCGAACATGGAGCCATCAAGCTCTGTGATGGAGAGGAGAGAGCGGAGGATGCAGCCGCCAGCGGACTCAGACAAAAAAATGCAGCATGGCGGCGGCTGCAACACCTTGGGAATTCCAGGGGGGGCATTTGACCCCCCCCCCTTGCCCCCTGCTGCGGATGCCCATGGCCCCTACCCTCCTGTTTGAAGAGGTTGAGCGGTGTCATATTTTTGGGCCTTGCAGCGAGTTGCTGTTGTCGTCAGTGCTCTATCTCGGTGCTGGTGGGGGTCTCTCTGTCTCTGTCTCTCATCGGTTTTATTTGAGACCGCTTGCTGCGCATTCTTTAGTCTGGGATTTTATGCAAGGAGTGATGAGGAGGGAGAGCTTCCGTGCTGCAGCGTCAGTGAGAACACATGCCCACCTGTCCGTGTCATTGTCCTGTTGCTCCAGGGCCTTCAAATGGGTAGTCAACAAGTTAGATGTGCAATTTATGCTCCTAGAACACGTGATGGCGCTCCCTGCATGTTGGATCCCTCTAAGTGGCTCGCTGTGAAAGTCCCACACATGTGGTATCGTAATACTCAGGAGGAGTAGCAGAATATATTTTGGGGAATTATTTGTGGTATACACATGCCATGTGAGAGAAATAACCTATTACGACAATTTTGTGAGAAAAAAAACAAAAAAATCTTCATTTTACAAAGAATTGTGTGCCTCTTAATAAATACCTTGCAATGTCTACTTTCCAAAAAGGGGTCATTTTGGGGGTATTTGTACTTTCCTGGCTTGTTCGGGTCACAAGAAATGAGATGGGCCACCAGTACATCAGATGTGATAAATTTTTTTTTTTATGATTTGCACCACAACTTGTAGACTCTATAACGTTCACAAAGACCAAATATCCACGAATTTGGGTAAAGATATGTAGCAGTATAAATTGTGGGCAAAATTTATGAAGAAAAATTTAATAACTTGCCTAATTTTGTCCCAGAAACCAAGAAATGCTTGTGGGTATCTTTTTTTTTTGTTTTTTTTTTTTTTCCCCATTTATAGCGCAAAAAATAAAAAACCCAGAGGTGATCAAATGCCACCAAAAGAAAGCTCTATTTGTGGGGGGAAAAAGACAGACAAAAAATGTATTTAAGTACAGTGTTGCGTGACTAATTGTCACTCAAAGTGTGACACCCCCCCAAAAGCTGAAAATTGGTCTGGGCAGGAGGGGTGGTTAAAGTGGAATTTCGGCTCATTGGAACCCCCCCCCCCCCCCAGGGCCACAATTGGCACCTTTCAGGGGGAGGGGGTGCAGATATCAGTATAGTACAGGTATTTGCACCCACTTCCGGCATAGATAGCCGCAGATAATGCGGGATTTTACGCCACTTCCTGCGGGTCCCCTGCTGTCTGCTGGGAAACGCACAGATCCCAGAGACAGTGGGGACCATCCTTATTGCACAACACGACTCACGCATGCGCAGTAGGGAACCGGGGAGTGATTCCCATACCGAAGATGGCTGTGGCAGCACCCGAGAGCCGATCGAGAGATCGGCTTCGGGTGCAGGGCGGGTAAGTGGCCATATTTTAAAAGTCAGCAGATGCAGTATTTGTAGCTGCTGACTTTTAAAAACAAAAAACGGCGGAACTCTCACGTTAAAGAGTGTAAACAGTTAATAATAAATGGCTTCAGCCAAACGCCAACCATGAGTGAAAAGTCTGTAATTTAAATTCTCTGAAAAATGGCCAAGAAATCATTAACACCATCCTCACCGAATTGGTGCCGGAAAACGACAGGATCCTAACCGAACACCGGATAGGGAAAAAAGGAGGAGGCCTAGCAGTGATCTTTAAAGGTCACCTGGATCTCACTAAACCATCATCTCAGAATCCAGTGCCTATTATGGAAACCCTGACGCTACATCTTCAACCAACACCCCATGACACCACTCATATTCTACTGTGCTACAGACCACCGGGACCAAAGTCCAATCTTCTTTCACCCCTCACAGAATCCTTTGCAATGCACACCCTAAAATTCAAAAATTTCCTGGCACTCTGAGATTTCAACCTTTGGGCAAATGAGCCTAAAGACCCCATCGCGACTGCCTGCATCAATCAACTAGAAGAACTGGGTCTACAGCAACTGATAAAGACTCCCACGCATGGGTCAGGACACACCCTGGACCTCATTTTCAAACAGAACATCAACGTCAACATACTCGACAACATAATTCTGCCATGGACGGATCACCGCGCCATCAAATTCAAAATCGCTACCAACATCACCAACGCAAAACGGAAACCTGTAACAACGCACTGGACCAGATCGCATAAAAAAAAAAAACTGTACTCCGAAGCCTTCAAAACCACTCTGTCCAAAAAAGATATCTACAATAACCTTAAACCACTCTACGGAGGAAACACTCAACTCGCTGAACAAGGCATTACTGCAATCAGCAGACTCGGTAGCACCAAAACGCAGGGCACTCATCAGGAAGAAAAATGCTGGATGGTTTAATAGCTCCCTCTCCGTACTAAAGCAAGAACGCAGAAGAGCGGAAAGAACATGAAGAAATCCCGAGGAAAACCTTTTTAACTACAAAAGGTCTCACAGAGAATTATCGGAAAGCAATCTTCAAAGCCAAAAAGGACCACTTCTCATATACAATCTCAACGGCCGCAAACCAACCACGGGAACTGTTTAGACTGGTTAATCAATCAATGAATCCGGTGTGCCTAGAACCCCCAGAAAGCGAATCCCAGGATTACTGTGACAAACTATCGGATTTTTTCATCGATAAAGTCAAAACCGTCAGGGAAACAATTTGTCAGAAGAAAACATCCAACCTCAGCCAGCAAATACATAAAGAGGATGTCTGCACCAACATACTGCAACCGCCAAAATTTTCACTATCCCCAATTACCGTAGACACCGCAAAAAACATCATTAATAAACTGCGTGACAGTACCTCACCTATTGACATCATCCCCACAAAACTACTGAAAGAATGCTCCGACATCGTGGCTCCAACCATAACCCACCTCCATAAACCGATCATTCCACAAAGGGATTGTTCCCAGCATCCTCAAACAAGGCATCGTCAAACCTCTACTCAAGAAACCAAACCTGGACCCTCAGGATCCAAACAACCGTAGGCCAATTACAAGCCTCAACACCATTTCTAAGATCATGGAGAAAGCTGTAGTACATCAGCTACAACTTCACCTGGATACTCACAAACTCCTGGACCCGCTGCAATCAGGCTTCCGCCCGGGTCATGGAACAAACGGCTCTCCTCAAGATTTGAGATGACTCCCTCGAAGCAGCAGATGACGGAGAGCCGTGTCTCCTCGTACTGCTAGACCTAAGTGCAGCGTTTGATACAGTAGATCACAATACTCTACTCATCCGCCTCACAGAAGTAGCCGGAGTCCAAGACATAGATCTCCAATGGTTCGCGTCCTTCCTAGGAAAATCGGTCACAGACAGTGAAACTAGGAAAATTCCTCTCGGAAACTCGGGCAGTCACCTGCGGAGTCCCTCAAGGCTCTCCGTTGTCACCCGTTCTCTTCAACATTTACATTCGCCCACTCCTTCAAATCATCAGATGCTCAGATCTCTGCTTCCACTCTTACGCTGACGACACGCAACTTTATTTCCGGATCAATGGAAAAAAAGATCACCAACAACAACTTGAAAACTGCCTCAAATCAATAGAGGACTGGATGACCACCAACTCCCTCCAGCTGAACGAATCAAAGACAGAGCTTCTTATCTTGCACCCAAATCATAAGCCCGCAACCAAAACCTCCTGGTCTCCACCAACCGTCTTTGGGCAGACTATCTCCCCAAAGACCAAATCTAAGAGTCTCGGGGTTATTTTAGATGCACAAATGTCAATGGATGCGCAAATAGGATCTGTAGTCAGTCGATCTCACCATCTGCTGCGCATGCTTCGCAGACTCATCCCTTTTATCCCAAAGAATGACAAAGCAGTGGTAGTTGGAACAATCATTAATTCACGACTGGACTACGCAAACTCGCTTTACATAGGATTACCACAATATCAACTTGCGCGATTACAACTGATCCAAAACACGGCGGCAAGGCTGATAACAGGAAAAAAACCTTGGGAATCCATCTCTCCTTCGCTGAGGAGCTTACATTGGCTAACCGTAAAAAATCGGATCACGTTCAAGACCCTGTGCCTCACCCACAAATGCGTGCATAGAGAAGCTCCGCAATACCTAATGGAGAAAATAAATCATTACACACCAAACCGCAGTCTTCGATCAGCCAACAAAAACCTCCTCCTCGTGCCCAAAGCCCGGTATAAATCCAAGGGTGATCGGAGATTCGCTGTCCAAGGGCCTCTGCTATGGAATGCTCTACCAATCAACATCCGCCTGGAAGAAAATCACCTGGCTTTTAGGAAAAAACTCAAGACCTTCCTCTTTTAGCAGATGATCAAAGCTCGCCACAGCGCCTAGAGGCGATTCAGTTCGCATTGTGCGCTATACAAGTATTTCATTCATAAATGCCAGGGTATGTAAATGTGTGCGTATGTGTAGATAATGTAAAAATAAAATAAAAAAAATTCTCTCCACAATGCACTTGTCCCAGAATTCAGAAGAGCCTGCCTATTGAACTACCCAAATGCCAAGAGGAGTTTCAGGAGGCAGAGTTAGTACTTGAATTACTGCTTGTAATATGTAGCACATACAAATTGAAAGTAAACAATGGAGAAGCTGCAGAACATGCGGTCGGTGAAGCCAGATAGTTCTGTGAAGAGTTAGCCAGCAGACAAGCAGAGGTCACCATAAAATTTTAGATTTTTCATTAAAAGCTTATATTGGCTTAAACTACTTTTGTTGACACCAATGTTTTGTTTGCATGGAAGGTGCTAACAATGGGGGAAACATTTCAGGAAGGACAGTTAAAATTTGTATAGGTATGTTCCTATAACCACAGCTATGAGTTTTTAATACCCATGACCACCAGAAACCTGGTAAGATGCCTACCAGCACTAGCTTACTTGCAAGGGAACGTTAATGGTCAGCTGCAAAAATCAATCATGGTCATGGGTGTGTTTTTTTTTTTTTTTGGTAGCTTGCTGCTCTAAACATGTTGATCACTCTGCATTGTGCCCAAAATCTGTTAGATAATGGCCAATGTATCTATTTTTAAGACTATTTATATTCCACACAGATACTGCCTGCCATCCACAGCTTTTACTTCAGTAATCAGAGATGGACTGTTCCATTTAATATCCTTGGGTATTTACTGTATCTTTGGTTATCTATCTGTAGACAAAACTAAAGAGGAAAGGCCTTTACACATAAAAAAATATGGCCTAGTCTTGTCAGTTTTTGAATGCTGCAACAATATTCCTCCTGGCCATCAGACAAGGTGGGGTGTAGATTTTCATATCACTGGATCTGTAAGGTCAGAACCCTCTGGAATGGATCCATTGATCTGAAATCACCTGGTTGATGCTACTAGGTATTAGCAGAAAGTTTTGTAATGGGTGGCATTTTAGCTGTGTCTTCAGTCTTAAAATAAGACTTATGCAATTACTGTCATTAGGAAAATAACTAACTGCACACAGATTCTCTAATTGTACATAAACAGTTTTTTAAACCCAAGTGTGCATAAAATTTTTTTTTTTTTTTTTTTTTTTTAAAACCAGTCCTATAGATTACATCAGGAAAAAAAAACTATCTTGGAATAGTGCTGTGCAGAACTACTGTATGTGTAGATAAATTGGGGCCATGCTTCTTTGCTGTAGTTTGGAAAGTGATGTGTGACCAGCTTGGGGCACCATGCCTGTGTGTGTATGTATTGTGTGTTTTTTTTGGTGTTTTTATAAAAACCAAAAGAAAACAATTTTTTTTTTTTTTTTTTTTTTAAATAAACCACTCGCAAAAGACTGAGAATAACCTACAACAGCATGAAACATTCAAAAGAGAACGAGGTAGTGTATGTACCATAGTAATGATACAAATGACATGGCAGTGATTCACGAAACCTCCATCGGGCAGATCATCAGTATTCCAAGAAAACATGCATGTCCTAAGTCCGGCCTGTGGGTCAATTGTGGCCCGCTTTCTGGTTTAATGTAGCCCCCTTGGTAATTTTGGAGATGAGTGTGTGTATAATACACACACTATAATATAATTATTTATAATGTGTGTGTATTTGAGCTGCCTCAAAGGGGGTGTGATGAGCGCCATCAGATTATTCAGGAGAAATCTGCTTCTGTTTACTCAGTGGCATCTAATAGGAAGTCGTGTCTCCTGGGCTGCCATTGGAGGATTTTTCTGTCTATCATAGGAGGCAGGACTTTGTATTAAAGAGGCCGCCGTGTAAAACTGGAGATTCTCCTGTATGTCATCTATTGGTGCTCGTCCCACCCCCTCTGAGGCTGAAGATGGCCATTGATCGGACTGCAGTCGTGGTAATGGGGAGGCTACATTCATGGGCACTGACCCTTATTTTGCTTCACAGTTCTTTATTTAAAACTTTATATTTATGTATTTATTTTTTACCTGAAACTTCCCTCTTAAAATCAAGTTGTGTTTTTATATGCCTGTGCGTGTTGTAAGACGATAAATAAGGTATAGCCAAATAACACACCCAAGCACATCCTTATTCCTGAGCAGCGCACAGGGATTTGTTGGGTCCACAAAAGTCTGTCTCTGGCCATATTTGAAAAAAGTTTGCACTAACCCTTGAAATAAGAGACTTAAGCTTGGTATACGTATTGGCCTTGTGACACTATTACTGTATGCTCTAAAACCAATGAGGATAAATGGAAAGAAAATGATGCCCAGTGCATTGTGAAATAGAAGGAATGTGTGGTATCATAAACCTTACTTCTACCCTACCGCAAAAAGAAGGGAGAGGAATCTGAAGGAAGACTGTAGCCACCCTCGTATAACCCCCAAAGCACTTGTGAAAGTTAAAATGGTTCTAAAGCATTAAGGTCTTTCACAAAACCTACTAAGAAAAGGGTATATTTTATTACAAATCATTAAAGTAGTTCAAATCGATAAAGTGATCCCTATTAAATTATGTAGGCCATATAAACTGTCAATGCATATTTAACTTTGCTGTGTTGTCCAAGAGGTCGATGCGTTTCACCTCTGTTTTTGCTTCTTCAGGACATTTTTTCTTGTCCACAAAGCGACATAGCCTAACCGAAAAGAGCAAAGTGTGTGTGTGTGTGTGTGTGTGTGTATATATATATATATGTGTATGTGTATATGTATGTGTATGTGTATGTGTATATGTATGTGTATGTGTATATGTATGTGTATGTGTATGTGTATATATATGTGTATGTGTATATGTATGTGTATGTGTATGTGTATGTGTGTAAATATATATATATATATATATATATATAGTGTGTATGTATATATAGTGTGTATGTATATATATTATAAAATTTGTGTGTATCCAACTTGCACATTGCTTAGAGAATATAGCAAGGAGATGGTGGTGACGTATATTGTCAACAGGGAAAAAAATTGCATGGCTGGCAAAGCAGCAATTTTACAGGCTATAATGATGACACTTGGTGGTTGAGAATCGTTCTCAAACCTATACACAAATAACAGGATGTAAGGGGACTGTTTATAGACATTAAATGATTCAAGCATATCCACGTTCTCCCCTCCCCCCCTCCCCCCCCCCCCAAGTCTACTCACTTCGAATAGGTCACAATTGAAGTGTAATGCATGTGATTTGGACCAATGTAATGGTATATAGTTCTTCCATCAGGACCAACAAATGGCACACTCCTGTAAAAGCAGCCTAAACTTGGGGACCATGGGTTATAAACAAGAGACATACAGGGTCAAAAAGAGGTTCTCCAAAATATTACCTGTAATTGCAGACCTTTCACAATCGGATACTACTTTTCCCTAACCGGATTGAAAGTGTGAAATGGGTTTATCTGGTTTAATATCTATAGACCAGATCCAACAATGCAACATGCCAAACCGCCTATAGACAGATACGTGTTGTGACACCCCCCCCCCCCCCCACCCCCCATATGGGATTTCTTTGCCATTTCCTATTCCAAATAAGCACACCTACTTGCCATCTGAAGATATACATCACATCTGCTTGTATAGCAGGCATTTGTGCCAAAATAGTCTATGGGATATTTGTTCGTATGGGCCCACACATGTGATGTCATCCTAGAGCTGCACGATTCAGGGAAAAATGAGAGTTTGGAATAAAGATGAAGATTCTCAAAAAATGTATTTCTGTAAAGGTAGATATTAAGTCACTTTATTTTTTATTTTTTTATACTATGTCACATTTTATAGAATGGTTTATGTCTTTAAGCACTTCAGCCTAATCAGGGGAGTTTAACATCTGCTGCCTGTTGCACTTTACACCTATCCACCGTTGTATACAAAGGGCCTGAGCAATTACCCCTTAGCCTAAGGTAGTGCCACCACACCCCATATTCCTTAAAATATAAGTTCGTATTGCCTTAAGCCTGCTTCTATGAAGTGTCTCCGTCACACTGTGTGCACACTGTGCAGTTTCCCGGCTCGCCGGCAACAGCGTGGTTCCGCCCACACACAAGCATCCGCGACAACTGATGTCAGTGCCATGCATTCCACACTGGTTTCTGACGGCTTCTCCTCCGGTCCAGGCTACATCCCAAAAAATCAAGGCAATCCTGGCTGGAGATCGCCCGGGGGGGGTGTGAATCGAGATCGTGATTCTATGTACGATAAATCGTGCAGCTCTGTCATCCCTTTTATGTAAATTCCCTTCATCGATATTTCAACCAATTGCCACTATGATGACACATATGATAACACCCTCTAATGTACCCAGGCCCAAGAACACTTCTCTACCCTAACAGGCTTGATTGTGGGATTGCTGTGATTACAGGTAGTTTCGGCGAACCGCGTTTTTGAATTTATTTCTCTCAGGGTGGATTTGATTTAAATCAAGTCACTTTAAAATTGCTAGTAAAAAGGCTTGATTTAAAGCACCTTAACCACTTAAGGACCACCGTATTGCCAATGTATGTCATTACAATGGCACCGGCAGGCACAAGCACGTACATGTATGTGCTTGCCTTCTAGCGGGTGGGGGGTCCGATCGGACCCCCTCCCGCTGGATACGGTGGTCCGTTTTTGCTTCAGGAGCGATCCGGGATGAGGGGAAGGCCGTTGGTTTCTGGCCATCCCCTCTCGATCGCTCCTGGCGAATGAGAAGCTTCCTCCCACTGTGTGTTGTATACACAGGCAGGGAGGAAGTGATGTCATTCTCCTCGGGGCGGTCTTTTTGACCGGACTACGAGGAGAAGACAAAGTGTGCACCAACACTACACTGACATGTAGGCACACAAACCCCAGTCACAGTGTCACTGAATGCAGTGATCATTTATTTACTGATCACTGCATTCAGTGTCAGTTGTAAAAGTAAAAACTATCAGGGCAGTTAGTGTTAGGTCCAGGGTAGCCCCCAATAAAGGTTTAACCCTCTGATTGCCCCTAGAGTTAACCCTTTCACCCCATTTTGCCAGTATCACTAAGCGATCATTTTTCTGATCGCTGCATTAGTGTCGCTAGGTAGCTAGTTATTTTTTTTAGGTTCACCGCCAGGTTTTTATAGCGCTAGGTACCCCGATATACTACCCAATAATGGTTTTAACCCCCTGATTGCCCCTAGTTAACCCTTTCACCCCCTTTTGCCAGTGTCACTAATGTTATGAAAAAGTGTAGCGCTTCTCAAAGCTTCAAATATCCATAATCTTATAAGTGTAGAATTATATCATTACAGTGAAAAAATCCCACTATAAAATAGTGCTCATAACACATAGATTCTTACATAAATTGCATATATAAGTGACTCAAAAAAAGAGTTTTACCAAAAACGTCCAAGAGACAAAGTAAAGGAAGAAAAAAAAGGGGGAAAAAAAACAAAGTCCCAATAGTAAAATACAGAGTCCTTTGTGTATGGTGTCTTTGTATAGTCCACAAGTGTGTAGGAAATATATTACACCTCCTTTCAAAAAGGTTCATGCATTAGTCTCGTGAGGTTCCCGTCACCAGGCGAATTGAAGGCTTACCGGAGTTAATGGATCCTCACACATTTACATTTGGGGGATCATACAAGCTTTTGCAACTATGTGCAGATTCTCCCAGCAACCAGTTATCCAGGGGGACCTCGAATATAGGCAATCACTTCATATGTTGAGAGGTTTTTTAACTCCAGCCAGATATACCCATAGGCATGTTAAGAACATACGAAGAAAAAAAACAGGGACCAAAAATAGCGTAATTCAGTTTTTATAGAAACAAATAGAAAATAAAAGTACAAAACTCACATGTGTACAGTAGTTTGAGCGCTTAACAGGATAAAACACAATTACAGCAGATTCCCGACGCATTTCGTCGAAGAAGACGTCATCTGGGGTCCCCCTTTTGCCAGTGTCACTAAGCAATCATTTTTCTGATCGCTGCATTAGTGTCGCTAGGTAGCTAGTTATTTTTTTAGGTTCACCGCCAGGTTTTTATAGCGCTAGGTACCCCCATATACTATTAATACATATACATTTAACCCCCTGATTGCCCCTAGTTAACCCCTTTCACCAGCGATCACAGTATAAGTGTCACTGGTGACGCTGGTTAGCCAGTTAGTTATTTAGGTTCCCCGTCAGGTTTTTATATAGCGCCAGGGACCCCCATATACTACCTAATAAAAATTTGAACCCCCTGATTGCTCCTAGTTAACCCTTTCACCACTGATCACTGTATAAGTGTTACGGGTGACTCTGGTTAGTTTGCTTTTTATAGCATCAGGGCAACCACCATTTATTACCCAATAAAGGTTTAACCCCCTGATCACCCGGCGGGTGATATCAATTAGGTTTTAGGGTCAGGGTCTGCGTCGCCCCAGGCAGCGCTAGGTTAGTGCCAGTACCGCCAACACCCACGTGCAAAACATAAACCTCCCGTAGTGGTATAGAATCTGAACAGATCAATATCAGATCTATACTAGCGTCCCCCAGCAGTTTAGGGTTCCAAAAAAACGCATTGTTAGCGGGATCAGCCCAGATACCTGCTAGCACCTGCGTTTTGCCCCTCCGCCCAGCCCACCCAAGTGCAGTATCGATCGATCACTGTCACTTGCAAAACACTAAACACATAACTGCAGCGATCGCAGAGTCAGGCCTGATCCCTGCGATCGCTAACAGTTTTTTTTGGTAGCGTTTTATATTTAAATCCGGAAGGCAGTGCTTGGTTTTCGGGGTCCAGTACGTGGCTAGGCTCCCAAAAAAGTCCCCCACATGTGGTATTCCCGTACTCGGGAGAAGCAGCAGAATTTATTTTGGGGTGTAATTTGACTTATGCCCATAGCATGTGTGAGCAATATATCATTTAGTGACAACTTTGTGAAAAAAAAAAAAATAATATTCCTGCAACTTGTGGCAAAATATAAAATTCATGGACTCAACATGCCTCTCAGTAAATAGCTTGGGGTGTCTACTTTCCAAAATGGGGTCATTTGGGGGGGTTTTGTGTTATTTTGGCATTTTATGGCCTTCGAAACTGTGATAGGTAGTGAGGAGTGAAATCAAAAATTTGCACCCTTCGAAATCCTGAAGGCAGTGATTGGTTTTCGGGGTGCCGTACGCGGCTAGACTCCAAAAAAGTCCCACATATGTGGTATCCCCGTACTCAGGAGAAGCAGCAGAATATATTTTGGGGTGCAATTCCACATAGAACTATGGCATGTGTGAGCAATATATCATTTAGTGACGACTTTTTGTAAACTTTTTTTTTTTTTTTTTGTCATTCAATCACTTGGGACAAAAAAATAAAATAAAAAAATATTCAATAGGCTCAACTTGCCTCTCAGAAATTTCCTTGGGGTGTTTACTTTCCAAAATTGGGTCATTTGGGGGGGGGGGGGGGGGTGTTTGTACTGCCCTGCCATTTTAGCACCTCAAGAAATGAGATAGGCAGTCATAAATTAAAAGCTGTGTAAATTCCAGAAGATGTACTCTAGTTTGTAGATGCTATAACTTTGGCGCAAACCAAAAAATATAAGCTTATTGACATTTTTTTTTACTAAAGACATGTGGCTGAATAAATTTTGCCCTCAATGTATGACTAAAATTTAGTTTCGATTTTTCTTATAACAAAAAGAATAAAATATATCTTTTTTCAAAATTTTCACTCTTTTTCCATTTATATCGCAAAAAATAAAAATCGCAGAGGTAAATACCATCAAAAGAAAGCTCTATTTGTGGGAAGAAAAGGACGCAAATTTCGTTTGGGTGCAATATTGCATGACCGCACAATTACCAGTTAAAGCAGCGCAGTGCGAAATTGGAAAAAGACCTCTGGTCCTTAAGGTGTTTATTGGTCCGGGGCTGTAGTGGTTAATGGAGGATGCGATTAAAGCCGCTAGTCTTCCTGCTAAGCCCTGCAGGGCAGAGGAAAATGCTTTTTCAGTCACGTATACAGGGGCTGAAGGTGAGAAGCAGTTGCACCACCAATTACGTCCAATGACTTAGCCTGGCTTGCCATGCATCTCCGGAGAGGATGACAATGTGGAGGCATGTCTGGAGCACCCAGCGCCTGGGGGTGGTTTTGGTGCCTTAGCAGTAAGCCTTGAAGCCATAGTGTAAAGCATAAAAAGCAAAAAAGGTAATCCAAGAACTGTTCTATTTGAATAGTAGGAAACCAGTGGTAGCATAGAATGATCTAATGCTAAACAATACGTTTTCTTCTGTACTGCAAATGCCTGTGTAAATCCCTCACGTGCACTAGCGCTTATGTGTCCTGTGGCAGCCTTGCTTCAGCTGCTCTGATAGACACTGTTTCCCAGAGTATCAGCTCTTTCAGGTGTGAGCCTGATTGTCTATGCACCACGCCCTTTCCTGTGCTCTAGCCTCTCCCCTTAGAGGGGATTTACATAGCCTTTTTGATTTATGCTTGTTTAAAAACATAACATGTATCCCTATCCACTCAGTTTCCCCATTTAGGGGGGAGGGGAGTCACGCTCTCTCTCAAAATAGCCCAGTTTTTAGATGCTATAACACTTGCGCAAACCAATCATATGCTTACTGGGAATATTTTTAACAAAAATCTAGCAGGATACACATTGACCTAAATTGGTTTAGAAATTAGATTTTTTTTATAGGGTATGTATAGCAGGAAAAAAAAAAAAAAAAAAAAAAAAAAAAGGGGGGGGGGGGGGGGGGGATACTTTCTGCCATCACCTGGAAGGTGGTAACAGATGACAGCCTTTTAGGCTGGGGAGCAGTCCTGGAAGAATCATCTGTCCAGGGGAAATGGACCATCTCAGAGGACCTTGCCCATCAATATTCTGAGTGTCCAGGCGTACTACCTGAATTTCTAGAATACTGAATTATTCTGTCAGGATTAAATCCGACAATGCCACAGCAGTAGCCTACATAAATCACCAAGGGGGCACGAGAAGTTGTGTGGCCCAGATAGAGGTGAATCATACTCTTGGGCAGAAAGCAACATTCCTTGCTTATCAGCAATTTTCATTCCAGGGATAGAGAATTGGCAGATGGACTACCTGAGTCACCAAAAATTGTTGCCGGGAGAATGGTCCCTTCATCCCAACATCTGTCAATATGTCAAAAATGGGGAGTTCCGGACGTGAATCTGTTTGCGTCCAGGTTCAACAACAAGATTGACAACTTTGCGTCAAGAACAAGGGATCCAATGGCATGTGGAACAAATGCTTTGTTCTTTCCTTGGGATCAGTTCTGACTGATTATGCGTTTCCTCCTGTTCTGCTGCCGCTTCACAGGATCAAGCAAGAAGGGAAGGAGGAGATTCTTGTGACCAAGGAGATCTTGGACTGCAGAGATCATAAAAATGGTGGTAGGGGACCCTTGGACCCTACCACTGTTGCCAGACCTTCTCTCGCATGGTCCGGTATTCAATCCTACCTTACAAATGCTAAATTTGACGGTTTGGCTATTGAGACCCACATTCTAAAGGGCTGTGGGCTGTCAACTTTAGTAGTTTCTACTATGGCTATTCGATATATTCCCTTGGTCCTCTTGACAAGGAAATGCATTTTCTTGGTTGCCATATCTTCTGCTAGAAGAGTATCAGAGTTGGCTGTTCTCTTTTAAAGAGCCATATTTGATTCTGCATAAAGATAAGGTTATATTATGACCGCAAACTAAATGCCTACCGAAGGTAGTACCAGGTTCTCATTTAAACCAAAATATTGTTCTGCCTTTTTTTTTCCCTAGAGCCTGGTTCTGTGAAAGGGGGGGGGGGAACCACGACTACATTCTCTTCATGTGGTGAGAGCGGTCAAGGTCTATTTAAAAGTGACCGCTCAGATTCGTAAAACAGATTTTTTTGTGCTGCCAGACGGTCCTAAAAGAGGACAGGCAATGTCAAAATGGATTCATCAGGCGATTGTTCATGCCTATGGTTTAAAGAAGAAAATTCCTCCTTTTCATATTAAAGCACACTTCACTAGGGTTGTTAGTGCTTCTTGGGCAGTGCTTTACCAAGCCTCCTTAGCTCAGATCTACAAGGCAGCAACTTGGTCTTCAATCCACACATTTACCAAATTCTATCAAGTAGATGTGATAGCACTTTTGGGCACAGTGTACTGCAGGCTGCAGTATAAATTCTCCGGTCTCTTGGTACCCTTATTTTGTTGCGTTTCCCTCCCTTCAGTTGGCATTGCTATGGTACAATTGCACATAGTACGTACTATGGCTGTGTCCCGTGATAATGACAATAAGGAAAACTGGAGTTAGTACTTACCGGTAACTCCTTTTCCGGTGGTCTTCCAGGACAGCCCTTGAGAGATGGAGCTCCTCCCATCGACACAGGAAACACATTGCCACAGTTCAAAAGGCGGTCCCTCAGGTCCCTGGTCAGTCATTCACCAAGAACCGAAGGATGGAACTGAAAAACATAAACCATAACAGGTAATAACATTAGTACATCACTATAATCAAATAAAGGGTGGGATCGTGCTGTCCTGGAAGACCACCGGAAAAGGAGTTACCGGTAAGTACTAACTCCAGTTTTCCCAAGTGTTCTTCCAGGACAGCCCTTGAGAGGATCCCCAAGTACTTACCAGATTAGGGGGGGGACCACGGCCTGGAGGACTTTCCTCCCAAAGGCCTGATCTTGACTAGACATTAGGTCCAGTCGGTAATGCCTTGTAAAGGTGGAAAAGCTTGACCACGTGGCTGCTTTACATACCTGCTCCGGGGTGGCACCAGCTCTTTCTGCCCAGGATGCAGACAACGCTCTTGTTGAGTGAGCTTTAACACCCTCAGGAGGATCTCTATTCAAGGCCTTATACCCCTCTGCTATAGCTAGCCTAATCCATCTAGCTATGGTTACTTTTGAAGCTTTTTGCCCCCTACGCTGCCCGGAAAAAAGGACAAAAAGGGAGTCAGAGATTCTGAAAAGATTTGTTACTCTAAGATATTCTAGAATACACCTCCTCACATCCAATAAATGAAAACGTTCTTTCTCATTTGCTGCATTTTGACAAAATGAGGGGAGGACAATATCTTGGGACCTATGGAAACTAGAAGCTACCTTTGGTAAGAACCCAGGGTCTGTCTTTAGTATGACTGTCTTCTAGGATCTGTAGAAATGGTTCCCTGATGGAAAGGGCTTGGATTTCACTAACCCTACGGGCTGAAGTGATTGCCACCAGGAGTACTGTCTTAAATGTAATAAGCCTTAGGGAGGCCTCTGAGATAGGCTCAAAGGGTGACCCCAAGAAAGCTTTTAGTACAACTGCTAAATCCCAGGATGGGACTTTGCCGACTCTGACCGGCTTACGTCTAGCGATTGCCTTACAGAATCTAGCGACAAAAAGGATTTTCCTGTAAGCGTTCATCTAGGTACACACTTAAGGCAGCTATCTGTACCTTAATAGTACTTAGGGTTAATCCTTTGTTTACACCTTCCTGTAAAAACTGTAGAATATTAGCCGTATTTATGTCACGGTTATTCAGCCAGCTATTAAATTTTTTCCAGACTTTTTTGTAAATAGCCCTCGTGACTGGTTTGCGACTCTGTAGTAAGGTCGCAATTACCTCCTCTGTCAGGCCCTTACTCCTTAAGATTTCCTCCTCAGTAACCACGCTGAAAGCTTCAGTGTGGCCACCTGTGGATGATAAAGAGGTCCCTGCGACAGGAGGTCCTGTCTGCAGGGAAGCGTTAGAGGCGGACAGTCTGTTAATTGTAGCAACGTTGTGAACCATGGTCTCCTGGGCCAGAATGGTGCTACTAGAATCAAACAGGTTTTTTCCGTGAGGAATCTTGCTAGGACCCTCGGAATGAGATGAAGAGGGGGAAATGCATAAGCCAGACTGAAAGTCCATGGAGTTTGCAAGGCATCTACAGCCAGGGGCTGATCTCCTGGGTTTAGCGAGCAAAAATTGGGAACCTTTGCATTCTCTTTGCTCGCAAAAAGGTCTACTTCTGGTTTTCCCCAGTGAGTTATGAGATTGAATGCCTCTGGGTGTAAGGACCACTCTTGGTTCGAAACTTTTTGTCGACTCAAGAAGTCCGCTGTGCTGTTCAGCTCCCCTTTCAGGTGGACTGCAGAAATGGATTCCAGATTGGCTTCTGCCCACTGGAAAATGCGTCTGGCTACCAACATCAAACGAGGACTTCTGGTACCTCCTTGTTTATGTATGCTACAGCCGTCATATTGTCTGAACGGACTTGTAGATGTTGACCCTGTATTGTGGGGTGAAAGGCTAGGACAGCTCTTAGGATCGCTGTTAGCTCCTTCCAATTGGAAGAGAAACATTTCTCTTCCGGGGTCCACTTGTCCTGGACCCAGCTTGAGTCGAGGTGGGCTCCCCAGCCCCAGCTGCTCGCATCCGTTGTCAGTGTTGAAGTGACAGGAAGGACCCAATGAACCCCTTTGTTTAGGTTCTCCCTGTCCTTCCACCACCAGAGGGAGCGTTTTATCTTTGAGGGGATCGATACCTCCTCCTCCAGATCTCTGCCCTTTAATTGTGCCAACAGAAATCCCTGAAGGTCTCTTTGGTGGAACCTGGCCCATTGTACGGCTGGAATGGCTGCCGTCATAAGACCTAAGACCGACATTACTTCCCTCACCGTACATTTGGGGCTACATTGAAGAAAAGATGTTCTCTGCCACAGATTCAAAATCTTTTCTTCCGGCAGTATAATTTTCTGGTCTACAGACTTGATCCAGTAACCCAAATACAGGATCTCCTGTGTTGGGATTGTCTTGGATTTCTCCTGACTTACAATCCACCCTAATCGACTCAGGCTGAGTTGAGTCAACTCCAGATCCTGAGAAAGACGACTCTCCGAGTGTGCTGTTAGGAGCAGGTCGTCTAGATAGGGAATAATTGAGACTGATTGAAGCCTCAGTGGAACTAAAGCCTCTCCGAGAACCTTGGAAAAGATTCTCGGGGAGGATGACAGACCGAAGGGGAGCGCTCTGCACTGAAAGTGGTAAACTTTTGTGTCTATCTGCACTGCCATCCGAAGGAATTTCTGGCATTCCTCCCTTATTGGAATATGCAGATAAGCATCCCTTAGATCCAGGGTGGCCATAAATCTCTTTCTGGAGAAGGTTCTTTATGGAATAAATGGACTCCATCCGAAATCCTTGTAACGGATGGAGCGATTCAGTGGTCGGAGGTTCATAATTAGTCTGAACTTCCCTGACGGCTTTTTTACCACAAAAATGTGCGAGTAAAAACCGTCTCCTTGTTCCTGAATAGGGACTGGTGTCAATACCTCTTGATCCACCATTTCCCCTATCAGTAAAGGTAAGGCCCTGGCCTTTTCTGAGTGACTTGGGAGCTTTGTCACCAAAAACTTTGAGGGAGGGCTGCTGTGGAATTCCAGCACATGACCCCTTTTTATTATATTTAAGACAAACTCGTTCGAGGTTGTCTCTTCCCATTGTGGAAGAAACTTGCTTAATCTTCCTCCCACAGGAACCCCGACGTCACTGGGGTTTGGGATCCTGATTGGGGCGGCTAAACAGTATGCCCCCTTTCCCTTTCTGTCCCGACCAATGTTTTTGGGGGGGGTTGAACTCTTCTCTGATTTAGAGGGTTCCTTAAAAAGGGACGAAAAATTTTTCTTTGGAAATTTTTCTTTTTTGCGGGAAAGGTTTTCTTTTTATCCGCCGTCCTAAGGCGGAATCTAATTCAGGCCCGAAGACTAGGTCTCCTGTAAAAGGGACGCTGCACAGGCGGGTTTTAGACGCCGTGTCTCCCCCCCAAGTTTTCATCCATACTGACCTCCTTGCTGCCACTGAAAGTGCTGCTGACTTAGCCGTAAATTTTACGGAGTCCGTGGAGGCGTCAGAGATGAAACTGGTTGCCTTAAAAAGCATAGGGAAGGATTTCAGAAGCTCCCCCCTAGGAGTGCCTGCTTTTAAATGTTCCTGTAGTTGTGACAACCAGAACTCCAGGTTTCTAGCTACACAAGAAGTGGCTAGAGCTGGTTTTAAGCCTGCCATAGAGGCATCCCAGGCCCTCTTTAAGACAATGTCTGTTCTCCTGTCCATGGGATCTTTCAGGTGCCCCATATCCTCAAAGGCCAGATCAGCCTGCTTTGAGACTTTGGACAGAGGGGTGTCTAGTTTAGGATTTTTATTCCAGACCGCCTCTGGGCTCTCATCAAAAGGGAACCTTCTCTTAAGGGATTTAGGAAAGAAAACCTTTTTATCTGGTTCAGACCACTCCTTAAGGACAAGGTCAGAAAGCACCTTATGTATAGGAAAAACCCTTGCTTTCTTTTTCCCCAGAGCCTCATACATCTTATCATGTCTGGATAACTGAGTTTCTTCCTCCTCAATTTCCAGTGTATCATAGATAGCACCCATTAGCTCATCAACTTCCTCAAGAGACAATCTATACTTTGAGGCTTTAGATGTTGTTTGCTCCTCTTCCTGATCAGAGTGTGTCAGAGGAATCGGGGCTAATCAACGTGGGGGCTAGGCTCCCTGACCATACGGGGCTCCCCTGAGCTGGGTGTTGTAAGGCATGGTGAGGAGGAGATTGCAGTCGTTTTACTCGTGGAGGCAGCTGACCCTACGTCAGTGATTAACTCCCGGAGGGACTTAAAGGTCGACGCCATTTCCTCTTTAAAAAGGAGCCCAAAAATTTTGCTAAGGGGGAATCTGCCTCAGATTTAAGCAAGCTTGCAATGCATTGCTTGCATAGGGCTTTGTTAGAGCCAGAGGACAACCTATTCCCACAATTAGGGCACTTTTTGCGGCCTGCCTTGTCTTCCTTTGGTAGCTCTTTAGCCTGAAAATAAGACAAAGAATTTTTTAGCGTCAGCTCCATGTCCCTCCTTAGAATCACCCAACTGCATACATCCTTAACTGCGAGTTAACCACCACCGTGGGGCACTACAGAACCCAGCCTACAAACACCACCACTCCACCAGAGTAATAGCATGCCCAGCAGCCTACCTGGGATTGGCTGGTGCCTGTCTCCGCCGGAGCATCCTGGGGAATAGCCTCCATGGTCCCCCTCTGCCGCTCCGGATCCCGCCGCTAGTCCGGTATTGCTGGACGCTGGTCGGGACTGTACAGGCACAGCGCTGGCTCTCCCTCTCCTCCTTGTACCCTAGAGACCCGGAACCGGAAGTCTCGGCACACAGTGATGACGCGGTTCCGCCGGAAATGACGCTCGGCGTCTCCGACCCCACCGCAACAAGGAGCAGAGATGAAAGGTTCCACTCACCGCTCCTGGGGGAAACCTGCGTCATTCTGCCCCTGGCCACCTCGGCACTGGAAGGAGGAGGGTAACGGGTCTGCTCCGGTTCAGCTGGACGGTACCCGAGCCACAAAAAAAAAAAAAAAAAAGGTATGGACCCAAACTGCAGCCAAAAAACAGGACCCGGTCCCTTATGGCTTACAGGTTCTCAGGCAGCCCCTGAGAGGGGCCTCCAAGTTCCTGGCAACATGTTCCTCCGACAGAGGAAACACAAATGACTGACCAGGGACCTGAGGGACCGCCTTTTGAACTGTGGCAATGTGTTTCCTGTGTCGATGGGAGGAGCTCCATCTCTCAAGGGCTGTCCTGGAAGAACACTTGGGAAATAGGATTTTTAATACAGCTTACCTGTAAAATCCTTTTCTTTGGAGGTACATAACTGGACACAGGAGGTCCCTCCCTTCTTTGGTATACACGTGTATTGCTTTGCTACAAAACTGAGGTACTCCACCAGTGGGAGGGGTTATATAGGGAGGGCACTTTTTAATTTAGGGCGTGACAGTGTCCAGCACCTGAAGGTGGCCTATTAAACCCACACAGTAAGTACTATGGCTGTGTCCCGTGATGTACATAAAAAAAAAAAAGGATTTTTACAGGCAAGCCGTTTTAAAAATCCTATTTGTTTTTAGGTCTACTCATATTCCTGATCAATTACTACCGATTATTTTTTCCAGCCTTTGCAAAGGAGCCTCCATATACTCCGGTCACTGCATGCCTTCGGTAAAAACAAAACAGTTTTGATGCATGTTTAAATTTTAAACACAAAAAGGTTTTACCGACCAACTATTTAATGTCCCAAAATGAAAGCTTCATGATCAGAAGCAACTTTATGCAAAGCATAATTCAACAAGGTTAGAAGCATGATCTGTCTTGTCAAGATAATAGTACTCCTACCATTATTCCATGTGTACGTATTGCAGGAGTAAAAGCTTATCACCACCTCCAAATATTTCTAAACGTGCCTTTACAGGAAAGCCTAGCAAACAACTATCTTACCTAACCAGTGTATCAAAGTATTGGGCTTCAATGATTGTAGTTTATCTAGGAGAATTTATCCTCATTCATTAAATTTACTTTATCATTACAATACTACAGGCAGCTGGAGCAGTGAATCCCAAACAGGTTGGCCAACCTTCATCATGCCAAGTGTCACTAAGGGCATATTCGCTAGGTAAGGCTGCCTTGTACTGTGTCCAAGCATAAATTGTATCTCCTCCCCAACACACCCAGTCTGCACTCACAATGTGAGAACACTTACCTCGTCACCCCTGCCAACTAGAGAACAGTAGTCCTTGCTTTTATGCTGCGTGAAGAGTCCTCTGCTCAGGCACGGTTAGCAATCACATAGATGCATATTGTTCCCAAGGCCGAATCATCTGTGGCCAAGCCCACCTATTTAAGTAGACCAGAGCATGGTACACTGGACCGTGAACAATCACTGTATAGAGCAATCACATCAGTCAACTTAAATGGACTTTAAGGGGGGGGGAAATGTGCCCAGTCATGGTACAAATCACCTAGCGACATTGGTAGTACACCCTCAAACAAAACTGTACACCTGACAATTATCACCATTATGTCAGCAGTTATTCCAAATTCTATGTACAAAATGCAAAAAGACCAGAATGGAGGTTTATTTTAATGTGTGCATTTGAATTTAAAATGCTCATTCACAAAACAAAAATTTGTATGTAAAGCATATAAGCATGGTACATGTCACGTAGAACATAAGATACTGGGCATTCATAGAAATTTGGATTACCATTAGAAGCAATTACATTTTATATATTTCAGCCACAAGTCAGTGCCCTATCGTACTTATCAGGTTAGGTTACATAGAACTGCGCTGGGGATTCCTATGAGTGTCTGACTATAGAAGGTTGTATGGCAGGGGGGGGGGGGGGGGGGGGGGGACTCAAGATATTTACTTGTGACCCAATTTTGGACTGAAAATTCAGGCCTATTACATGTGTCAGAGAGGTTCAGCCATCTGTTCCAGACCTTATATTTGGTGGGACAACCCCGACGATAGTAGATTATTTCCTTATAAAAATTGTAGAATTTAAGTTTATTTCCCCAACCCAGGCTTGGGAGGGGTGGGTTGTCTGCATCCAACATCAAGGCCATCAACTTCCTAGCACTAAAAAGGGTTTAATATAGGAAGGTGGGAAGAAACTTGTCAGACATTTGGGAGTAAGCCTAACAAGGCTTCGGGTCTAGCTGGAGGGGTGACCCCATGCATGTGGTTGTGCAGGAACTTAATTTGTGTCCAGTGGTTTTGAATAACTGGACATACCCATATGAGGAAGAAGAAGAGGAAGAAGAGGAAGAAGAGGAAGAAGAGGAAGAAGAGGAAGAAGAGGAAGAAGAGGAAGAAGAGGAAGAAGAGGAAGAAGAGGAAGAAGAGGAAGAAGAGGAAGAAATGGTTTTGGTAAATCTGAAGGAAAAAAACTCAGCCGAAAAACTGATAGTGTGTATGGGGCTTCACCGGTGATGGTATTTCTAAGAGCCTTTCAGAACAACCCCAGAGAGAGTGTAGCTCCACCTTCTCAGGAAACACATGCCCACTTTAAAAACTCCCCCTCTTCCACCATGGCTTCAGTTATTGTGGTCTTCTGACACTGGAAAACAAAGCACAGAAAACCACACAACCATGAGAGACACTTACTACTAAGATTAACCTAGGGAGGGAAGTAACGGTTGTCCTGAAAGGCTCTTAGAAATACCGTCACGTCTAAGTCTTTCTCGAATCGCCTTTCATGACAACCCCGGAGAGGATAACCAAGAAACTTACCCTAGGGTGGGACTACTGCCTGCAGTACCTTCCTGCAGAAGGCCTGATCTGCTGCAGACAGTAAATCCAGATGGTAGTGTCGGAGAAACATTGAATAACTGGACCAAGTGGCAGCCTTGCAAATTTGTTCAGGCGTCGCACCGGACCTTTCAGCCCAGGAAACTGCCGTAGATCTGGTAGAAAGAGCAGCAATACCTGAGGGAGGTATTTCTCCTTTTGCTTTATAGGCTTCTGCTATAGCCAGCTTAAGCCACCTACCCAGTGTACTTTTTGAAGCTCTTTCTCCCTTGCGTGGTTCCGAGAAGACCACAAAAAGGAATATGATTTTCTCAACTCCTTGGTCATCTTGAGAAATTGCAGCAAACATCTTCTAATGTCTAATGTGTGGAAAGCCTCTTCGCCTGCATTAACTGGAGTTGCAGAAAAGGTAGGCAACGCTATTTCCTGCGTCCGATGAAAGGCTGAAGATACTTTGGGTAGAAATGCTGGGTCTGTCTGAAGGACCACTCTGTCCACAAATACCTTTAAAAAAGGTTCTGTAACATCCAAGGCTTGTAGCTTGCCAATCCTCCTGGCCGAGGTGATTGCCACTAGAAAAATAGTTTTGAGAACCACCCTCTGTAGCTTAGCTTCTCGTAAGGGTTCAAAACGGAGCTCCCGAGAGACCCTGCAAAACAGTAGACAAATCCTAACTGGGAAAGTCTTTAACGGCTACTGGCCTACTTTGAGCGAGAGCCAAAAAAAATAAAAAAAAAAAATAAAAAAAAAAAAAAAAATAAAAAAAAATCTAGAGATTAAAGTTTCTTCTTTCGATGTCTTTTCAAAGAAAACTGATAAAGGCTACCACCTGCGTCTTCAGGGTGCTGGCTGCTAGACCCTTCTCCATTCCTTCATGGAGAAACTCCATGAAGGAATGCACACCAGGAATTAAATTTCTTCCAGACCTTCATGTAAAATCGCCTTTGTGACTTGTTTCCTGCTAGATAAGAGTTTTTACCACGTTGTCTGAGGGTCCCTTTGCTTTCAATAGGTCCTCCTCAGAAACCAGGCAGTTAGCTGCAGAAACTCCACTTCTGGATGGTTTACTGCCCCTTGAGATAAATATTTTCTGACCGGTAGCTTCCATGGGGGTTCCGTGGCTAGCTTTAGAAGCACCAATGTCTTTTTTGGCCAAAACGGAGTGACTAGAATCAGATCAGTCTTTTCCTCTCTGAATTTCCTCAGAACCAGTGGAATCAGAGAGGGGGGGGGGGGGGGGGAACATAGCACAGCTGGTAATGCCAAGGGTGGGCAAAACGCATCTAGACCTACCGCTTCGTCCCCTCGGTAAAGAGAAAAGAATCGGCTTACTTTTGAATTTTGTTAACTGGCAAAAAAGGGTCTATTTGGGGGGGGGAAGACCCCAAGCCTCGGAAATCATCAGGAAAACCTCCCGATTCAGACTCCACTCTGCTTCTATCAACTTACGCCTGCTTAGAAGATCTGCTAACATGTTCTGAGACCCTTTTAGATGAACTGCCAACAGCAAACCCGTATGCTGCTCTGCCAAGGTCAACAAGAGACTGGCCAACTCCATCAGACCTCTGCTCCTGGTTCCCCCTTGCTTCATTATATAGGTTACTGTGGTTGTGTTGTCCAACACCTGAACGTGAGGAACCCTCAATACCTGCTGAAAGGCCAATAAACCCAGAAAGATCACCTTCAGCTCTCTGCAGTTGGAAGACCTTTGAGCTTCCCCTTTGGACCAGACCCCAAGACGTCTGACCATCCAGGTGAGCCCCCCTGCCCCCTGCGTCCGTCATCAAACGCTTGTGCATGGGAAAACCCCAAGAAAGGCCCTTTGACAGGTATGCTTGGTCTCTCCACCACCACAGAGACTTTTGTCTTTGTAGAGAACCTTGTCTGTTTCTCTATGGGATCTTGATAGGACCAGTTGAATAGAATGTTCATCTGAAGGGGTCTGGAGTGCAACCTGGCCCACTGGATGGCTGGGATTGCTGCTGTAAGAAGGCCCAGAACTGCCATGGCCAACATGACCGAAACTGGCTGGCTGCTCTGCACTTGCTTTACTGCTGACTATCTTTTCTCGCTTTTCTAGTGGCAAGAAAACTTTCTGGAGAACAGAGTATATGGAATAACCCAGAAACGTAACCTCCTGCGAGGGAACCAGATTTGACTTCTCCAGGTTCAGAAGCCACCCCAGACTTGAGGGGAGACTGGGACGCCCGGAAATTCACTAAGACCTGCTCCCTGGAGTCCGCAAAGAATAAAAGGTGGTCCAGAGAAGGATAACTGAAATCCCCTTTAGCTTCAGGGGCTCCAAAGCCTCCGCCATAATCTTTGTAAAGACTCTGGGGGAGGTCAAGAGTCAGAACGGCAGAGCCCTGAATTGGAGCTGCCATACAGAACTCCCTAGATCCACTGCCAGGCGCAAAAACTGCTGGGACGCCTGGTGAGTGAAGAAAGGCAGCCCTCAAATCCAGGGATGCCATGAAACAGCCCGGGGTCAATAACTTTGTGATGGAAAAAAAAATAAAAAATCGTATCCATCCTGAAAATGTTTGTACCGTATTGACCTGTTCAGAATTTTTAGGTTCAAGATCAAAACGGTACTTTCCTGAAGGTTTCCCCACTAGAAAAATATGGGAGTAGAAAGCCCTGCCCTCCTGACTTTTTGGAACTTGGATCATGACCTCTTGCTATATCTGTTCCTGTAACAGGCACATCATCGCAGAAGGCTTCTCCTGGTCCCATGGTAAGGCTGTTACATAAAACCTGCTGGGGGGCGGTTCTGAGAACTCCAGCCTGTACCCCTGAGCAATAACGCTTTTCACAAAGACTTTGAGAAACCGAATCCCACTGCTCATGGAAAGCTGACAATCTCACCCCCAATGGGGTGAGATTGTCACTTACTTTTAGAGGCCTGATCTGTGGGAGATCTAAAGAGAACTCCACCCCTAACTCTACCCCTCTGGCTCTTACGGTCCCGGTCTTTACTCTTATGAGACTGTTGAAGAGCACGAAAATTTCTCTTGGTTTGCCTTTTCTTAGCCGGGAAGGCCTTTTTCTTGTCAGCTGTCCTGTCAAGAACTGACTCCAAGTCGGGCCCAAAAAGAAGATCTCCTGAAAAGGGCAAGCTACATAGCTTAACCTTAGAAGCTGTGTCCACTGACCATGTTTTCAGCCATATTGTACTTCTGGCTGAATTTACTAATGCCGAAGACCTTGCAGCTAACTTTACACTCAGCTGAAGCATCCACCATATACCTGACTGCATTCAAGATCAGGGGAAAGATTAAGAGATCTTTGTGAGACGTACCCGCCTCTACATGGCTTTTTAGTCTTTCCACCCAGCATTCCAAGTTCCTGGCCACCACCCTGGCAGCCATAGCCGGGTTGAGACTAACTGATGCTGCATCCCAGGCTTTGAGGATGGAGTCAGCTTTTTTGTCCATCGGATCCTTTAAGATTCCCATATCCTCAAAGGCTATGTCCGTGCACCTAGAGACCTGAGAAAATGCTGCATCAACTCTAGGCTTCTTGTTCCATATCTCCGAGTCCTTGACCTCAAAAAGGGGAACCTCCTCCTGAGGGACTTTGAGAAAAAAGGGTCTCTTTCTGGGTCCTTCCACTAACTGAATCGTTTTGTTTTGTCCATCCCCTGGTACATCTTGTCGTAGATTGACAATTGTACCTTTTCGTCCTGAATTTCCATAGTTGTGTAGCTCGCCCTTAAAAATTTAATCTACCTCCTCTAGTGATAGCTTGTACCGAGAGGCCCTGCTATCTTCTTCCTCTTCCTCCTCTTCAGAATCCCTGAGGGAGACAAGAGTACTCCCCCCTTCATCGCCTGAGTCCTCAGTCTCTATTGTTTTAGACGACAATGCCTTAGGACCTAGGAGGTAGGTTCTGAGGTTCAGCCTGCCCTGACAGGTTTTGTACCAGGATGGACCTGACCGAACTCAAGCGAGTTTGTCAGCTCTTTGACCGAGGAAAACGGGTCCTTATACTGCTGGGATGTCTCCTCCTCCTCCACCAATTCCTTGATACAAACTCTGCACATTGCCTTCTGCCACGAATCCCTAATGGGGTTCTTGCAAGAAGGGAATTTCGTCTGGCTTGATTTAAGCTTTCCTAGTGACTTTTCCTGAAACGGCATACAGTTTGAACTCATTTAGTGACTAACTGCTAACAGACCACCACCAAGCCAGTGCAGAGACCAACCACCAACAGGTAACAAGTGAGACCCCTGAACCATGCTGCAGAGTCCGAGTGACGTCACCTCTGACCCTGTAGCGACAGGCCCCCTCCCCCCGACAGGGAGGAACACAAAGACCCATACAAGCAACCCATAAGTTAGAAAGGAAGGCGCCACTGCACCCCACATACCTGGGCTGAACCAGTGCTAGGGGCGCCTGCCTCCGCCATGGCTGTCTTGCCCTCGTCCATGCCGAGTAGGACAGCCTGTGTCAGAATTCTGCCATTCCTTTGAATTTCCTGGCCGCCGCATCATCAGCGCTGGTTGGAAGCCCCGGTCACCTGACCCGCCCCTAGTACCTGCGTTCCAGGCGATTGGAACCACAGCACCACACCCCTCAGAGCCGCCTGCGTCACCGGAAACAGCGCACTCGTCGGCCAGGACCTGGATCCAAGAATGGGGATATGCCACTGACCTGCAGCGACCCTCCCTGAGCTAACCAGCAGACTCCAGGCACATGACGCTGGCCCTGACTCCCCTGAGATGGCGGGACCGGGAGCACCAGACCACCCCTCGCCCCTGGGAGGGGCTGCTGGCAGGCCAACTCCAATACAAACATCACCACCGGTTAGCCTGCTCTCCCCCTGAGAGAGTGTAGCTTCCCTGGTTCCAGGCACATGCTTCCACCATGGAGGAAACACAATAACTGGAGCCATGGTGGAAGAGGGGGAGTTTTTAAAGTGGGCTTGTGTTTCCCGAGAAGGTGGAGCTACAATCTCTCCGGGGGTTGTCCTGAAAGGTGATTCGAGAAAAAGAAAAGCATACAGGGGTGGCCAGCACACCTAGGACATAGTGGGTTATAGTTTGGGTGGTATTTAGCAATTCTCGCTGGGGCGAGATACGTTGTGTATAATGTATAGTTGTGTCAAACAATCAGAATTCTTCTTGGCGTTTTCTTGTATTCTGTCCCAGTCAGATTCTGCTATGGGGCCTACAGCCCACTCCCAACAGGTTCTAGCCATATCAACAATCTGCATAACCAAGCGGGTGCATAATATATTACAGAGGGTGGATATCAGTTTTGTGGGTTCTACAATTACATTTACCAAGGATGGGGTTTGCAGAATTGGAAAACAGTCTGAGAAATGGGTTTGACGGGCATGCCTTAACTGTAGATATCGGAATGGCATAGGGGAGGCCAGCTCAAATTCCTCCTTCAGTGATTGGCAGTGTGGTACTCCAAGAGGGACAAGTACCTGGTACAAGAATAACACCTCCCTAGAAGCCCATATGTCAATGTCCAGTATTAAAGGTCAATTCCTATAGTTGTGGTTTATGCCGTAGGGATAGTGTGTGTCGCTCTCTCAATTATTTTGAGAGCAAATCGCCCATATACGTTTATGGTTTAGTAGTATGGAGTTTCAGTTGTTGACTACATCTCTATGTCCCTTGCTTTAAATAGCACTTGTAGGGGAGATTGCATGCTGTAGCCTGGCATCCGTCTTGTGGAGATGATAAAAAAAATAAAAAATTAAAAAGAGTTGGGCCACTATATAGCATGAATGGAAGTCTTGAAGAGGTTGGATTTTTAAGAGTACACCGGGCTAATTTATGCCTACTAGGTTCCCAGATAAAAAGGTGTCGAGATTACTAGCAAGTGTTTTTAGTGGTATTAGAACTGGGGAGTGCCAGAACACAAAAACTTGGGCAGTAGGATCATCTTAGTAAGACCTAGAGAAAGTCTTGCCCAGGAACGCGTACAGGTTTTTAGAAAAGTGGATAATGGTTCTATGTTAGTAATATACTCTTGGGGCTCTCTGGTAATCTGTACTCCTAAATATTGGATAGAGGATACCCTATTTAATGGGAGGGAAGCAGAGCATCTAGGTTGTGGAAAGGGGTCTAGGGGTAGAATTTGTGATGTGGACCAATTTATGCATAGTCCTGAGTGTTTCCAAATTCTTCAATGGTCTTGAGGGCAGCATATAGAGACGGGCCAGTATCCAACAGGTATAGGATCACGTCATGCACGTACAGGCTCACCATCTCCACAAGTGGGCCCAAGTGGAGACCATGAATATCTAGATACATTCTAAGTGATATGGCCAACGGTTTCACGGCAAGCGTGTACAACAGTGGGGACAGTGGGCACCCCCGTTAGGTACTGCGCCCAAGGGGGAATATGGCCTGAAGTCCAACCGTTTACTGCTACCCGTGCCTCCAGGGAGAAGTATAGTAGCTGCACCTATTTTTAGTGAATTTACTAGAAGCTTCTTGATATAAATATGAATTTCAAGAACTCCATGCTTCTGCTGTTTGGCTTCCCTCCTCGCTGTAACAATGCCTCACAGGCTTCAAACGTAATTCCAAGGTCGCATCTGGACTGGGTTCTTCTCACATTACTTATAGCCAGACGTAACATTTTCCATCATTGGATTTCCAAATCGCCTCCCGGAGTACCCGGAATCATAACCAAGCTCAAATCTGCTATGTACAGGGAACAATTGCACGCCCACACCTGCGGCCAACAGAGCTCTATGCAACTGCACAAAAAAGTCCACCACATGTGGTATCCCTGTACTCAGGAGAAGCAGCAGAATTTTGTACTGCCCTGCCATTTTAGCACCTCAAGAAATGAGATAGGCATTCATAAATTAAAAGCTGTGTAAATTCCGGAAAATGTACTCTAGTTTGTAGACGCTATAACTTTTGCGCAAACCAATAAATATACGCCCATTGACTTTTTTTTTACTGAAGATATGTGGCTGAATACATTTTGGCCTAAATGTATGACTAAAATTTCGTTTATTCGATTTTTCTTATAACAAAAAGTAGAAATATCTTTTTTTTTTTTCAAAATTTACAGTCTTTCCTTTTATATCGTAAAAAATAAAAAATAAATCAAATACCATCAAAAGGAATCTCTATTTGTGGGAAGAAAAGGACGCAAATTTTGTTTGGGTACAACATTGCATGACCGCGCAATTACCAGTTAAAGCAGTGCAGTGCGAAATTATAAAAAGACCTCTGGTCCTTAGGCTGACAATTGGTTCGGGGCTTAAGTGGTTAAGTGTGGCGATCATGATGATGACCATTTATCACATCATAGTTTGGCTCCTTTTTAAATCTTGACAAAAAAAAATCAATAAAATAAAAAAATAAAAATCACCCAGCTAGCCCTGATCAAAAAAAAGTTTACATGCCCTGGAATAATCAATTACAAAACAAAATTCAAGTTAGTCTTAAGCCCTATACACACACTATCAGTTTTTTCTGCTGAGTTTTTCCTTCAGATTTACCAAAACCATGTAGTGCAAGGGCCTGCCTAATTGCATACAAATTGAAACTCCTAAGGTTTGACCTCATATTATATGGTTTTGGTAAATCTGAAGGAAAAACTGATAGTGTGTATGGGGCTTTATTGGTAACTTGTTTTCCAGAAGTCTTTGAGGACAGCACCCGAGACAGTGACCCCCTCCACTAGACCACAGGAAAACACCTTGTTCCTCCAGAACTTTGAAGGGAGGCACCACCCTACCACATCTCAGTTGTAGGAGAAGGTCTTTCCCCGGCTGGAACACATATACGTTAGTCACAGCATAACACATCAAATAGGGCAGGTTGTTGCTGTCCTGAAAGACTTCTGGAAAACAAGTTACCGTTAATAACTTGAATTTTCCTTAGGATGTCTTTGGGGATAGCACCTGACAGCATAACAGACTTACGCCCTTAGTGTGAGATAATAACCTGCAGGACCTTTATGTCAAATGCATGATCGCTGGCAGATGTGAGATGTAGGCTGTTATGTCACACATAGGTGCGGAAACTTGACCACGTTGCAGACTTGCAAATTTGTTAAGGGGTGGCACCAGCTCTGTCCAAGTGGCTGCAAGCGCTCTGGTTGAGTGTGCCTAAATTCAATCTGGTGGAGACAACCCTGCATGCAAAACATTGATCTGAACTGCAGATGATGAATCACGCTTTCCCTCTTCACCACCAACCTGAGATAATTCTGGGACTGGAGTGAGATTCGGATATGCATCCCTTAGGCTCCATGCACACTGGAGCTCATAAACCGCAGTTTATTGGAGTTTGGGCGTTTTTTTTTGTTTTTAAAAGCCCATAAACTCCACTCTATGTTAGCCTGTGTGTCCATGCACATATGGACATTTTTTATCTTTAATGAGCAGGGGAGTTTATGGGCTTTTTTCTGAACGTCAGAAATTTGCGTTCAAAGTGACGTTTTTCACCTCCAAAAAAACGACAAAAGCCGATAAACGCACATAAAAACACACATTAGTGTTCAGCATTCTATTTTTTTCAATTCATTGTGGATTTTTGGAGTGTCCTCTGTGGATTTTTATTGAAAACGTTCATAAACACTAGTACAAAACGCTGTTAAAAGCACCTTTTTCAACCAGCGTTTTCTGCCAGCAATCTGGTATTCAGCTTTTTTGAGCTTCAGTGTGCATGGAGCCTTAAACCTATTGATGCCGTGTAACAGTTGAACAAAATGGACTCCATCTTGAACTTTATGTACTTGATGAATTTGTTCAGCGGAATTTAACTGTTGGCTTTAAAATAATATATATCTATACATCTATATATCCTGTTGGCACTTGGATCACTACACCCTGCTGCATCAGTTCTCTTAAAGAGAACTTCATGACCAGGGCTTTTACTGGATCCTTTGAGGTATTCATCACACGATATCTATGGGGGGGGGGGGGGGGGGGGTTCCATAAACTATTGTGTAGCCCAGAGAAAGAGTGGTCAGTATAAAATTATTTTATGTTGCCCAACCGTTGCGGAAGGAAATTTTGCAGCCTTCTGCTCACCCACAGGGTCGAGTCATTTGGATTTTTTTTTTTTTTTTTTCCAGCTTGCATGGGAGGATGGAAAAAGACCAATTCTTCCTACTTTACTGGGACTTGCTGTCCCTTCTTTAACAAGAAGCACTTCTTCATATCGTCAGTCCTGTCTGGAATGTTATCTAGATTAGGGCCAAAGAGGAGGCCACCTTGAAAAAGGAATGCCACAGAACGTGCTCTTTGATGCACCTGGCCAAGTCTTCAGCCATAATGCTCTTCTTGGCAAATTTGTTAGGGCTGCTGATATAGCCGACATTCTAATTGCTTTGGCTGAAGCATCTGCTATATGTACAAATATATAAGGGGTCCATATAAGGAACTTGGTGTCAAGTTATTCACTTTACAGTCAACAAAGAGGACAAGTGGGCACTCTTTATGTCTAGAGGAAAAAAAAAGAGATTTCATCTCCAAATATGGAAAGGTTTCTTCACAGTAAGAGCTGTGAAAATGTGGAATAGACTCCCTGCAGAGGTAGTTCAGGCCCTTCTTAAAGCGATCCACTGAGCTGGCCAGGATTATGTCCTAAGTGTACAGAACATAACTGGGTACTGACATTTATAGGTAAAGTTGATCCGGGGAAAATCTGATTGCCTCTCGGGGGGAGGGGCGGCGGATAATGAGGAAGGAATTTTTTCCCCTGCTTTAGCAAATTGGATCATGCTCTGCTGGGGTTTTTTTTTTGCCTTTCTCTGGATCAACTGTGGGTATATGGGATTGTATGATTTTTTTTTTTTTTTTGATTTTTTTTCAACCTGACTATGGGCTACTGCAGAGGACAAAAGCTAAAAATAAAAAATTATTATATCAAAAACATCCTGTTTGGGTGAATCCACTACTATACGAGCCATTAGCTGGTTAACCCAATACTCCAGGTTCCTGGCTATGCATGTCGTGGCCATAGTTGGCTTTAAATTGCTCATGACCAATAGATTCATACGCTTATTCATTGGATCCCTTAGAAACCCCCATGTCTTCAAAAAGCCAGGTCAGTGGATCTAGAGACCTTGTCCCATACCGCAGAGGGGTCTTCCTCAAAATGGAAAGAGTCTCATGGGCTCTTGGGGGGAAGGGGTTTCTCTCTCCGGTTCCTGTTTTTTTATGGAGCCCGAAATTACAGAATGAATAGGAAATGTCCTAGGGTAACATGTATGGTTCTTAGAAGCCCATTAACTTCTTCCAGGGATAGTTTGGACTTGAAGGGTGCCACTTAAAACCCTTCACCCACCACCAAATCATCAATGGAAGGTGCGGGGGGGGTTTCCCTGGTAGAAGGACCTTCTGACAGTCTAAAACTGGGGTAGGAAGTGAACCCCCGAGAAGACACTGAAGTGGAGGGCTAACTAGCAGCCAGATTAACTAAAGAGTCACAGAAAGTTTGAATCATGGCATATAGTTTCTTCTTTAGGCCTGATTCACACATGCATTTTTAGTGCTTTTTGCAGATTTGCACCACAGTCCATTTAACATGGTTTCCTATGGAACATGTTCTGTAGTGCAAATCTGCAAAATGCACTGAAAACGCATAGGTGTGAATAAGGCCTTACCGTGGCAACAGATTTCTCTTTAAAGTGATGCAAGCACTGCATAGAGCTTTTTTTCTAATTTTCTCCCATCTTGGCCTTGCATGAGGAGCATCTCTCCACCCCCACCGAGGGAGAGTTCACACCCATGTGATCCGTTAACTGTCTGAATTCACAGTTCAGACTGAGAACTGATCTGGGGGAGTCATTAACTTTGTATTGACACTCCCAGCAGTTCGCATAGGGCAGTGTGAACTGGCTGCAATTCAGGTGCGATGCGGAAACCCACACTAGAGTGACAAGGTTTCCGCATTGTGCCAGTGTGAGCCTTAGAGATGTAGCATTGTAACCCTTTTTCCTGTAAAAGATCTTCCACTGAGAGCTTGCAAAATATGAGAGTACTCAAAAAAGGAGTCCATGGAAGGCACTGTTGACATAGCCTTCCCAGGAGGGAAGCTGAGAGGCCAGGGCTACTTTACCTGTGCCTAACGAAAAGCAGGTGGATGAATTTACCTCTAAATAAACACACACACACACAGTATACGGATTTTGCCATAAAAATGGGTATTATTTAGAGGTCTGTATATACTTGAGATTTGAAGGTTTATGGTGAAAAAAAATTTTTTTTAACAGGGTAGATTGTTAAACCTGCTCATCTTAAACCCATTTAAAGCAGTAACTCCCCCCACCCCCATTTTCACAAATTATAAAAAAAAAATAAAAAAAATGCTTTGCACATTGATATGAAACCAACATTTATTAAAGTGGAGTTCCACCCAAAAATGGAGCTTCCGCTTTAAGGGAAGGTGACCCTCTGACATGCCATGTATCACTGGATCCTGGGACAGGTAAGTTTTTTTTTTTTTTTTTTTTTTTTTTTAATAATCAAAAAAGTCAACAGCTGCAGTATTTGTAGCTGTTGACTTTTAAAATTATTTTTATTAAATGGAACTCCGCTTTAAAACAACTTTTTACTTTAACTTAAGACTGGTTTCCTGGTTCAGAGAGGCACAGGTTATGTTACCCAGGTTTTAAAGTTGCATTATGGGAACTTTCTGTCACATGTTCCAGGAAGCAGGCCCACAATTTTAGGTAGCGTTCCAGAAGTATAGGAAGATGGATTAACCTGCCTTTTGTAAAAAAAAAAAAAAAAAAAAAAAAAAAAAAAAAAAAAAAAAAAATGGGCACCATTAGAAGAATAGGGAGGAAAAGTAAAAAGCTATGCAAAGAAGGGGAAAAATAAATAAATAAAAAAAATTAAAAAAAAGCCTGCAATTATGTTTGTAGATTGCCATTATTTCTAAATATGTCTTTGCTGCGTTTTTATGAGAAGGGCGAAGCTCCTCTTTAGAGTCCCCGGTGTAACCTTTTGTAATGATCTAATCTTCCTGAGCATTCAAGTAGAGGGCAGTTGACTGACAGTCAAGTGTTAAAACTAGTATGACATGGGAAAATAAAATAAAAAACCCTAATCGGAGCCATTTACCATCAAAGACTGCAAAAGAGTTTTATGGAGATTATTTTTGTTTCTGCCCTGGTTCACATAGGTGTAATTTGACGTGCCAAATCGGCAGCAATGACAGTCCTAATCAGTGCGACACTGCCTTTTGCAGTTCCTGTGGTGCAGTGCCTAAGCCAGTTACTATGGCATAAACAAAAAAAAAAAAAAAAAAAAAAAAAAAAAGCCAGCACACCTCAGCATTTAGCATTTTTTTTCTGCCAAAAAACTCCAATCAAACCAGGTGTTTTTTTTTTCCCGCCTCTAAAAACCATTGAGCCTAAAACATGCACGGATACAAGATAATACTGAGCTGCTTCTACAGGCAAAACACAAAACTCTTGTAGTAGCAGCGATTTTTAAAAGGGACTGCAGAACCAGCAAGGTTTTTCACCTTTATGCATTAAGGTGAAAAACCGCCTGTGATGCAGCAGCCCCCACCCCTTCCACTTACCTGAACACAGTCTTTCCAACAGGGACAAGCACACCGGTTCCGACTTGGGTACTGATTGGATTGATAGCAGCGTAGCCATTGGCTCCCACTGATGTCAATCAAATCCAATGACGTGGGAGCCAGGGCTAAGTCCTGCTGTCTGTGTCAATGGGCGCAGCAGCAGTACAGGGGCACCCGAGAAGAGGAGTAGTGAGGGACCCCAGGGTCACTCTGTGCAAAACCAACTGCACAGAAGAGGCAAGTAGTTTTTTTTTTTGTTTTTTTTTTGTTTTTTTTCCACAAAGGAACCCTTACATATAACTTTAAAGACAGGAGTGCCACCTGGGGGGGGGGGGGGGGGGGGGGGGAATTCAGGCTTCCACTTGAGGTATAGTTCCGCTTTAAGCCAGTGGTGCATGGAGACTAAGGCTGGGTTCACACTGCAGCGGTGATGAGAATCGGATATGATTCGCATCTCAGTGCAAATCACATCCGATCTCTGTGCGATGCGAGTTCAGCCATACAGATAGTATGGCTTTATTTGCATCGCACCTGGCCCAAACTCACACAGGACCTTTTTTGGTCCGCAGCAGAATCGGATCGCATGGGTGTTCACACCATGCGATCCGATTCCTGTCGGAGTTTGCAGATCGCACTGCGATATGCGAACTGATCTGGGGGTGTCAACTTTTCACTGACACTCCCAGCAGTTCGCATAGGGCAGTGTGAGGCATGTGATGCGGGAACGCAGCGGAATCGCAGCTTTCCTGCATCGCTGCAATGTGAACCCAGCCTAAATGATACATAATTGTATTTTGTCAGCTGAGGAAAAATGATCAGGTAGAAACCAAAAATAATTTTGCATCATTTTTATTCGAAACAAAAGTTGGTCAAACAACAACTTTAACAATACTAATCATGTGTGTTACATAGTTAGCAAGGTTGAATAAAGACACCATTCCATCGTGTCTACAATTGTCCCTATCCCAGTACATTGCACACTCACATCGGTCCCTACCCTCAAGGAGCCCACAATCCAAGGTCCCCATTCATATACTAGGGGTTCAATTTTGGACAAAAGTCAATTAACCTACCTGCATGTCTTTGGTGTGTGGGAGGAAACCCACACAGGCACAGGAGAACATGCAAACTCCAGGCAGGTAGTGTCGTGGTTGGGATTCGAACCATCAACCCTTCTTACTGCTAACCACTACACCACTGTGCGATCATTACAAGGCCTTTATTTTCAAGTAAGGTTAACTGCAGGAAAAAAAAAAAAAAAAAAAAAAAAAAATATAGGCATAGCTTGTGTACGCTCCTACATAGCAGAAGTTGTATTATGTAGCTATTGCTTGCTTAAAGTGATATGGCCTTCGTTTTACTTACCTGCTCTGTGTATGGTTTTGCACAGAGCAGCCCCAATCCACGTCTCAGGTCCCCCCTCTAGCACTCCAATCCAGACCCCTCTATCCTGTCTAATGGACCTCATTTACCAACGGAGAGCAGTTTGGACCCACCCTCCCCCCCCCCCCTCTTGCCTTACTGGCCACGATTGACAGTAGCCAACAAGGGAGGGAGAGACCCGGGAGAGCAGATGCTCTTGTGCACATCACTGAATTGAGATGGGACACAAGTTTTTTTTTTTTTTTTTTGCACACAGAAGAATGCATACAATATATAAAAAAAAAAAAAAAAAAAAAAAAAAAAAAAACACAACAGACACAAAACACACACACACACACACACACACACAAACACACAAACACACAACACAACACAACACACACAACACACACACAACACACACAACACACACACAACACACACAACACACACACAACACACACAACACACACACACACAACACACCTTGAGCCTTTACAACCACTTAAGGGCCAGAAGGATTTGCCCCCTTAATGACCAGGACATTTTCTGTGATTCACTAAAACCCATCAGTTAAGCGAGTTTGGGTACAAACAAAAGTGTTATGTCCTTTCTAAACCCCCCCCCCCCCCCAAAAGGGCTTTTTGGTGGCATTTGATCACCTGTGTTTTTTATTTTTTTTATAAAATCCCCCCCCCCCCCCCAAAAAACACTTATCTTCTACAAATTCTTAGTCAAAAAACTATGTATGCATGCATATATTGATTTGCGCAAAAGTTAACAAATCTACAGCGCCAGCTACTGTATTCTGACCTCTGGCTGTTAAATACCAGAACATTGAAAGAAAGCAACCAATGTTTATCCAATATTCAAACTGGCTTCCTCAAAAAAAAAAAAAAAAAAATTTTATTCTGCCTGGGTTCGCACTTGTACAGTGTGGGACATGCGATTTGGATAGGAATCGGACCACATTCATAATCTTTGCATTGCAATTTGAGCTTATTTTGTATGGGCTGAATTCACACACAAAAAAAAAAAAGAAGAAGGGGGGCAGGCACTTTTTTTCCCCCCCTGCACCTCAATTAGATTGCATGGGGTGTTCACACCCATGCGATCCAATTCTTGCAGTCTCACTGCATTTTATGTTGAATATTCACAGATCACATGAATGGAGTGCGTCTTCAATGTGGTTAAATCTCATAGTTTGTTACACATTGCATATGTGGACTGGAGCTGAAGTAAATTGTGCCAGAGGGTAATAAAAGGGCCACTCACAAGCACAAAGTGCCTGGTTCATTATAAAATTGGCTGAAATTCAGTGTATGGCCAGCTTTAGAATGCATTAAAACCTGTCATGCTATGAAACACAATAACTTGATAAATATAAATTTTCTATACCTATATTTATTCCCTCTCCCAAGGAGAATAGTTTACAAGAGGAGATGAATGGAGACAAACGCCACACCCAAAAATCACCTAAACTTCATTATTGAGAAATTCTCCCCGTGGGAGTTTCCTCCCACACTCCAAAAAACATGCTGGTAGGTTAAGTGTCTCCAATCTAAAAATGGCCCTAGGTGGTTTATGTATAAAGAGGGCAGGGACAAAATGTGAATGCTAGAATACACATACATATTATATCTATACACACACGGGTTGATTTACTATAGGAAAAATCCACTGTGCACTACAAGTGCATTTGGAAACGCAGTCGCTGTAGATCTGAGGGGGGGGGGGGGGGGGAGATATATGAAACGAGGGGAAGCTCTGCCAATTTCCATAATTCAATCACGTGCAAGTAAAAGTTCACAGTGGATTTGCCTTTAGTAACTAAACCCCAGTGTGTTTAGATCAGTGACACATCTATGTTTACACTGCAGAATTGCTCATAACAAATTCATTGAGCATTTACATTAAATATAATATTTAGACCAATATTTTCAGTCAATTGCAAAGCGGAAAAGAAAAAAAAAAAAAAAAAAAAATTGATAAAGAATCTTGTTTGTTTGTGAAAGCTAATAAAAAAAAAAAAAAAAAAAAAATCAAATGGAAAGGAGAGGAGCTTAATTGTTAAGGGGAATTTTTACACCTATGTTTTATGGTAAGGCAAACATTATGACAAAGCCTCTTACATTTGTTTTGCAATTTCAATAGTCCAATAAATTGAAGAAACATATCTGCATTTCAGTGCACTCCAACACACACACACACACATTCAAATGGACCCCCAATTATTTCTGCAAATCAACTACCAGTAGATACCAGCAATGCACAATTGTGGGAAATTGAAGCTGCCATACATAGCTTGCAATACACTGAATTTCTGCTGAATTGGCCAAAACTGGCTGCCCCTGTCAGCGGCACCTTGCTTGAGAAAAGTTGAGTGTTCAATAGACTTGTCAACGGGACAGAGTGGGGGGTTACTTACTGGTAACGTTCTTTCCCAAAGTCTTTAAGGACAGACACCTGAGAGAGCTTGGCTCCTCCCCTCTGTAGGAAACACCTGCGCCAGACTTCTATAAATTAACTCCTCCCCTGCTGGCTCCTCAGTTCTTTAACCACTTGCTGTCAGCCCTATAACAGATACACGGCGGCATAGTGGTTTCAAAATCCTGACCGGACGTCATATGACGTGATCAGGATTTTGAGCCACTGCGTGCCCCTGGGGGTGCGCATCACGGCGATCTTTGTTGCGGGGTGTCAGACTGACACCCCGCAACTACGATCTCGGTAAAGAGTCTCCGGAGACTCTTTACCACGTGATCAGCCGTGTCCAATCACGGCTGATCACAGTGTAAATAGGAAGAGCTGGTGATCGTAGAGGAGAGCCGATCGGCTGATCCTCTGACAGGGGGGTCTGTGCTGATCGATCAGCACAGCGCCCCCCCCCCCCCCCCCCGGATGCCCACACTGGACTGCCAGGGACGCCAGACCACCAGGGATGCCCAGCACAAGGTATGCCACCCTAGATCACCAGGGATTCCAGTCTGTGCCCAAAATGGATGCCAGTGCCCACAATGGGCATCACTGATAGGCGGCATTGTATTGTACTAATGCATGCCAATCAGTGCCCATCAATGCCACCTCAACGGTGCCCATCAGTGAAGGAGAAAAACGTATTTACAAAGTTTTTTTTTTTTTTTTTTTTTTTTTTTTGTTTCAAAAAAGAGTTTTTTTTTTTTTTTTTTTATTTATTTATTTTTCCCCACAAATAGAGCTTTCTTTTGGTGGTATTTGATCACCTCTACAGTTTAATTTTTTGCTAAACAAATAAAAACATACCGAAAATTTTGAAAGTTTTTTTTTTTTTTTTTTTTTTTTTTTCGGTATGTTTTTATTTGTTTAGCAAAAAATTAAAAACTGTAGAGGTGATCAAATACCACCAAAAGAAAGCTCTATTTGTGGGGAAAAAAAAAAAAAAAAATGTAATTTGGGTACAGTGTAGCATGACCGTGCAATTGTCAAAGTGCGACATCGCTGAAAGCTCAAAATTAGTCTGGCCAGGAAGGTGTTTAAGTGCCTGGTATTGAAGTGGTTAAAGAGCACTTCCAGTCCAGTGGGAAAACACAAGAACATATGATACAGGAAATGTGATACAATTAATTATGTGTAAAGGAAATCTTTATGTATTGATATACATCTGGGTGGGTACCCGGCTGTCCCAAAAGACTCCGGGAAAGAACGTTACAAGTAACTTCACCCCCCCCCCTCCCCCATCGACTTTCAGGACAGCCACCTGAGAGGATGATAACCGAGCGCTTACCCTTAGGGTGGGACCACAGCTTGCAAGACCTTGCGTCCAAAGGTCTGATCTTCAGCTGACCATAGGTCCACTCTATAGCGTCTTACAAAAGTGGTAATGCTGGACCATGTTACCGCTTTACAAATCTGTTCCAGTGTTGCTCCAGCTCTCTCCACCTATGACGCTGCCATTGACCTTGTGGAGTGTGCCCCGATTCCCTCTTGGATCTGCATGCCTCCTAACTTGTAAGCCTGTTCTATGGCTTCTCTTAGACATCTGGTTATTGTGCTTCTTGAAGCTTTATACCCTTGCCTAGTTCCAAAAAAAATAAAAAATAAAATAAATAGACTCCATCTTTCTAATTGTTTTGGTTAATTCTGAATAACGCAAGTTTACTTCTTGCTCCCGAGAAGTATTTGAACATAATGACGGTAACAATTTCTTGGCCTCTATGAAATTTCGAGGCCACTTTGGGCAGAAATCCCGGGTCCATTTTAAAGATTATGCGGTCTAGGAAAGTCTGGCGGGGGGGGGGGGGGGTCTGATTGATAAAGCCATCTCGCAGACCCTTTTGGCTGTAATAGCCACCAAGATTATTTCGTTAAGCATCAGCATATTCAGGCTGCAATCTTTTAATGGTTCAAAAGGGGTCTGCTGTCATAGTGTGCAACACTGACAGGTCCAACTTTGGAAAGGTTGTACTCTGTTCCAGCCTCTGTCTGCTCATGGATATAAAAAAATAAAATAAAAAAAAAAAAAGTCTGACTATCCATGGATTTGAAGCTAAAATCTTTCCTGGTAAACTGACAGCACTGACACCTGACTTTAAAAAATGTACTGAGGCTTAATCCTTTGTCTACACCACTCTGTAGAAATTCAAAGCCCTTGTACACACGGTCGGACATGCCGACAACAAAATCAGTTTCGGACAAAATCTGACAGGTGTTGCATGCACACGGTCGGACAATCCGATCGTTCATAAGATAACGTTATTTCGTTACGACGGGACTACGTTCAGGCTTTGGTCTAGGAATTTGATTTGAGCATGCGTGGCACTTTGTCCGATCGTCTGTAGAGAATTCCGATTGGACAAAGTCCGATCGGATCATGTTGTCGGAATTTTTTTTATAGCCCAGCTCTAAAACGGTCAGATATTCTGACAGAAAGTCTGAAGGAGCCCACATACGGTCAAATTGGACATTTTCCATTGGAATGTACAACGGCTAAGACTCTGGTAGATATTACGTGTCTCAACCTTGCTGCTTTTCAGCAGTGTTTCTATTAAACGGCACAAGAGCCGTTTTGCTTTTAGCAGCTGCTCCTCAGATACCAGGCAGCTTATTTCTACCTTTCCATCTGGGGACAGTACACTGGGCCCTGGGATAGTATATCTTCCTGGACTGGTAGCAACCAAGGGGGCTCTATGGTGAGTTCTTTGAGCATAGAGAATCACGGTCTCCTCGACCAGTGAGGTGCTACGAGAATTAGTGATGTGTTCTCTGTATGCAATTTTTTTTATCATTGCTGGTAGTAGTACTGGTGGGGGAAAGGTATAACATTTGCTGAACGCCCACTTCTGCATCTACTCAGAGCAGAATGCTTAAACTTTACTGCAAAGCAAAGTCTACCAGAGGCAGGGGCGGATCCGGGGGGGGCAATAGGGCAATCGCTCCATCCGAGAATGCGGGTTACTCCGCGGATGATCGGACAGGCAGCTCGGCAGGCGACAGCCCGCACGCGGTTCCGCGGATGTCGTTCCGGGCGGGTGACAGCCCGCGGGCGGGTGAGGTTGGGACAGCTGGGCGGCTCAGTGTTCAAGCAGGGAGATGACATCTCTCACTTCCCTGCATCTCTGCAGTTCCGCCCTCACTGTGCAGGAAGCAGTGGGCAGCAGAGAGATTACATTATCTCTCTGCTGCCTAATTTCACTCTGGGAACAATCCGCAACGTGTGGCAGGTGACATGGCAAGTGACAATCCGCAATGTGTAGCAGGTTACGTGGCAAGTGACAATACGCATTTGGTGACAATGTGCAGTGTGTGGCAAGTGACACCCTCAGGGGCCCCAACTGATTCTGCATTATGGTGAGTTGAACCATTTTTATATTACAATGTAATAGAAATAATGCGCTTCAATCATCCTGAGACCATGCGACAATACCAGCCATTTTCCAGATAAATTGCCCCCCAAAAAAATACATTTTCTAGCAGTGCCCCTCCGAGACTAAACTCTGGATCCGCCCCTGACCAGAGGTATTCCCCATTTTGGTGTAATCTGGTCGAATACCTCCTGTTTAAGTACCCAATCTCCTCTTACCTTCTTCCTGCTGAGGAAATCTGCCACTTTGTTTAAATCCCCGTTTAAAGTGGACTGCTGAAAATAAAGGGAGAGCATGTTTTTCTCTCCCCATTTCAAGATTTCTTCTGCTAAGGACCACACAGCTCCACTTCTGGTTCCCCATTGTTTGCTTATATAGGCAATTACCGACGAGTTGTCTCTCTCTCTCTCTGCAACCCAAATATCTCCGGATGCAATGCCCATTCTCCTGGATCCAGCATCTGTCGACTCAGTCCGCCTGACAGTTCTCCACTCCCGGGATGTAAATGGCCGACAGGGCCGGTACATGTCGCTCTGCCCACCAAAGTATGTGAGCGACCTCCTGTGCAGCGGCTGAGCTTCTTGTTTCCCCTTGGCGATTGACGTACGCCATAGCATTGTCTGACTGTATCCTGATCGGACGCCCTTGAATTCTCATCGACCATGTGTAGAGGCACAGCCTGATCGGCAACTCAGATTCTTCCATCAACCAGAGGCCCTGAGCAGACTGAACCTCCATCACTCCACCCTATCCGGATAGACTGGCGTCCATTGTGATCACCATCCATTTCAGAGGAATGAATGATTTTCCAGACTGAATCACCGGGGATCTCAACCACCAAATCAGCGAGTCTGACTGACTCACCTGATCTGTCGATCCAGGGACAACTGAGATTTGTCCCATTTTGTCAAAATCTCCTTCTGCAGGACTCGTGTGGAACTGGGCATAAGGTACTGCCTCGAATGAGGCTACCATGAGCCCCAGTACTTGCATGCAAAAGCGGAGCGACGACCACTTGCAGTTCATCAGCAGTTTTACCATGGATCTGAGAGTCTGCAGTTTGTCTGAAGGGAAAAAAAAAAAAAAAAAAAAAAAAAAAAAAACACTCTTGCTTCCATGGAGTCCAGAAGTAAGCCTAGGTACACCAGACGCTGGGTCAGCACAGTTACCGACTTCTTTAGATTCAACAGCCACCCAAATTCTTGCAGGGTCCGCATGGTGATCGCCACATCCTCCCCTAATTCTGAGGCGGAAGATGCCCTCAGGAGGAGATCGTCTAGGTATCCCACAAGCACGATCACACGTTGTTGCAGCAATGCCAAAACTGGAGCCAGTACCATGGAAAAGACTCGGGGGGGGGGGGGGGGGGGGGGGGGGGCTGATGTCAGACCAAAAGGAGGAGCCACAAACTGAAGGTGGGCTTCCCTGACTGCAAATCACAAACTTGATGCTAAAGGCAAATGGGTATGTGCAGGTATGCATCCTGGATGTCTATGGATGCCAGGGAGTCCCCTTGATGGAGTGCAGTGACTACTGAGCAAACCGATTCCATTCTGAACCTCTGCACTCTGGGCTTTCAGGAAAAAAAAAATAAAAAAAATAAAAAAAATAAAAACACGGATGTACCCCTTCCTTCTCTGGAACCACAAACAGATTTGAGTAGAATCCCTGGAACCGGTACAATCACCCCGCAATTCAGCAAATCCCTTACCGCCCCCAAGAGGGCCTCCCAGTGAGCCGGGGATACAGGTATGCTGGGAGGAGAAGAATCTGTTTGGCGGCCAAGAGAGGAACCATCTTGTAGCCTGTGGAAATCAGATCACAGACCCATAGGTCGGATAACCGAGAGGACCACTGGGCTGCAAACTTCTGAAGGCGACCCCCCCACCCGAGACATGGGTGGGGGCAAACCTTCATGCGGTAGCACTTTTATTCGCAGGCTTGCGGTTCCAGGGATGCTTTTGACCGTCCATGGGCATCCTGTCGGGCTGGGGACACTTTGTTGAAGCTCCGAGCAGACAAAAAAGCTGTTTGTGAGCGGATTGTGGTTACTTTATTTAACCTGTATACTGGGGGGGTCCACGTCCGGAGGAGCCGACCACTTTTTGAGAATGCCTTCAAAGGGATAACGCACCGCCATGTATTTGGGGACTGAAAAAGTCCATTGTGGGCGACTCCATTCCTTGTAAATGAACTTGTCAAAATAAGTCAGATATGGGAACACCTTAGGTGAACGTGCTGGCTTGCAGGACCCAAAAGGGACCGGTACATCAGCAGAGGGATCCGCTGGCTACTGAATCTTCAGGGTATCACGCACAGCTGTGATAAGTGCTCCAACAAGCGCTTTGTCGCACCCGGGCGGGGACTCATCCTCACTATCCCAACAGTCCTGGTCAGCGTCATCTGACAAGACGTGGCAGGTCACCAGCCTCAGCAGGACCCGAGTCTGCATCAGAGCTCTCCCCAGAGGACGGGGGGAAATAGTGGCCTTTCTTCCCATGCACCACCTCCATCTTGGCAACGAATGAATTGAGGACAGCAGTCAGGGTGTCCATGGGCACTGTGCAGTCTGCAGGTGACCCAGTTGCAATTGCCTGGATTTCGGGAGAAGAAACACTAGTTTCTGAAGCCATGCTGACCCTACCCCGTCTGCCACCCGAAGGGGACTTAGGACACTGACAGTCCCACCCTCCTTGCTGCCACCGACTGAGGGCTCTAACCCGCCGGACTCACACCCCCCCGAGGAGTTCTGCGCTGTTCACAGCAGTGCCTGTAGACCCCTAGTGCTCCCAGGTGCAGAGGAAATCCAAACTGTCGGTGGCAGTCCGTCAGAAAGATCACTAAAAACAATCTGAAAAACGTGCTCAGACTACATAAAAACACCCGCCCAGCATCCAGTAAAACAGACAGGCAGCTGCTTGCTGGAGAACACTGAAACGTGCTCAGGCTTCTCGAAAATGGCCGCCAGTGTCCTGAATAGGGAAGCACTGGGAAAATGGCTGCTTGAAGTCCAGAAGATCTACTGCCCTTGCCCACACCTAAAATGGCAGCCGGCCAGAGTGGCAGAGACACAGCGCGACCCTCATAGGCACCTCCCAGGAGCAAAACAAACAGGATCCAGGCACCACCCACCAGCTAGTCCCCTATCCCAGGTGAAAGCCCTCAGCGATCTCACACACAGCTCAGTACCACATGCAGCACCCCCCCCCCCCCCCCAGTGAGGGGGAGGGAAGAGGAGAGGGAGGTGAGGGACCCCCGAATCGGCCTCCCAGGGAATGCCCAGCTGCTTAACCCTGCCAGGCAGGAAGAGCTGTACTTACCAGTCCTGAAGCTGGGAGACATTCTATTGTAGATCTACACCTGATTAGTATAGGGTAGCTACTGGCCTCAGCATACTGACGCAGACATCAGTAGACTGGTCATATGTATGCCCCGGAGCATAAAAGCTCACCGACCACCTCTGGAGCTGAGGTATGTCATGGCCTGCCAAGCCGTAGCCGCGACCTGCACACGCTCGATGGCTGAACTGGGGAGACTACAAGGATAAGGGTATCCAGCCTGTCACCCAACCAGCTGTTGATTGAATGATCCTGTGATCTTCTATATTGCGCAAAAATCCAAGCTTCTGCATTTAAAAAAAATAAAAATAAAAAAAAATAACAAAAGCACGGACGGATGGGCCCGCAGGGTTTCTAGGTCCTTCTACTTTACTAGGCAAAGTAAAACCGATGATGCTGCTTTGCAGGGTGGAGGGTTGTAGCCTGAGGGACCGCCTCCCCGGGCGGAAATAAGAGTTCTGAGTGTTGTGTTACAACTATGCCTAGGATTCTCCTAGTGATAACGAACAACCCATTTGTTACAGAGAGGAGCTGTGTCGGTCGGTGAATATAAGAGAAAATAAAAATAACAGAGAGACAGGGACTCCATCAATGCACTAATATAGATGCAGTTTAGTGCAGCCTAAGGCCAGGTTCACACTGGTGCAATTTTAGACATGAAATGTGATTCGCCCCACACTACTGTGCAGATCACATGCGATGCATACAGATTGTGATACATACAGATTGCGATGAGACTTCAGCCATGCATTCACATCAAAAAGGTGCAGGACCCTTTTTTGGTCCGCTCTGGAATGTGAACAACATGCCATTCGATTTCAGCACCATTTGACAGTTCGCATGTGGAGGCTCAATAACTTTCTATTGACAGCCGCAGAGGTTCACACAGGGCAACGTGAACTGCCAGCGAGTCCTATGCAATGCACAAACCAGCACTGGTTCCACATTCACGCTAGTGTGCACCGGCACTAAAATTTGTATATTGCCTATTGAGATGTATACATCAGACCAAAGAAGGACAAATAAGGCTGCAGAAGGGACAGAGGGGTTCAGTCTCAAAACTGGGGCAGTTCCTCCAATTGCAGGACACATGGGAGCCATGTATCAGATAGGTCCTCACATTGTGATGGGTATGCTGATCCTAAAAAAGGAGATTATACAGTATGTGGAGAAATTAAAGCGGTCTTAAATCCTAGTGGCGGCTGGTGGTAATTTTTTGGGGGAAGGGGGCGGCAAACAGTATGCACCGACACACCCACCCCCCAGTTGGCTGATAATCCATCGCTTCACTAAGTGCTAACAGCTTCCCCTGCTCTCCACAGGTCATCATGGCGTCAGCTTCCGTCTCCTCCCTCCCCCTCGGCCAATCGGAAAACAGCTCTCATACCCACTTCTGATTGATCCTCAATCCGACTAGTGTTTCAAGAGGGAAAATTAATTTGCTGTTGTAAAACCTAGGTGGGCTCATGGCGCAATGCCTTGCACTAGGCGCTCACCCCATTTTGAAGCCTGTTGGCTTATGGCTCTAAGCAGTTGCAAAAAAATAAATAAAAAATGTATATAGAAACCCCCCCGTCGCTGTAGTTCAGGCATCCTGAAAAGGGGCCAGACGCATGAATAGGGGGTGGCCATGGATAGATTCATGCATCTATCCATTATACATATTGGGGGTGGCGCTCCTAATGGATGGGCCACCACTGTTAAACCCAAAGATGTAATATGTTACAGCTTTCCAATCATTACATGTGGTGGTTTTCTTTTCTAAAGCTGGATACACATACAATTTTTTTTTTTTTTATTGTTCAATTTCCTTTAGATTTACCTTCAAATATGTAGTGCAAGAGCATGCCTGATTGCATACAATTTGAAAGCGTTTAGTTTTGACCACATATTATATGTTTTGGTAAATCTAAAAAGTTAAGTTGTACAAGAAAATTGTATGGTGTGTAGCAAGCTTTAGGCCTTGTACACAAGGTATGAAAATCAGAAGGGGGGGGGGGGGGAAGAGAGTCTCGTCTCAAGACAAGCTGTCTACTTATTTTCGGATCGTTATTACGGTACATTCGACAGACAATTTGACTTACTTTAGACAAAAGCAGGATGTGCAGTCTATACAATTTTTTGGATGTGAACTCAAAACATCTTCAGATGGTCAGTACAGAAACTGACACAAGACAAAAAAAAAAAAAAAAAAAAAAAAAAAAAAGTACAGACACGCATGCTCCGAATCAAGGAACGAGCCTTGTAATCTAGAATTTACATTTATGACGAGGCAATTGATGAAATGTCAAAATGCAGTGCACACTCTCACCTTCTTTAATAGGATAACAATGAAGCCACTTTGCTGGTGATACTGATGAAGTTATGGCAAACGCATGTTAAAAAAGGCATTTGTTTTGTACGATCTGAAAAAGTGCAAATCAACGCTCAAACTTCTACTACCCCGTTTCCCCGAAAATAAGATCTAGTGTGATTGTTGGTGATGGCTGCAAAAAAAAAAAAAACACAACACACCCCTACCCCCCAAATAAGCCCTACCCCCCCCCCCAAATTAAGCCCTACCCCCCCCCCCCCCCCCAAATTAAGCCCTACAAGGACTTAAACTAGAGCTTATTTGGGGGGGGGGGGTGTAGGGCTTATATTGCAGCCATCACCGACAATCACACTAGTAATTTAGTAAAATGCTTGCTTATAGAAATGTAATGCGGTGCTACATACAAACCATGTGTTAAAATAAAAAGCCTAATCCGTTCCCCAGAGTAGTAAAACGTCACTATGGTAATGTTATATTGCACTGGTCAAAGAGTGTAAAAATTATTATATACATACCCCTTGCTATGCCTCTTACTAAATAACTTGGACTGTCTACTTTCTACTAATTTTCGGGCTTCAAGAAATGGAGATAGGCTGTCAGTACATCGGGAATGATCAATTTATAGATAGTCCCCAAACTGGGATGTTTCACACAGCCTAAATAATTTGGGTTATTTTCACCAAAGAAATGTAGCAGAATACACTTTGACCTAAACTAATGAAGATTTGCATAATTTTATAACTTGAAAGAAAAAATTATATTAAAATAAAACCCTTTTCTAAATTGTCTGCCTTTTCCTCTTTAGTTAAAACAGTGGTGTTTAAAATAGCACCAAAAGAAAGTGCCTGGTGTGTGAACAAAATGACAAAAACGTTGTTTGGGTAGTGTTGCATGACCACGCAATTGTCATTTTTTTAAGCGAGATGCACTGAAAGCTGAAAATTGGCCTGGATAGGAAGGAGGTAGATGTGGGGGGAAGCAAGAGCATTCGATGCACTAGCAGATTTGGATTAGCTAAACAGGTTGAAGCCAGCTAAAATGTTATCAATGGTGGTCTATCCATTAGATCTACATACAGGGCATCAGATGCATGGATTCCAGTCGTGGGGGGGGGGGGGGGTAATTTTTTTTTCAAAGCATGAGATTAGAGCCAGGGGCTCTAATAGAAAGAGGGGGGAGGGGCAGGCACAGAGCACTACACTCCAAGGCCACCCAGTTGTGTGGCAATAACGGAGGGAGGGGATACCTTGGTCAAGTCCGTTTGCCGATGGAGCACCAGCCACCACTGCACGTTATAAGCAGTTTAAAAGGTTTTTCTTTTTGGATACCTAACTAAACATAAGCTGGTCATCTCAATCTTCTAAAGCAGTGGTCATCAACCCTGTCCTCAGGACTCACCAACAGGCCAGGTTTGCAAGATTAAAAAAATAAATAAAAAAAAATTCCCCCCCTCACTGGTATCATTTGCTGCTCAGGGATTGGTTTTGCATACTAGAATAAAATACTGCAATGTAAAACATAAAACCTGGCCTGTTAGAAGGCTCCGAGGACAGGGTTGATGACCACTGTACAGACTACCTGGCAGAACCACCCAGTGAAAACAAAAAAGGAAAGACCAAAAAATAAAAAGGGAAGGGGCAACTGCAGTGACAAATCTAATATAGCACTTTAAAAAGGAGATTATATAGCGTATAGAACTATAGCAAGATTGAAAGCGTTAAAATGCAGCAAGAACTTGATTCCACGCTTAATTTGCAGTGACCATAAAGCATCGTTAAGCACATTCTTCATGAGGGAGGGAGGGAGGGAGCCCCCCCCCCCCCCCCTCCACCCTGGAGGCATCTCAGGAGATAGGTGATTGTTTGCACTTCAGCAAATTTCAGCCACCTCACCTAGGAGAACCAGGCTCCTGCGGAGTTATTTATTCCACATTACTCGCTGACGAATAAACTTCGTAAAACAGCAACAGAATACAAAATGCAACACAAGAAAAAGATACAATGCGTACACGATAAAAAAAAGAGAGGTCACTCCTAGTACAGGATGAACGGCAGCAACACATGCCTGAACTTTCCCTAAAAAATACGGACTTTAATTGTCAGGAGGAGCTCATTAGGAGGCGAACCTTCCCGGGGTTTGATGTGTGCCCCGTCCTCCTCAGTGAGGGCTACAGGCTGAAAACTACCTATCGAGGCTCGACTCACCTGAACAGCTCAGCCAGACACGTCCTGGGTGATGTGCAGTTGCTGGAGCCGATGAATTTGAGACTTGTTTTGAACCTCTCCCTCACACCACACCAGTTCCCGCCCCTTCTTCCCTTGCCTGGATTATGAGGTCACACGTAAGAAGGGTGTGGACTGACTAAAATATAGATTCCACACTGTAGAAAGCAAGAGAGAAAAAAAAAGTTTGAAAGGGAATCTTTTTTCCTATCCCACTGGAGATTTCAAATTCAAAAAATGCCACTTAGTCCTATGTTGTTCAGAATGATTATTTAGAGCAAACTCCACCCTAACAAACTACAGCCTACTATCAGGGGGGTAGGAATTGCTTCAGTCCCACACAGCCAGATGGCGTTCAGGTTAGATCACCCCGAGCCGGAATTTTAGGTAATATGGTGTGTGGCTGTCCAGAATACGGTGTGTTCTTTGCTTGAAACAAACATTGCAGCCTAAAATATTATTGTGGCTAGGTCTTCAGTTGCTTACAGACTCCTTTATTTTCATGTGCCTATAGATTTAAATTAGTATTAATGCTTTTTATCAATTTTAGGTTTAAAGTGGTTGTATACCCACATTTTTAACTTTTACCTACAGGAAAGCCTATAATAAGGCTTACCTGTAGGTAAAAAAAATATCTCCTAAACCTGTACGGTTTAGGAGATATTCCCCTTGGTATGCGCTGCTGACTGCAGCGGCGCATGCGCACAAGGGGGTTCTCTCCGTGAAAATCCGGCAGCGCTCGTCCGGCCGGACTGAAATCTCCCGCGCGCATGCGCGGGAGTGACGATATCGCGGCTCCGGCCACTCACAGCGCCGGAGCCGCGATACCCGGAAGAGACGCCGAGGGAGCATGTCGGCTCCCTCGGCGTGGATCGGGCCAGATGTCGGGGCCTCGTTCTAAGGTAAGTATTTCATAATGAGCTAGTATGCGGTGCATACTAGCTCATTATGCCTTTTGCTTTGCAGGTTTAAAAAAAAAATAAAAAATTGCGGGTTTACTACCGCTTTAAGTTAGGACGCTTTCGTAAAATCATCATAAAAACAGAATGCAATGATTTGCAAATCTCATAAACCCATGTAGCACTAACCCCCGAAGGAGCTGCTAGTTTTATTCGGGCTTACTGTTACCTCACCTGCTTACCTCTTCATCTAACCACTTCAATACAGGGCATTTATACATCCTTCCTTCCCAGACCAATTTTTAGCTTTCAGCGCTCTCACACTTTGAATGACAATTACTCAGTCATACAACAATGTTCCCGAACAACATTTTTATAATTTTTTTCATACTAATAGAGCTTTCTTTTGGTGTTATTTAACCGGTTCCCGACCGGCACGCGCCGATGTACGTCGGCAGAATGGCACGGGCAGGCATATTGGTGTACAGGTACGTCCAATCTTCAATGCCGCCCTCCCATCGCGAGCGCACTGCCGGCATACCCGCGATCGTCTCACGGGGTGGCTGAATGGAGGAAATGCAGTGTAAACAGCATTTCCCCATTCTGCCTAGCAACTAGTGATGCTGATCTCTGCTCCATGTGATTGGAGCAGAGATCAGCATTCACTAAATGAAAGCCCAGCCCCCCCACAGTTAGTAACACACTCCTAGGAACACTTAACCCCTACACTGCCACCCACTGGTTAACCCCTTCACTGCCAGTGTCATTTACACAGGAATCACTGCACTTATATAGCAGTGATTACTGTATAAATGATAATGGTCCCAAAAATGTCCAATGTGTCCGTCGCAATGTCGCAGTCACAATAAAAATCGCTGATCGCCGCCATTACTAGTAAAAAAAAAAATAATAAAAAATTATTAATAAAATGCCATAAAACTATCCCTATTTTGTAAATGCTATAAGTTTTGCGCAAACCAATCAATAATCGCTTATTGCGATTTTTTTTACCAAAAATATGTAGAAGAATACGTATCAGCCTAAACTGAGGGAAAAAAATGTTTTTTTTTATATATTTTTGAGGGATATTTATTATAACAAAAAGTAAAAAATAATGCTTTTTTTTCAAAATTGTCGCTCTATTTTTGTTCATAGCGCAAAAAATAAAAACTGCAGGGGTGATCAAATACCACCAAAAGAAAGCTCTATTTGTGGGAAAAAAAAGGACGTCAATTTTGTTTGGGAGCCACGTCACATGACCGTGCAATTGTCAGTTAAAGCAACACAGTGCTGAATCACAAAAATTGGTCTGGTCTTTGATCAGCAAAATGGTCCGGTCTGTAAGTGGTTAATCACCACTGGGTTTTTTATTTTTTGCGACATAAGTGAAAAAAGAGCGAAAAATTTGGAAAAAAAAACACTTTCTTTTAGTTTCTATGATAAAATTTTGCAAATAAGTCATTTTTGTTCATAAATTTGGGCCAAAATTTATACTGCTACATCTCTTTGGTAAACATAACCCAAATTAGCTGATATTATTTAGTCTCTTTGAAAGTTATAGAGTCTAGAATTGATCACACCTGATGTACTGACGGCCTATCTCATTTCTTGAGGCTCTGAAATGTCAGGAAAGTACAAATACCCCCCAAATGACTTTTTGAAAAGTAGACAGTCCAAGGTAATTAGTAAGAGGCACGGTGAGTTTTTTGAAGTTGTAATTTTTTCCCACAATTCTTGGTAAAAAGAAGAATGTTTTTTTTTTTTTTTTTTTTTTTTTTACAAAATTGTCATAATAACTAGTTATTTCTCATACACAGCATATGCATACTTCCAATTACACCCCAAAATACATTCTGCAACTCTTCCCGAGTATGGCGATACCACATGTGTGGGACTTTTACACAGGCTGGCCACAGAGAGAGGTCCAACATGCAGGGAGCACCATCAGGGGTTCTAGGAGCATAAATGACACCTCTAATTTCCTAATGACCTATTACATTTGTGAAGGCCCTGGAGCACCAGGACAATGGAATTACTCACAAAATTACCCCATTTTGGAAAGCAAACACGCCACCGTCTATTCTATGAGGCATAATGAGTATTTTGAACAGTTAATTTTTTTCCACTAGTCTTCGGAAAACGTGGAAAGAAAATGAAAACATTTTTTTTTTTACACAAAGTGGTCAGTTTATAAGATATTTCTAACTCAAAGCATGTACATAGCAAAAATGAAACCCCAAAATACATTCTGCTACTCATCCTGAGTATGGCAATACCACATGTGCAAGACTTTTACACAGCCTGGCCACATACAAATGACCAACATGCAGGGAGCACCGTCAGGCATTCTAGGAGCATAAATGACACCTATAATTTCCTAACGACCTATTACATTTGTGAAGGCCCTGGAGCACCAGGACAATGGAATTACCCACAAAATGACCCCATTTTGGAAAACAAACACCCCACAGTATATTCTATGAAGCATTATGAGTCTTTTGAACAGTGAACTTTTTTACACAAGTCTTCAGAAAACGTGGAATGAAAATGAAAATCTTTTTCTTTTTTTTTTTTTACACAAAGTTTAAGTTAGGCATTTATAAGATATACACATATCATATATATAGCAAAAATGACACCCCAAAACACAAGTAATACCTTCAGGCATTCCAGGAGCATAAATTACACATCTCATTTCATTCTTACCTATCACAATTTTGAAGGTCCTGGAGCACCAGGACAATGGAATTACCCCCAAAATGACCCAATTTTGGAAAGCAAACACCTCAACGTGTATTCTATGAGGCATGGGCTGCAAATAGGTACTCGGGTACTCTGATGGGCTGGAGACAGGTATTCCGTTACTCCGACAGGCTGGTGACAGGTACTCAGGTACTCCAATTGGCTGGTGACAGGTACTTGGGTACTCTGATGGACTGTTACAGGTATTCAGGTACTCAGATGGACTGTGACAGGTATTCGGGTACTCAGATGAACTGTGACAGGTACTCGGGTACTCAGTTGGGCTTGGACAGGTACTCGGGTACTCAGATGAACAGTGACAGGTACTCAGATGGACTGTGACAGGTATTCGGGTACTCAGATGAACTGTGACAGGTACTCTGGTAGGCAGATGAACTGTGACAGATACTCAGGTACTCAGATGGGCTGTGACAGGTACTCAGGTACTCAGATGGACTGTGACAGGTACTCAGGTAATCAGATAGACTCTGACAGGTACTCAGGTATTCGGGTACTCAGATGGGCTGTGACAGGTACTTGGGGGCTCAGATGGGCTGGGACACGTACTCAGATGGACTGTGACAGGTACTCGGGTACTCAGATGGTCTGTGACAGGTACTCGGGTACTCAGATGGGCTGTGACAGGTACTCGGATACTCAGATGGGCTGACAGGTACTCGGGTATTCAGATGGCCTGTGACAGGTACTCGGGTACTCAGATGGACTGTGATGGTACTTAGCTATTTGGATACTCAGATGGACTGTTACAGGTACTCGGTTACTCAGATGGGCTGACAGGTACTCAGGTAATCAGATGGGCTGGGACAGGTACTTGGGTACTCAGATGGGCTGGGACAGGTACTCTGGTACTCAGATGGACTGTGATGGGTGATGACAGGTACTTTGATAGGTGATGACAGGTACTTTGATGGCTGGTGACAGGTCCTCTTTATTGGGGGGGGGGGGTAAATAGTGTGGTTGGTGTGTACACTAGGCAATAACGAGATGTTACAGCAATCTCCTCCTCACACACAATCGGTGTGTGAGGAGGAGAACACGGTAATATCTCGTTACCGCGATTTGTTTACATTCTGTGACCGGTTGTGATTGGACACAGCCGGTCACGTGGTAAAGAGCAAATTTCATTGGAGCAGCCAAATACCGAGGACAACATATGACGCCCACCCAGGATGGGAGATCCCATCTGTGGGCGTCATTTGACTATGGCCTGGTATTGAAGTGGCTAAGGGGAGTCCCGTAGAAAGTAGCCGAAATGATGATAGATCAGACACGTGGTCCTTTTTGAAGATTTATTTAGGGGTAACACCAAAGAAAGACACAAGACACAGTCCTTCAATAGAAGGTTAGAGGATAAGGGGGAGTTCAGGCACCTAGTAATTGCGGGTTAGAGGTATCAGTCAGATCCAAAAGACAAAGAGCTCCACAGACTGGATCCAGCAGTCACAGGATAGGCCCCTCTCACTTGACCTAGCAGCCGATGAGATGCTAAACAAAGTCTCTGCCACAGACTTGTTAATTGAACTTAGAGATTTTTGAGAGTTTTTAGGAAGAACTACCATACAGTACCAGATTCTTTCAGCTGACCCGGCGATACTGTAAGGATATTGATCCAGGTTGCATCCTCAAACTGAGTTTCCAGGCTCCTCCAGAGACACCAGCCTTGCGCTCGGTCCTCCACTGGAAAAGTCCTCCCCTGGATCCTTCAGCTTTCTTGGCTTCTCCCCGCAGGCGAGACAGCACAGGACCACCCCTGGATCAGCAGGCCCCAAGACATTCCTGGGCCTACACTCTCAGTTGCGAGGCCCCGAGGTGCAAGACCATGCGACCCAGGCCAGGAGGGCCCTGGGGTTGGGATCACGGACCCCGGAAAACAAACCCCAAAAAATGGCATTGGTACCCTAAATACCCTCTCTCAGAATGCACAGCAGGGAAACCACACCCACTGAACCATTTCCGAGCAAGAGGTGGCATTCAATGCATCCAGTCTGCTGCTGTTCCACACCCACTGATGTTGACAGCTGCACCTACGGTCAGGTGGGAATCAATGCAACCCAGCTGAACTGGTACAGAAACCAGAACTTTTAGAGAAATTAGTCTGAGCCAAACTACAGCTTCAGACAATTAAATTTGAAAAAGAACAATAGTGTCTGCTCATCAGGAGCAGGGCGCTACGCCCATATTTCCTTCATAGTAGAAATCATAGTTTAAAGAGGATCTGCAGTCTGTTCACATAATTTCTAATAAAAACATCTTTGCCATTCTGAAGCTTTCCTCCAACCGCTTTGCGTATTATTTTATATATACTGTGGGTCTGTACTTGCCAAATATGCTGCAGAAATCCCTCTCCACTGAGTCTGCCTGTATCCATTTTAACCACTTAAGGACCGAACCTCATTTTGAAATGTGTTGTTTACAAGTTACATTTTTTTTGCTAGAAAATTACTTAGAACCCCCAAACATTATACATTTTTATCGAACACCCTAGAGAATAACATGCCGGTCGCAATACTTATTGTCACACCGTATTTGCGCAGCGGTCTTACAAGCGCACTTTTTTGGGAAAAAATACAGTAAAGTTAGCCCAATTTTTTTTATATTGTGAAAGATAATGTTACGCCGATACCCATGTCACGCTTCAAAATTGCGTCCGCTCGTGGAATGGCGACATACTTTTACCCTTAAAAATCTCCATAGACGATGTTTAAAGAATTGTACAGGTTGCATGTTTTAAGTTACAGAGGAGGTCTAGGGCTAGAATTATTAGAATTGGATGGGGGTACTAGGATTCGTCTGAAGTAGGTCTGACCCACATCCCGGAAAATTATGGGTACATGGAAAGTGTTCCTCAAGGGACTTTGAAGGGAACAGACAACTACTGGGTGTAGTAATGCGTAGTAAAGTATTTATTTGATACTAAATAGGGGTAGAATTATTGCTCTCGCTCTACCGATCACGGTGATACCTCACGTGTGGTTTGAACACTGTTTTCATATACATTCACTTCTGCACGCGAGCTCTGCGGGACAGGGCGCCTTTAAAAAAATGTTTTTTTCTTATTTATTTTACCTTTTTTTTTTTACACTTTTTTTTTTAACCACCTCGCGCCTGCCCTATAGCCGAATGACGGCCGTAGAGCAGGCGCATTCGTCCGGGAGGCCGTCCCTGGACGTCCTATTGTTTACTTCCGCAATGCGCGCATCGCGGAGATTCTGTGTTCGCCGTGTCCCCCTGGGACAGGCAAATACAGATCGCTGTAAACGGCCAATCACAGCGGCCGTTTACAGCGTGATCGGCATGTCCAATGGGAGATGATCTCATATGTAAACATATGAGATCATCTCTCAGCGCCGCTCTCCCTCCTCACACAGAGTGTGAGAGGGGAGAGATGAACGGCTGCAGCGGCAGCCGTTCTGCTTCGATATGTAAAAAAAAAAGTGCTATCCTTCCCCCAGCAGTGCCATCCATCCTCCCCCAGCAGTGCCATCCTGCCCCAGTGCCACCCGCCCCAGTGCCATCCACCCCAGTGCCATCCACCCCAGTGCTACCTGCCCCCAGTGCCATCCACCCCAGTGCTACCTGCCCCCAGTGCCACCTGCCCCCAGTGCCACCTGCCCCCAGTGCCATTTGTCACCAGTGCCATCTGTCATCAGTGCCACGTATAAGTGCCATCTGTCATCAGTGCCACGTGTCATCAGTGCCACATAGTGCCATCTGTCATCAGTGCCACGTATTAGTGCCATCTGTCATCAATGCCACTTATCAGTGCCATCTGTCAGTGTCACGCGTCATCGGTGCCATGTATTAGTGCCATCTGTCATCGGTGGCACGTATTAGTGCCACGTATTAGTGCCATCTGTCATCAGTGCCACGTATTAGTGCCACGTGTCATCAGTGCCACGTATAAGTGCCACGTGTCATCAGTGCCACATATTAGTGCCATCTGTCATCATTGCCACGTATCAGTGCCATCTGTCATCAGTGTCACGTGTCATTGTCCTGGTGCTTCAAAAGTGTAATAAATAGTCAACAAGTTAGATGTGTAATTTATGTTCCTAGAACACATGATGGCGCTACCTGCATGTTGGGCCTCTCTATGTGGCCAGGCTGTGAAAAAGTCCCACACATGTGGTATTGTAATACTCAGGAGGAGAAGCAGAATTTTTTGGGGGTGTCATTTGTGGTAGCCACATTTGTGAGGATCCAATAACTCCGGTAAGCCTTCAATTCGCCTGGTGACGGGAATAGTTTCATAGTTTCATAGTTAGTAAGGTTGAATAAAGACACCAGTCTATCCAGTTCAACCTGAGTGAGTGTCTACCCCTATTCCTGTACATTGCACACTCACATTGGTCCCTACCCTCAAGGAGCCCACAATCTAAGGTCCCCACTTCTAAGGTCCCCACTCATATACTAAGGCCAATTTTGGACAGAAGCCAATTAACCTACCTGCATGTCTTTGGAGTGTGGGAGGAAACCGGAGTACCCGGAGGAAACCCACGCAGGCACAGGGAGAACATGCAAACTCCAGGCAGGTAGTGTCGTGGTTGGGATTTGAACCAGTAACCCTTTTTACTGCTAGGTGAGAGTGCTACCCACTACACCACTGTGCCGCCCAAATCTCCCGAGACTAATGCATGAACCTTTTTGAAAGGAGGTGTAATATATTTCCTACACACTTGTGGACTATATAAAGACACTATACACAAAGGACTCTGTTTTTTACTATTGGGACTTTGTTTTTTCCCCCTTTTTTCCTTTATATTTTGCTGCTTGGACATTTTTTTGGTAAAACCTTCTTTTTTTGAGTCACTTATATATGCAATTTATGTAAGAATCTATGTGGTATGAGCACTACTTTATAGTGGGATTTTTTCACTGTAACTTTACACCTATAAGTAAGATTAAGGATATTTGATATTTGAAGCTGTGAGAAGCGCTACACTTTTTCATAACATTGTGGTATACACATGCCATGTGAGAGAAATAACCTATTACAATGACAATTTTGTGGAGAAAAAAAAAATGAAAAATCTTAATTTTGCAAAGAATTGTGGGAAAAATATGACAACATCAAAAAGCTCACTATGCCTCTTACTAAATACCTTGGAATGTCTACTTTCCAAAAAGGGGTCATTTGGGGGGTATTTGTACTTTCCTGACTTGTTCGGGTCACAAGAAGCGAGATAGTCCACCAGTACATCAGATGTGATCAATTTTGTGCGATTCGCACCACAGCTTGTAGACTCTCTAACTTTCACAAAGACCAAATAATATAATATAATATCCACTAATTTGGGTTATTTTTACCAAAGATATGTAGCAGTATAAATTGTGGCCAAAATTTATGAAGAAAAATTAATAATTTGCATAATTCTGTCACAGAAACAAAGAAATATGCGTTTTTTTCAAAATTTTCGGTCTTTTTTCATTTATAGCGCAAAAAATAAAAACCCCAGAGGTGATCAAATACCACCAAAAGAAAGCTCTATTTATGGGAAAAAAAGGACAAAAAATTCATTTGGGTACAGTGTTGCATGACTGAGTAATTGTCATTCAAAGTGTGAGAGCACCGAAAGCTGAAAATTGGTCTGGGCAGAATGGTGTTTAAGTGCCCAGTAAGCAAGTGGTTAAAGTGTCACTTTTATTTCTGTTACAAGGAATGTAAACATCCCTTGTAATAGAAAAAAAGCATGACAGGACCTCTTAAATATGAGATCTGGAGTCAAAGACCTCAGATCTCATATTTAGGCCTGGTTCACGCTGATGCGAGTTCATAACGAATGCGATGCGTCAAAAACATTCTACATTCACATATCATCCATAAAGTCATTGTTTTCAATGACGGTCATTCACATACATGCATTGAGCTTCCTCTACGAATGCATTGCGATAAAGAAAAGGGTCTTGTGCAAGTTTACAGGGTTGCGTTGCAAATTTAGTCTCCATAGACATCAATGTAAATTGTTCTGGAATCGCATTGTTGGTTCAGATATGTGCAAATTCCACTATACTACTCTCCACAAAAACCAAGTACACAGGAAGTTAACACTTTCTTTTTTTTTTTAAAGTTATGATTCCATTGGCTAGAACATCAATCGCAACTATGTCCAACTCCTGAAATTCGCAGTAAAATCACAATAAATTTGCACCTCACACAGGATAAAAAAAACAGAACAAATTCACAGCGCAGCAGTGTGAACCGAGCCTTACACTTAAATGCAATAATAAAAATGTAAAAAATTGTCATTTAAATAAAAAAAGACCCTTTAAGAGCTGTGGGCGGAAGTGACGTTTTGACGTCGCTTCAGCCTTGCAATGTCATGGAGACAGGTGGGGGCCATCTTCTCCTCACTCGTCTCCATGCCAAGCCATTGTGAAGATCCAATTGCCCTTTCCCACCGCCGATAAAAGTGATCTTGCGGCGAGACCACTCTTATCAGAAACTGGACCGCCAACCAAACACAAGGATACTGGGATTATGGCTGCTAGCTGCTGCCATAACAATGATATCCCCCTTCAAAGTTAGGATGTATATCGGCGTGCGGTGGTCCGGAAGTGGTTAACTGTGGGCAGCTGAAGCTGCTGCCCGATCACTTCCTGGATTTACACAGACACACACCTCCAGCTCTGTAGCTCTCATTGGCCCTCTTATGAATCACCCCCTCCCTTCCATGCAAACTCTCACAAGAGTGAGAGAGAGCTGTGCATGATGTCATAAGCTTAGGCTTTTTACCAGACAGGAAGTGGGTTGTATAAGGTATTTGTAGTCAGAGTCTTCACATGGAAATGCGATACCCAAACTACCAAGGCCTGAGGTTTGCCTTGGCCTAGCTGGTCAGTGCGCCTGAAAAAGCGGGCATACCCTGAATGTATGAATATGAATATTGTATGATGTGTGAGTATGTATGAAGGTTTGGGGGAGACGGATGGGTGGGAATCCTGAATACGAGCCGATGCATTGTGATTGCGGATAGCCTTGGGCTTGTCCCGGACATGGCCCTGTACATTCATGGCCGCCGTGTGTCAGCCTTGACCAGGAGAAGGCCTTTGACCATGTCACCCACGGGTTTATGTGCAGAACTCTGCGCAGGTTTGGTCTTGGGGAAATGTTTTGTTCGAATGTGAATGTAATGTATAATGACATATGTAGTTTGGTGTTGGTAAATGGCTGGAAAACTGACCCCTTTCCAATTCTGTCTGGGGTCAGACAAGGCTGCCCTCTCTCACCTCTACTTTTTGTTTGCTGTATAGAGCTCTTTGCCCAAAGCATCAGACGGAATAGAGAGATCAGAGGGATCACTGAACCAGGACCGGACAGACGGGAGGTCAAGTGCTCAATCTACATGGATGATGTGACAGTGTTCTGTGCTGATTGGCGCTCCATTGATACACTCGCCCAGACCTGTGAGGACTTTGGCCAAGCATCAGGAGCAAAGGTCAACTGAGGGAAGGCAGAGATCATGCTCTTCGGAAAGTGGTTCCTGCCTTCTTCTGCACCCATTCCTTTCAGCATCAAAGCGGACTTTATCAAAATTCTTGGGGTCTGGTTTGGAGTTGAGGGCACAGCCCTGAAGTCCTGGGAGGAGAGACTGGCCAAGATGAGACAAAAGTTCATACTTTGGAGCCTCAGAGAACTCACCATCGAAGGTAAAACACTGGTACGCCGTAGCAAGATTCTCCCTGTGTTGCAGTACCTCGCCCAGGCGTGGCCCTCCCGAGTTAACACCTGCAAGGCCATCATAAGGGCGGTGTTTCACTCCATCTGGAGCTCCAAAATTCACAGAGTGAAGTGGGTGGTTATGTTCAAGGAACCTTTCAAGGGCGGTAAAGGCGTACCTGACATCGCCACTCTACTGAGGCTGTTCTTTGCCTGTAATTGCATCCACAGGACTTTGGTTGACAGAACTGTAGACCCTGGTGGTAACTCCATGTCCCATTTCTTCCTCCTGCCTCTTTGGAGGTCCCTTGGATGGGACAACTGAGACAGCTCCACCCCCTACAACTGGGACACTCCTTAGTACTACTTGGACACTTTCAAGTTTATTAAGGAGCTGGGGCTACATGGTGTGAAGCCCGACTTGTGGAAGCCAAAAACTATCCACAAGTTGATTAGAGCATCTGACATTGTTGAGACTGTTCCAGGCCTCCCTTCAGTCACTTGCAAAGTGGTCTGGAGGAATGTTTCTTCAAAGAGACTCACCAACAGGCACAAAGATCTGGCATGGATGGCAATCCAAGGGGGGTTGCCATTCAGGACATTCATGCATGCCAGAAACCTGTGCAGATACAGGCACTGCCCTTTTTGCATCATCCAGGAGGAAACTGCCTTACATGTTTTCTGGGATTGCTCCTTTGCACAGGACCTGTTGAGGGCCTTGGAACCAGAACTTAAAGTCTTTATACCACAGACTGCAATTACACGCGTTGGTGTGTTGAATGGACTTTTCTGTGGAACTCATTCACAGGAGGACATTGACAGTGCCTGGCGGGTGCTGTGTTGCTTTAAGGACGCTTTATGGTGCACCAGAAAGCGCCTCATCCATCAACGGGAGAGGATTTCCATTGCGGACTGTCGCAGACTGGTCCACAGTCTACTCAGGGACTATCACTTGATGGACTTTAAAGAGGAAGAGGAGGTCTGAAGATTTCCCCTTCCCCCCACTCTCTCCCTCATGTATCCCTTGGCGGTTCAATAAAGCTTCGGGCCTGTGAAATCTTTTTCCAAAACGACATTGAGGACTGCACCCGAGAAATCATGGCTCCTCCTCCCAAAGGAAACACCTCCTCCATCAGAACTTTAAAAAGAAAGCCTCCACACAGCCTCCTCAGTTTTTTGTGTTTCCTTCACTAGGGGTATTCCAATTGTTGGTCTTCCTCCAGCTGGAGGAGCACCTCCGATGGGAGCCATTATCTCTCAGGCTGGTCCTGAGAAGGCGCTGGTTCTCACCCCTCTTTTCTTTGGTTTTCTTGGAGCTAATCCTCCCATATACCTCCTATCTGGACGGTGCCATGGGCTCTCTCTCCCCCTTCAGTGCTCAGGGAGAGCCCGTACGTCCATTTGTTACAGTCCCCTGATTTTTTTTTCCAGACGGGCGGCCGTGATGTTTTGATTTTCCAACTCGCCTGGCAGTCGCCATTGATCTGGTGGCCAAGAGAGCCTCGGCCATGTCCTACGGTGAAGGAGCGGGACTTCCGGGCGGCGAGCGGCATCATTTCCAGCCGCAGAGGTGCAGGGGGAGAGAGGAGAGTCATCTGGTGTCTTATTTCCGCTTTCGGCTTGGCGCAGCTGCGTATTTGAAACCCGGGACCGGCGGTAAACCACTACCACGCTTCTGTCGAGCTAAGGGATGGAGAGCGATGCAGATAAGGGGGCAAGCTAAGGCACCGGCAAGGTGAAGGTAAGGAGCTGAGCCTCTCTGATGTCCTGACCCTTTGCTCCAGTGGGGGGAGGGAAGTTGAATCACCCTTCCCCCCATTTCTGTTTTTTTTTTTACCTGTAATGCTCTCTGGTCTACGCCTGAGGCTGAAGGTGTAGGGGCAGTGTTGGCTTGCTGGGCACTGGGAAGTGTGTGTTTTTTTTCTCCTAGATGCATTCAATTGCAGAGTTTAAAAAAAAGCATGGTTTGTTTTTTCTTGTCTCTTTTCTGTGTGTCCAGGCTAAAAGTGCTGCCCAACCAGTTAACAGGAGGTTCCCCGTTTGCAAGGAAAAACTAAGTGAAACATGGGTCAAAACGCTCTGTGTATCTTGTATTTCAACTTAGGGAAGAGTCCCCATGCATATGTGGTGATTTGCTGACCACCATTAAGGATGAACCCAGGGCTACATTCCAAGCGTTCAGATCTAATTTGACAGAAGATCCGGGAATGTCAGGAGAGCCGAGAACCCTGCAGCCATCCCTAGGGCCCCAAGGGAGCTCTCAGTTGAGGATGGGGGGTATGATATCCCAGGACACTTCTCAGGAGTCCGTCTCTTTGGCATTAGATGAGTCAGATTCAGAGGAATAGGAAAATGATTTGGAGGCCGCCTCTAAGTATAAGTTATCCTTAGCAGAGGTGGGAGGACTCCTTAAGGTGATCCATGAGACTAGGGATGAGCCGAACACCCCCCTGTTCGGTTCGCACCAGAACCTGCGAACAGACCTAAACTTCGTGTGAACTTTAGAACCCTATTAAAGTCTATGGGACTCGAACGTTCACAATCTAAAGTGCTCATTTTAAAGGGTAATATACAAGTTACTGTCCTAAAAAGTGTTTGGGGACCTGGGTCCTGCCCCAGGGGACATGGATCAATGCAAAAAAAGTTTTAAAAACGGCAGTTTTTTCAGGAGCACTGATTTTAATAATGATTGAAGTGAAACAATAAAAGTGTAATATTCCTTTAAATTTCGTAGCTGGGGGGTATCTATAGTATGCCTGTGAAGGGGCGCATGTTTCCCGTGCTTAGAACTGTCCCTGCACAAAGTGTCATTTGTGCAGGAAAAAAAGTCTTTTAAAATCACTTGCGGCTATATTGTCGGCTCCCCGTAATACAGAGAACACTCAATGAGTGTTCTCTGTATTAGCCGACAATTCATTCATTCATTGATAAAAAAAAAAGCGTGGGGGTCCCCCTAAATATCCATACCAGACCCTTCAGGTCTGATATGGATATTAAGGGGAACCCCGCATCAAATGAAAAAAAAAATTGACGTGGGGGTCCCCCTAAAAATCCATACCAGACCCTTTATCCGAGCACGCAACCTGGCAGGCCGCAGGAAAAGAGGGGGGACGAGAGAGCGGCCCCCCTCCCTCCTGAACCATACCAGGCCACATACCCTCAACATTGGGAGGATGCTTTGGGGGTCTGTGACCCCTCAAAGCACCTTGTCCCCATGTTGATGAGGACAAGGGCCTCATCCTCACAACCCTGGCCGGTGGTTGTGAGGGTCTGCGGGCAGGGGGCTTATCAGAATCTGGAAGCCCATTTTAACAAGGGGACCCCCAGATCCCGGCCCCCCCCTGTTTGAAATGGTAAGGGGGTACAAAAGTACCCCTACCATTTCACAAAGAAAGTGTAAAAATGGTTAAATAAGACATACACACTTTTGAAAAATTCCTTTATTAAAAATAAAAAAAAGATTCCAGCGGTGCTAATCCACTCTTGCTATCCAGCGACGAATCTCCGGGGTCCAGCGATGGATGATCATATCCAGCGACGGGGGATCTCTCAGTCCAGCTCTGTCCATACATCCGTCTTCTGTCTCCACTGCGGAGATCCCAGCGCTGACGTTTCTTATATTAGGAGGGCGGGGCCACCCGTCACCTGACCCCGCCCCTCTGACACTGGTGAGGGAAGCCAGGGGTTCCCCAGTGACGTATGGGTGACCCCGCCTCCTCTGATGTAACGCAGGTTTAATAAAGGAATTTTTCAAAAATGTGTTTGTCTTATTTAACCATTTTGACACTTTCTTTGTGAAATGGTAGGGGTACTTTTGTACCCCCTTACCATTTCAAACAGGGGGGGCCGGATCTGGGGGTCCCCTTGTTAAAGGAGGCTTCCTGATTCTGATAAGCCCCCCGCCCGCAGACCCTCACAACCACCGGCCAGGGTTGTGAGGATGAAGGGTCTGGTATGGATTTTTAGGGGGACCCCCACGTCAATTTTTAAAAAAAATTTGATGCAGGGTTCCCCTTAATATCCATATCAGACCTGAAGGGTCTGGTATGGATATTTAGGGGGACCCCCCACGTCAATTTTTTAAAAAAATTTGACACGGGGTTCCCCTTAATATCCGTCAGACCTGAAGGGTATGGTAATTGAATTTAGGGGAACCCCCACACTTTTTTTTTTTTTATCAATGAATGAATGAATTGTCGGCTAATAGAGAGAACACTCATTGAGTGTTCTCTGTATTACGGGGAGCCGACAATATAGCCGCAAGTGATTTTAAAAGACTTTTTTTCCTGCACAAATGACACTTTGTGCAGGGACAGTTCTAAGCACCAGAAACGTGCCCCTTCACAGGCATACTATAGATACCCCCCAGCTACGAAATTTAAAGGAATATTACACTTTTATTGTTTCACTTTAATCATTATTAAAATCACTGCTCCTGAAAAAACGGCCGTTTTTAAAACTTTATTTTGCATTGATCCATGTCCCCTGGGGCAGGACCCAGGTCCCCAAACACTTTTTAGGACAGTAACCTGCATATTACCCTTTAAAATTAGCACTTTAGATTTCTCCCATAGACTTGTATAGGGTGTTCCGGCTTTTCGAATTTGCCGCGAACAGCCCAAATTGTTCACTGTTCGCTGAACAGGCGAACAGGCAATGTTCGAGTCGAACATGAGTTTGACTCGAACTCGAAGCTCATCCCTACATGCGACCTTAGGAATAGAGGAAGAAAAGAAAGAACTCTCCCTGCATGACTGTATGTATGCGGGGCTAAGGGATTCCAGAGGTTGCACCTTCCTGGTCCATTCTTTAATTTCAGATATGATCAAGAAAGAATGGTTCCAGGGCACACAAAAGGAGGTTCCCGTTTGAAGACAATCCAGAATTTATTTGTAACAGTCACAAAATTAGATTATGCTTTTTCTCAAGTCTCAAAATCGACAGACTTGGCATTCGAGGATATGGGCACATTAAAAGAGCCCATGGACAAAAAGATGGACCTCCTTCTAAAGAGAGCCTGGCAGTCGTTAATGAATAATTTGAAGCCGGCAATGGCAACGACCTGTGTGGCAAGGAATCTAGACCATCGAGTTAACCAATTAAAGCACACATTAAGGCTGATTCCCCAAAGCAGGAGATATTAGACTCCTTTTCTACTTTATCGGCAGCGATTGCCTATATTGCAGAAGCCTAAGCTGAGTCGGTTCGCATGACAGCCAGATCAACAGCCTTGACTAATTTGGTAAGAAGGGCCTTGTGGCTGAAAACATGACCAGGGGATGCAGCATCTAAAAATAGGCTATGTAGTATTCCCTTTGCAGGGGATCTTTTGTTCAGCTCAGAGTTAGAGTCTATTCTTGACTGGATGGCGGACAAAAAGAAATAGTTTCTGTTCAAGAAGAAACCCGTACAAACGCGTAGGCGGTTTTTTTGGACCCCAAAAGGGCAACGGGAAGATAGATCGCAGAGCAAGAGGAAGCTTTGGGCTTCACAGAAACCCAAGGGTGGGGGTGGAGTGCTCCTCAATCCTCCTGTGACCACCGGCAAACCATAATGACTCATCCCTTAAGGTGGGAGGGAGACTCCAGGAGTTTCTCCCTCAGTGGGGAGCCATTACTCAAAACCAATTTATTTTGAACATGCTCTTCACGTGATAGAGTTTACGGAGGACCCTCCGAAAAGGTTTTTGGTCACAAACATCCCAAGGGATCCGGTTAAGGCTTTCGCCATGAAGTCCCTCATTCAGGAGCTGAAAAATCACAAAGTCATTGTGCGGTCCCGACAGGAGAATTAGGTCAGGGGTTTTACTGACATGTTTTCCTGGTTCGGAAGCCTTCAGGAAAGTTCAGACTCATTTTAAACCTCAAAGTACTGAACAAATCGGATGGATTCCATCTTTTCTGTAAGGAACCTCCTGAATCAAGGGTGCTATATGGCATCAATAGATTTACAGGATGTCTATCTCCACATTCCTATTTCCGCCAGGTCGCAGAAATATCAGAGATTAGCACGAAGGGAGGGGTGCAAGGTAGTACATTTACAGTTCAGAGCACTCCTGTTCGGCCTGTCTTCGTCCCTAAGGGTGTTCACCGAAATTATGGCCGAAGCATTAGCGCCACTACGCCTAGAGGGAATTTTGGTGATTCCTTATCTGGATGACCTGCTGTTTTTTTTCCCAGTCCAGGGAGGGTCTGCAAAAAGACCTGGACAGAGCCTACACCCACCTAGAAGCGATAGGTTGGATTATAAATCTCCAAAATCAAATTTGACCCCCACTCAGGAAGTGATCTTCCTGGGGTTTCGTATCAGCTCCCTGTATCAGAAGATTTTCTTGCCAGAGGAGAAACAGGAAAAGTTTATACAAATGATGTCTCAGATACAGTCCAATTAGACCCTGGCCATCAGGAAGATTATGTCAGTGTTGGGAACCTTGACTTCTTCCATACCGGCGGTCCAGTGGGCGAAGCACCATTTCAGACCTTTGCAAACTTTTCTATTGAAGGTTTGGGACTATCAGCAGAGTTTATTGGATTCTCTGGTAAGGATCCCCACCACAGTAAAAAGAGGTTTATATTGGTGAAGGAACCGGGAGATTGTTTCAGAGGGTCTGTTGTGGTCCTTCCCAGTCCAGGTACGACTGACGACTGATGCCAGCTCCTAGGGTTGGGGGGCTCACATGGACAGTCAGTGGATTCAGGGCTCATGGTCTGCACAAGAGGCAGGGAGGTCCTCAAATTGGAGGGAGCTGAAGGCAGTGGAAATTAGCCTTTGCAGATTTTGTCCAGGGACATGTTCAAGTCTTTTTGGACAACGCCATGGCAGCGGATTACATAAACAGGCAAAGGGGAACCACAAGCAGGGCACTGCAGGACTTGGCAAGAGGTATTCTGGCTTGAGCAAAGCGTCATACTCTATCCTTATCTGTGGTCCACCTAAAGGGAACTCTAAACGAAATAGCAGATTTCCTCAGCAGGAACCAGATTTTAGAGGCAGAGTGGCAATTGAATCCAGAGGTCTTCAGGTTGATCGTAAAAAGATGGGGACAGCCAAGTGTAGATCTCTTTGAAACCCAGGGAAATGCCCAGAGCCCTCTCTTTTTCTCCTTGAACAGGCACGAGCCGTCACTGGGAGTGGATGGCTTGGCACACAGTTGGAGGTTTTGTCTATGTTACACCTTCCCGCCTTTTCAGTTGATACCTCGGGTCATAAGCAAAATCAGGAGAGAGGATACAACGATAATTCTGATCACTCCGTTTTGTCCCAAAAGACTGTGGTTCTCGTCCCTGCTGCAGATGCAGCTGAAACCATACTGGCATCTTCCATTAAGGCAGGATCTCCTGTTGTACGGCCCTCTTGTTAATCAAGATCTAGCAAAGCTAAGGCTCACAGCCTGGTTTCTGAGGAGCAGCTCTTGAAGAGAAAAGGTTTCTCAGATAGGTTGGTAGCTACACTGGTTTCCAGCAGGAAAAGGGTCACAAGAGCAATATACTTTAAATACTGGAAAGTCTTTAACTCCTGGTGCGCAACATATGCAAGATCACCAAAACAAATTTCTTCGGTGCTGGAGTTTCTACAAGAAGGGGCAGACAAGGACCTAGCAATCAGTACTCTCAAGGTTCAAGTGGCTGCGCTAGGGGTTTTCTTGGATTTCTGGGATTGTCCCAAAAACCAGAGGACACCCAATTATAACACTGGACCCATTAATAGGGATACAAGTTATCAACACATTACTCAGGTACACACACAAAACCGTTATGGAGTACTTCAGGATGAGGACCTCCGGAATGTACAATATGAACAATCATATTGGAACAGAGAGGAGGAATGCATGCGGAAACCGTATAATCACGAGGTCCCGGGCCCCTCCCACTCCTCTGGTTTTAACGATTCCAGACAAAATTTCACTCAAAGTCCAAAACCAAAAGAGGGTGCAGAAGGGGGCGGAGCCTCCAATGGAGGAAAACGCAAAAGAGTTCAGTAGAGAAAGGCATTTTTAATTTGAGCAAGGTGGCCCTATCGGATAATGAGAAACGTATTCTGGATAAGGGACTCAAATTTGTTCCTCCCCGTCAACTGAATAAATTCCACACATTTGTTGACATACAAAAGTATGTCCGCAAACTTAACATACAAAGGCACTTCTTATCTAATCCACCTAAGTTTTCGAGTGAAGGCCAATAAGTTGATACCTCGCACTCAGGTCTTTCAAATCTGTCCCTTTTTAACCCTCCCAACACTTCGTCACACTCCATTAATGTATTAAAAAATCTCGTCCTTCAGGACTTGCATTCATCAGGATCCTGCTATCTCATCGGGTCTTCGGCCTCTTTGTGATAAAAAGGATCTTATCATTCGCCCCGCTGACAAGGGAGGGGGGTTGGTTGTTTTAGATAAAGTGGATTACATTACTGAGATGAAATCACTGTTAGCCCTTGTACACACGGTCAGAGATTCCGACAACCAAATCCGTCGGATTTTGTCTGTCAGATTTTGTCCGACAGTCCGAAACTGTTGCATACACACGGTTGGACAAAGTTTTTAGGAAAATCTGATCTTTCAGAACGTGATGACATAATTTCGTTACGATGGGACTACGTTCAGGCTAGTAGCCAATAGCTTTGATGTAGGAATTTGATCTGAGCATGCGTGGCACTTTGTCCGATCGGAATTCTCTACACATGATCAGAGTATGTCCGATCGGAGCATTTTGTCGGAAACTATTTCTGGCAAGTTGGAAAATTTGGTCCGACGGATATTCCGATGCAGACAACACACAGTCGGAATATCCGACAAAACGCTCCGATCGGACACATTCCGTCGGACTCTCCGATCGTGTGTACAAGGGCTTAAAGGATCATGCCACTTATAGGATTCTTCCCAAGGATCCTACTGCGGAATACAAATTAGCTTTAACATCATTGGTTAATGAAGGCTTTTCATTAAATATTCTTAATAAAAAGGAACAGGAATATTTAGTCCCTTCGGCCCCCAGGATTCCAGTCATATATTACCTTCCTAAGGTACACAAGGACCCAGTCAACCCGCCCAGTCGACCGTTTGTGAGTGTGATAGACTCGGTAACCTCAAGGATTGGGAAATACATCGATTTTTATTTGCAACCTTTAGTTAAAGACATACCTTCCTATTTGAAGGATACTCGCGATACCATCAATAAGCTAGAACAAGTAGAATATCATGATGATCTTCTCCTAGTAACAGCAGATGTGTCAGCCCTATACACATCTGTTCCGTTAGAATTGGGCTTGGCTGCTGTGGAATCTTTCTTATTTAAGAAATCTGCCCTGCCATTGATTCATAAGAACTATATTATGGAGTTATTAAAATTCGCCACAGACCACAATTATTTCTGGTTTCAGGATGAATTTTACTCTCAAATTAAGGGCGTGGCTATAGGGGCTAAGTACGCCCTCAGCCTAGCTAATTTATTTATGGCACAATGGGAGGAGGATGTCGTCTATGCCCATGAGAGACCAGAATTGGTCCTATGGGCCAGGTATATAGACGACATCCTCCTCCTATGGAAAGGTGATAACACATTTCTTTCAAACTTCATGGTGGAGCTGAACGCCAATAATCGGGGTATTTCCCTCACCTTTGAAGTGAGTGCCAACACTATACATTTTCTTGATCTAGAGATTTCAGTGATCAATCGGCAATTGGTGTTGCGGACTTATTTTAAATCTACTGATCGCAATGGGTTTATTCCGGGAAACAGTTGCCACCACCAACAATGGTTGAAGTCCATCCCGAAAGGACAATTTTTACGTCTCAGATGAAATTGTTCCAATACAGGAGACTATTCGTCCCAATCATCAATTTTGAGACAAAGGTTCCTGGAGAAAAGTTACAGGCCTGAAACTTTGGATAGGGACATTGCATCCGTACAACAAATTGATAGAAAATCATTGTTGGTTTCTAAACCAAAAATCAGGGAAAGGGACCATTTCAAATGGTCCTTTTTTACATCCTTCTCAGTACAATATAGAGAAATTACGAAGATAATGAATAGACATTGGAAGGTTCTACTCAACAATAGAATATTGGGACCGTTTCTCCCTGAACGGGCGGGAATTATATTCAGGGGTGCCCGTTCTGTCAGGGGGGAATTGGCCCCTAACATTATCGATCCCCCTAAGAAACTGACATTTTTCTCAGAGTGCAGGTGTTATTTCCCCTGCAGAAGGTGCAATGTGTGCTCACAGAATGTTTTGAAGCGCAAATCTGACACTTTCACATCAAGTGTCACATCCCACGTATACAATATGAAACATTTTACCATGTGTACAACCAAATACATTGTATACTTAATCACGTGTCCATGTAAAATGCAATATGTGGGTCGCACCAAAAGAGAGTTTTCTGTTTGAGTAAATGAACATATTGCGAAAATTAAAAAAAGGTTGCGACAAACATACAGTACCTCGCCATAACTTGGAACACCATCAAAAGGACCTGAAGGGTACTATGTTCCAAGTGATAGATAAGTTCATCCTCCACTGGAGGGGCGAACCACGGGTTAGGGGTATTTCCTGACTTGAAACTTATTGGATATAGGAGTTGAGGTACTACTCACCCCATGGTATGAACGTTGATTGGGATATCAATTGTTTCATAGACTGGGGTGAGTGGCACCTCTTTGCCTTTCTTTGATGGTTTATATCCTATTTTGGTGCGGAAGGTTTAGAGATCTTATTGCGGTTGGCCGTATTTTATTGAATGTGTCCTCTAGCTTTATATGAGGTTTTGGTGGAGTACTGATTTCAATTTTATTTTACTTTGTCGTATATATTCTGTGTATCTTACCTGATAATTACTAAATATAATTTATTTCTTTTTTCTCTCTCTTTTTTTTTTTTTGCCTGCTGATGACTAGCACTGGTTTTGTGGGGCCATGGTAAGCGCCTTTTGGTCTGTTTAGGTCGGCGCTCAGCTATTCACCTAATGTGGAGTCATTTGTGATTTTCTGCCCATGTTTACTCTCAGTGACCACACTATTCCTGGTGTTGTTATTATTTTTTGTTTGCGTCCGACCCTTGGAACGTGGATATGGCATTCTAAGTGGCTCATTATGTTTGCGTAATGTCCTGTGACGCTGGGCCCTGTCCGTGCTCCCGTTGGTTCAGTGGGGACAAGATCTACAGACTATCCCCAGATATGACATTGATAGGTTTTGTTTACCTTCAACGTCATTTCCTTAGTTTTGGAAGTGAGGCTTGGAATGCAGATCGGCGTTGCCGCCGATCCTATTGAGACACAATCGCCCATTGCGGGAATCAGGGTGACAGAGTGGGGGACACGAGTGTAGGAGGGAGTTCTTGGCGCTATGTGGAGGTGTGTGTTCGCTGTGCAACCAACGGCACCCTGTTTGAGAATGTACTTACTTCGAATGCAGGAAGTGTGACACCAGGGTGTGTGCGCTCCAGCCTGTGTTCCCAGTCAGATCTCATATTTTCGGCGACTATGCTTATCAATATTGTACACATCATTGAATTGATCAGGTATGTGCCATTAGATGTAGAGAGCTATGTAGAGTGTCCTGTCTGTTCGCGTCCTTAACATAGTGTGAGCACACTCATGGGTTAATTTTGTGGGCGGTCATTTCCCATGGGCCTCTATTATTGCTTAATTATTTAGTCTATATATTGTGGCAATGTGGGGGGGGGGTCAGGTTATGTCCCAGTAGACGACTTTGTGGTCGAAACATGTAGGGACTGCATTTTTCTGCTTCCCGCATTGCTATTTTTGTTTTTATATATCACGTGATTTTTACAGACTATTTGTTTTATTTGTTTCATATCCGAATATTTTCAATGAACCGTTACTGGTTGAATTTCACCATGAGAGGTGTTTTTTATGATTTGCCCCCCTATGGTGAATTCCCATGAGATATCTGGTGCCAAGTTCCACAACTGTCCAGGGCTCGTGAAGTTTATCCACTCCCCTCAATCGGAGACCATAAGACGAGGAATTCTGAGGTGAATTACCATCCGGCTGGCTACTTCTGGGTTTGTGCTATTGGAGCTCCCCACAAGCTTTTATGACACACTACTATATGGTGGATGTGTCCAACCTATCCGGTAAGAGTATCCACCTTCAATAATTATTTTAATTTGATTCCAAGAGTTTCTGAGGTCTGGGACGGCTGGGAGTTACAATTTTATGAATGCCACCTGATATTTAAGAAGTTCCATGATGAGAAACATACCGTTTTGATGTCCTGGTGGACTGGTGTTACGACTGCTAAATCCCCTTTGGACTCTAGTGGACCAATGTTCATTATTTTCTATATTTTTCTATGTACACATACACTTATTTTATATAAGTGCCTTTGAGCGCTGCACTTATCTTATTTATTTTGTTTTCTTGGAAAGCCCTATTGCTTCAGACCCTTTAGTGACCAGATTTTTTAAAGCACTATCTCCGTTTAGACCAGTCATGACTAAAAATTGCCCAGTGAGGGACTTAGTTACATAATTACATAGTTAGTAAGGTTGAATAAAGACACCAGTCCATCCAGTTCAACCTGAGTGTGTGTCTACAATTGTCCCTATCCCTGTACATTGCACACTCTCATCAGTCCCTACCCTCAAGGAGCCCACAATGCAAGGTCCCCATTCATATACTAGGGCCAATTTTGGACAGAAGCCAATTAACCTACCAGCATGTCTTTGGAGTGTGGGAGGAAACCGGAGTACCCGGAGGAAACCCACGCAGGCACAGGGAGAACATGCAAACTCCAGGCAGGTAGTGTCATGGTTTGGATTTGAACCGGTGACCCTTTTTACTGCTAGGTGAGAGTGCTACCCACTACACCACTGTGCCACCCTTGACTTGACAATCTTTCTACAGGCCCTGACCAGGGATCCTTTTGAACCCATTAATTTAGCCTCCCTGAAATTACGTTAAAAACAGTTTTTTTAGTGGCCATCACATCAGCTCAGAGAGTTGCAGGCCTTGTCAATCAGGGAGCCATTTTTTTCAGTTTTTCCAGACAGGACTGTTCTAAAAACGGATCCTAATTTTTTGCCTAAAGTGGCGTCAGTTCAGAACCGTTCTCAGGAGATAATTCTTCCTACATTCTGCTCTAATCCGTCAGGTAAGAAGAAAGAAGAATTCCATATTTCGGATGTTAACAGAGCAGTCCTAAGTTACTTGGAAGCCACTAAGGACTTTAGACGTGCGGATGCACTATTTCTTTTATTTTCAGGCAATAAAAAGGGAAAGCAAGCTTCCAGAGGAACCATAGCAAGATGGTTAAGGATGGTATTGCAGAAGCCTATTTATTTGCAGGCCAGAAAAGTCCAGTAAGTATCCGGGCTCATTCCACAAGGGCTACACCGGAGAGTTGGGAAGAGAAAGTTGGTGCCACCCCCGAGCAGATATGTAGGGCAGCTACTTGGACAAGTCTGACGACATTTGCCCGTCATTACAGATTCAATCTCATGACGGCTGGGGATCAGGCTTTTGTAAGGAAAGTCTTACAGGCTGTTGTCCCGCCCTGAATGGAGTAAGTCTCAGTAATCCTCTCGGGTGCTGTCCTGAATAGGGATGAGCTTCGTGTTCGAGTCGAACGTACGTTCCACTCGAACATTGGCTGTTCGTCCGTTCGACGAAATCCGAACTCTTGGTCCGTTCGCGTCAAAATTTGTGTGGCGCGCACGGCCCACAATGCACTGCGATGGCGCAGTGCATTGCTGGCTCATGATTGGCCAAGCATGCACTGTGACCCCGCATGCTTGGCCAATCGCAGCGCCAGCAGCGAGGAGAGCCATGATTGGCCACAGGCAGGATGCCTGTGGCCAATCATAGCTGAGGCTGTGTAGTGCACGCCCCACACTATATAAGGCCGCCATTGAGGCGGCCTCGTGTAGTGTGTTAGCATCTGAAGCAGTGGGTGTTCTGTGTACCTTCAACACAGTACACACCAATCGTTTTTGGCTGATTTCCTATCTTGCTGTTGTGTAGTGGTTATTGTCTGTGCCCTGACCGCAGTATACACCGCTATATTCACTATTCACTTCACTATATTTATATATCTTTAATAATAGAGCTTGCAGTCAGTAGTGTTAGGAGATAGTGCGTGCTGTCTGCGTGCTCTGTACCCAGTACATACCGCTATAATCCACCTACATAGCTGTTCTCTATTTGAGCCCAATTGCCATCTGCAGGAGTTATTGGAAGTTGTGTGTGCCTCCAGCACAGCACAGTATACATCTGTATATACCCCTTTATCTCTGCTGTTTTCTGGTTATTGTCTGCGTGCCCTGACCGCAGTATACACCGCGATATTCACCTAACCTATATAGCTAGTGATCTATCGTTAATAATAGAGCTTGCAGTCAGTAGTGTTAGGAGATAGTGCGTGCTGTCTGCGTGCTCTGTACCCAGTACATACCGCTATAATCCACCTACATAGCTGTTCTCTATTTGAGCCCAATTGCCATCTGCAGGAGTTATTGGAAGTTGTGTGTGCCTCCAGCACAATATAAACTACCCAACTGTTGTTTTACCCAACTCCCTTCAGGCCATTACCATGTCTGGAAGGCCAGCAAGGAGAGGCAGACAGGCGCGAGCCGATAAAAGAGGGCAAGCAGGCTCTGTGTCTAGAGACAACAGTGCTGGTCGTGGACGCGGTGCATTGTCATCAGCACGTGGCCATGGGACATGCTTGTCCTTCTTTTCGACAGCTGGACATGTTGAACCGCAACATGCCAACGACTTGGTAGAGTGGATGACCAAGCCCTCTTCATCCTCCTCATCCTCTCTCACCCAGTCTCAGGGTAGTCGCAAAGCAGCTGCCAACGCATCGTCTTCCCTCCTCTCAATGTCATCATCAGTGACTCCTTCCCTAGACCCACCACGTCCTCCTGAGGAGTCTCCTGAACTCTTTGAGCACAGTGTTGGGTACATGCTCCAGGAGGATGCCCAGTGTTTGGTGGGCTCTGATGATGACACTCATCTAGAGGAAGGCAGTAGCGTGAGCGCAGAGAGAGGGGATGCTCAAGAAGGACAGCAATCTGGCAGTCATGTTCCACAAGCTGCAGCATACTGCCAGGTTTGCTACAGCGATGAAGAGGGAGGGGATGATGAGGGCACTGACTCCACGTGGGTGCCTGGAAGGAGGGAGGAGGAGGAGGCACATGTCCAACGAGGCAGGATGCCCTCCGGGGGCCAGCTTAGGGGCAGCACACCGACTGAATAACACCGCAGAGCTCCGCCTGTGCAGAGCGCTGCCTCTGCGCGTTATTCTAAAAGTTCTTTGGTGTGGGCCTTTTTTGAGACGAGTGCATCAGATCGCACCGCTGCTATTTGCAACATATGTCTCAAGCGTATCTCACGTGGCCAAAACATCAGCCGCTTGGGCACCACATGCTTGACCAGACATATGTTGACCTGCCATGCAGCTCGTTGGCAAGCGTACCTCAAAGACCCACACCAAAGAACAAAGCGGACCTCTCCTTGCTCCTCATCAGCTGGGATCTCCAACCCCACTAGACCTTCAGTCCTCTCTGAAACCTGCTCTGAGAGGAATGAAGGTGTAGAATTAGGTGTGTCACAGCCAAGTGCTTCCGGGAACTCTGCTAGCGGTACACCCACGTCCGATTATAGCAGGCAAATGTCCCTGCCCCAGCTGCTGGACCGGCGGAAGAAGTTTACTCCCAGCCATCCACATGCCCAGCGGTTGAATGCTAGCTTGGCTAAATTGCTAGCACTTCAACTGCTGCCTTTTCAGTTGGTAGACTCGGCCCCCTTCCGTAAATTTGTACAATGTGCGGTTCCTCAGTGGCAGGTCCCCAAACGCCACTTTTTCTCACGGAAGGCGATTCCGGCTCTCTACCGGCATGTGGAAGGCCTCGCTGGACAGGGCGGTCAGCGGTAAGGTGCATATTACCGCTGACTCATGGTCCATCAGGCATGGACAGGGACGTTACCTGTCTTTCACGGCCCATTGGGTCACTCTTCTGGCTGCTGGGAAGGATGCAGGACAAGGTGCAGTAGTGTTGGAGGTTGTTCCGCCACCACGCCTCCAAAATGCTACTATTGGTTGTGACACACCTCTCTCCTCCACCCCCTCCTCTTCTTCTTCCTCCATGGCCTCTTCCAGTGCTCTGTCCTCAGAACCAGCGGTGCTCCGTAGGCGTTGCAGGGGCTACGCAAGTACGCAGGCAAAACGATGCCATGCCGTGCTTGCGCTGGTTTGTTTGGGGGACAGGAGCCACACTGGGGCGGATGTTTTGTCAGCTCTGCAGGGGCAGGCCGAGAGGTGGTTGACGCCACGCCAGCTTAAGCCAGGAATGGTGGTTTGCGACAATGGCACCAACCTCCTCTCCGCCCTCCGACAGGGACAACTGACCCATGTGCCCTGTGTAGCTCACGTCCTTAACCTGGTGGTGCAGCGGTTCTTGGGCAGGTACCCCGGCTTACAGGATGTCCTGAAGCAGGCCAGGAAAGTCTGTGTGCATTTCCGCCGATCATTTAATGCCTGTGCTCGGCTGGCTGAGCTCCAAAAGGAGTTGAACCTGCCCAAGAACCGCCTTATATGTGACATGCCCACCAGATGGAACTCAACATTAGCCATGCTGCAGCGGCTGCACACGCAGCAGAGGGCCATCAATGAGTACCTGTGCGACTACGGCACCAGGACAGGGTCAGGGGAGCTTGGTTTTTTCTCACCACGCCAGTGGGGCATGATCAGGGATGCATGCACTGTTCTGTCACCGTTTGAGGAGGCCACAAGGATGGTGAGCAGTGACAGTGCATGCATCAGTGACACTGTACCTCTTGTCCACCTCTTGGAGCATACGCTGCGTGGAATAATGGACAGGGCACTTGAGGCAGAACAGAGGCAGGAAGAGGAGGACTTCCTTGCCTCTCAAGGCCCCCTTTATCCAGACAGTGTTCCTGCTGTGCCACCCATCACACAGGAAGAGGATGAGGAGGAGGAAGAGGAGGAGGAGGATGATTGTGTCAGCATGGAGGTGGAGGCTGGCACTCAGCATCAGCAGCAGCAGCAGCAGTCTTATAGGGATGATTTACAGTCCCAAGAAACACGTGGACTTGTACGTGGCTGGGAGGAGGTAGCTGCGGATCATGTTGTTCTTAGTGACCCAGAGGACTCCGGACCGAATGCCTCAGCTAACCTACGCTGCATGGCCTCCCTGATCCTGCAAAGCCTGCGGAAGGATCCTCGTATTCTTCGGATCAAGGAGAGGGACCATTACTGGCTGGCCACTCTCCTTGATCCACGGTACAAGGGTAAGGTTGCCGACCTTATCTTGCCATCGCAGAGGGAGCAGAGGATGAGACATCTCCGGGAGGCCTTGCAGAAAGCTCTGTGCAACGCGTTCCCAGAGACTGGGAGGTTACAAACTCCTGGTCCTGGACAGCGTGTTGCTGAGGCATCGGTCAGAAGGAGCGGTGGAGAAGGTGGCCGTCTGACTGATGCTTTCAGACAATTTTTTAGTCCGCAGCCCCAAGGTATGATTGGTTCCAGCACCCATCGCCAGCGTCTGATTTACATGGTGCAGGAATACCTAGGGGCAAGGTCAGACTTGGACACCTTTCCCACCGAAAATCCTCTGGCTTACTGGGTCTTGAGGATGGATCACTGGCCAGAGCTTGCACAGTATGCAATTGAGCTACTGGCCTGTCCTGCATCCAGCGTTCTTTCGGAACGCACCTTCAGTGCTGCTGGTGGCTTTGTTACCGATCACAGGGTGCGCCTGTCCACCGAATCAGTTGATCGACTGACCTTCATCAAGATGAATCAGTCTTGGATCACCCACAGCTACCAAGCACCTGAAGCTGATGTAACCGAATAATTTTTTTTGAAATACCACATCCCTTCAAGACTGCCTATGCTGATGCTGAGTGACTGTCCTGTTATGTTGATTGTCTATCCTCTTCCTCCTCCGCTGATATGTTGGAAGAACATTTTTGGTTCTGGGTGATGCCAGCAGCCCAATTTTTCTGCCCCTGTTTAACAGGGGCGTTTAATTACAATTTTTGATGCAATGCTTTGCAGCAGGGCTAATTCCTGCAATAAAACTAGAGTATATGGCAGAGGTTGCAGTGTGGTGGCACCAGCACCAGTGCCTAAGGCCCAATTTTTCTGCCCCTGTTTAACAGGGGCGTTTAAGTACAATTTTTGATGCAATGCTTTGCAGCAGGGCTAATTCCTGCAATAAAACTAGAGTATATGGCAGAGGTTGCAGTGTGGTGGCACCAGCACCAGTGCCTAAGGCCCAATTTTTCTGCCCCTGTTTAACAGGGGCGTTTAAGTACAATTTTTGATGCAATGCTTTGCAGCAGGGCTAATTCCTGCAATAAAACTAGAGTATATGGCAGAGGTTGCAGTGTGGTGGCACCAGCACCAGTGCCTAAGGCCCAATTTTTCTGCCCCTGTTTAACAGGGACATGTAATTACAATTCTTGATATAATATTTCACAGGAGGGCCCCTTCCTGTGCCCACCCAGAGTAACGGTGAGGACTTATAGTGTTGTGGCACCAGCACCACAACCACCAAAGGTCAATTTTTCTACCACTGTTCAACAATGGCATGTAATTACAATTCTTGATATAATCGTTCACAGCAGGGCGCTCCAGCGCCCACCAAGAGTCACTTTGAGGGCTTACAATGTTGTGGCAAAACCAACACCTTGTTCCGCCATTTCTGCAGAGCATATAGGGCAGGCTCCTACTTTCAAACATCCAACTTACAAACATCTCCTACTTGCAAACGCAAGGAGACAGCAGCAAGTGAGATGAAAAAAGATGGACGACAAAACAAATTATACAAGGGTGATAACCCTTCCCTATGTTTTCCAAAAAGCTTAAAAATAGTAGACTGGAGCTACACTTTAAAAATGTACCAGTTGAAAATTACAAACAGATTCAACTTAACACAACAAACCTACACAGTCCCTGTCTTGTTTGCACCGCCTGTATACTGCTGTTCTGAGTATATAGGGCCTGGGGGCCACACGCATTTCCTTTTTTTAATATGGGTACAGGGTTCCCCTTAATATGCGTACAAGACCCAAATAGGCTGGTAATGGGCAGGGAGGGCTACCCATGCCATTTTTCTGAATGATTTTCAACCATATTGCAGGAACCAGATATAACATTAAAACCGCAAGCAGTTTTAAATGGTGTTATTTCCGTTTAATGTCATTTTGTGCAGGGACTGTTCTAAACACAGGAAACACGTGGCACTTCACAGGCATACTACAGACACCCCCCAAGCACCATATTTAAAGGAATATTTCACTTTTTTTTTCACTTTAATCGTCAGTAAAATCAGTGCTCCCGCCAAAACGGCCATTTTTAAAAACATTTTAGGCATTGACCCATGTCCCCTGGGGCAGGAGCCAGGTCCCCAAACCCTTTTTAGGATAGTATCTTGCATATTAGCCATTAAAATTAGCACTTTCCATTTCGAACGTTCGAGTCCCATAGACTTCAATGGGGTTCTAACGTTTGTAACGAACGCGGGGTCCGTACGAAAGTTCTGGTGCGAACCGAACCGGGGGGTGTTCGGCTCATCCCTAGTCCTGAAAGTCGTTTTGGAAAATTTCAAGTTAGACTTACCGGTAACTTGTCTTCCAATAGACTTTCAGGACCGCGATAACCCGCCCTGTTTATACTATTGCTGTAATACTATGATATAACTGTCACTTGTTTGTTGCAGCTGGGGTTGGAGATTCTCTACAAACAACTGAGGGGGCTGCGTGGAGGCTTTCCTTTTAAAGTTCTGATGGAGGAGGTGTTTCTTTTGGGGGGTGGAGCCATGATCTCTCGGGTGCTGTCCTGAAAGTCTATTGGAAAACAAGTTATCTGTAAGTCTAACTTGAAATTTTCCTCCACTTCACCCCCCCTCCCCCCATCACACCCGTTGCCAATTGAATGCTATTTTGACAGTATGACTTGACATCTTGTGACGTGTTTTTGGAATAACGATTTCAGGGTAATGTGGCGTCATGCATGATGTGATGTGTACCATTATTCTGCGCAACACATCAGGCATCATTCAGGATGAATGTAATTTATTTGTATGCTTGGAACTGTATTGTTATATAATGTATTTATGCGATGCGTTGCAGTACAGAGTGGAATGTACCCTGTTTGAAGTTTTTTATTTTTCGTATATTTTCTTGCAAAATAAAGTATACATTTTCAATAAAAAATAAATAAAAAATAAGGGCAGTCTAGGTAATTTATCTGTATTATTATTATGTCTCTTTTCTTTTATGTAACTTTTTCTACCATAGGATTTTGCATTAATATATTATTAATCTCTTGCTAGCATGTGTATGACTATTATAGCAATATTTTGTATCATTGGTAACATCTTTGTTTTAAAGCGGAGTTCCACCCAAAAATGGAACTTCTGCTTTAAGCACTCCTCCCCCCGTAACATGCCACATTTGGCATTTAATTTTTTTTGGTGGGGGGAGTGGAGGCTTCGTTAGGAGGGGGACTTCCTGTCCCACTTCCTCCTTCCACCCAGGGACCTGCTAGGCGACTCCTCCTTTCGCCTTAGGCGGCCCCTCCCTCTAGGCGATCTCCTGGGACATGTTACAGGTCCCAGGAGATCGCCTGTCCACTCCAACTCGCGTGCGTGCCCGGCTGTGAAGCCGAAAGCTGTCATGGCCGGGTGCCCAGAGTGGCAATGGAGGCGCCGGTGGAGAGGAGGGGGAGAGGAGTGACACCCCATTCGGCCGCATCACTGGACCGTGGAACAGGTAAGTGTCTGTTTATTAAAAGTCAGCAACTACATTTTTTGTAGCTGCTGACTTTTAATAAACATAAAAAGCCTGGAACTCCCCTTTTAAGGTTGTATCCTCCACGTTATATTGGGTAATCGCTAACGTTTGTTTTCTGTATAAATAAATGTAATTGTTTATCTTTTCACAATGTTATCGTTCGTTTTTAATTTTTATATAGAAAAAGGCTTAATCACGCCATATAAGTGAGGTAGGTATAAAAAATGGAAAATTGTATACTCACCTTTCCGTAATTTTCCTTTCCTGACGCATCTTCATGGCAGCACACACTGGGTTGTGACTCTGCCCCCACAACCTGACAGGATTGGATTAACTATAAATTTGAAGGGGAGACACCCTGCTGCATTCTCTGTAAATATCACAAAAGAAACAGGGAGGGCAACTGTGTGCTGCCATGAAGATGCGTCAGGAAAGGAAAATTACGGAAAGGTGAGTATACATTTTTCCATTTTCCTGACGCCTTCATGGCAGCACACACTGGGAAATAACTCGCCAGTCGGGTGGGTGCAAGTAAAATAATATTTATTCCTTATAATGCTGAAGAATTGGCTCTAATGACGGATCTGCTGAAGTCGGCCATTGATAAATGAGCAGAATCCACCTTGTAGTGGGAAATAAAGGTATTCCTGGAGGACCACGTTGCTGCCCTGCATATTGTCTCTGGTGAGACCCTGCAATAAGCTGCCTAAGAGGTAGCCACTGCCCTAGTTGAATGAGCCCTGATGTCTTCAAGAATCGCCATTTGCTGGGTGGGGTAAGCTTTTTTTAATGGTTCTGACTAACCAGGATGCAATAGTGCATGAGGAGGCGGCTTGCCCACGCCTGGTTCCATGGGAAATGATCAAAAGAGAGTTTGTTTTCCTAAAAGAGGTGGTAGCAGTTAAATAGTTCATGATGGTTGTTTTGACATCTAGTGGATGAGGATTACCCTGATCGTCCGTGAAGGATGATGGTTGTAATGGAAGGAAGTTGCCACTTTGGGTATGAAGTGTTCGGAAGGTCTGAGGACTACTTTGTCAGGAAAGAGAACTAACTTAATACTTTGATCTCCGACACTCTCCTAGCTGATGTAATCACGATGAGAAAAGACAGTTTTAAAGTCAAGTCCCATAAAGAGATAGTTTCAAATTTAACAAACGGAGGAGAAGCGAGAGCATGGAGAACTATTGAAAGATCCCATGATGGAAAGACTGGCCTCCTGCAGGGCCAGATTAAGAACATCATGGGCCTGGTGCTGAGGATTTTGGTGGGGCCTTTTATAAACAATAAATAAATAAAAATGCAAAATATTTTTTGTTATAACAAATTAAATTAAAGAGAGAGAGGGAGGATGAGAGAGAGATAAAGGGGGTGAAAGAGGTGTGAGGGGTAAGGGAGGGAGGATGAGAGAGAAAGGGGGGGGGGATGAGAGAGAGAGGATGCAGATGAGCATGTGTGGGAATGACATCAACGCAGCCTGGCCAAGGCAAGTGACCGAAGGCACAGAACCCAGAAGGAAAACCGGGAGAAGATGGAAGTGCCCGGGCCCTGCCGGATTGATCACAGCACAGCACTGGAGGGCTCAGTCTGACAATTTAAGTGTACCCTAATGTGCTAATATGCTGGGCATACTTGTACATTATGACATAACCTACCCCATGGCCTCTAAAAAGTAGTAATATTAGAAAAGTTTACTACCGCTTTAATATCACAGGAGCCTCTCATGGGGCCCCTACTGACTCTGTGTCCCTTGGGCAGTGCCTAAGTACATAGTTGTCAACATTTCAAAAATATTTTCAGGGACGCTTTTTTTTTACAAGTGCTATATTTAGAGTCGCTGACATCCCCCGTGTTCCTCTATACATCACAATAGTAATAACAAAATTATCTAAGTACTAATAATGGGGCAGAACAAATATGAGGACTGTGAGATTTCCTTTAGTTGAACTGACAAAAGTGCCCATTCTAGAGCTGGTAACATTGAGGATATTCAGTATAATTTTAAAGAACAGTTTTTGTGGGTAAGAGGCATAGGGAGGAGTATGGATGGTATAAAAGTGGGAAGTATGTGCAGGTGAGGGAGAGGAATGTGGAGGGTCTAACAGTAGGCACTATGTACATGAGAAGAGTGCAGAGGGTATGGCAGAAGGAACTATGTACAGGAGAGGAGTGTGAAGGGTATGACAGTGGGGGTTATGCACAGCAGAGGAGTGTAGAGGGTATGACATTGGGCACTATGTATAAGAGAAGAGTGTGGAGGGTATGACAGTGGGCAATATGTACAGGAGTGTGGAGGGTATGACAGTGGGGACTATGTACAGGAGAGAAGTGTGGAGAGTAGGACAGTAAGCAGTAATTACAGGAGAGGAGTGTGGAGGGAGGGTATGACGCTGGGCACTAGGTATAGGAGAGGAGTATGGGGGGAATGACAGTGAGTAGTATGTATAGGAGAGGAGTGTGGAGGGCATGACAGTGGGCACTATGTATAGGAGAGAAGTGTGGAGGGTATGACAGTGGGCACTATGTATAGGAGAGAAGTGTGGAGGGTATGGCAGTGAGTAGTATGTACAGAAGAGGAGTGTGGAGGGTATGACAGTGGGCACTATGTATAGGAGACAAGTGTTGGAGGTATAACAGTGGGCACAATGTATAGGAGAGAAGTGTGCAGGGTATGACAGTGAGCAGTATGTACAGGAGAGAAGTGTGGAGAGTATAACAGTGGTTAAGCGGGCCAGACTTGGATTGAAATTACACCAATTAAGCAGAGACCAGCCATAGTCGATCTATGTATGGGCTAGCTGGTTTTACACAAGTCAACCTATTAACCGACTTGAGTAAAACTAGCCTGTCAGGTTTTCCACCAAAACAATCAGTGCTGCCAGCTATAGTTAGCAACACTAATCATTGTATTCACTGGCAGAACACAATAACACTGCGGGAGTGATTGCCCATTCACAGGTCAGCAGGTGAGAGGGTGTGTGGGAACAGGCTGGGGAGAGATACTGGTCAGTCCCTGGGTAGGCACTGGTTAGTATCAGAGCCAGATACACACAGGTTACATACGCCACGATCGTTAGAGCGAGAGCAATAATTCTAGCACTAGAACTTCTCTGTAACTCTAAACATGTAACCTGTAAAAAAAATTAAAGCATCGCTTAGTACACAACAAAAAATTGTGCTAACTTTAGTGTTTTTTTTTTATGAATGAAACAGTTTCTATCCAAAAAAAGGTTTGAAAAATTGCTGCGCAAATATCGTGTAACATAAAAAGTTGCTATTCCATAGGGTGTCTGCTAAAACAATATATAATGCTTGAGGGTTCTGAGTAATTTTCTATCATAAAAAAATGATGATTTTTACATGTAGGAGAGAAGTCTCAGAATGGGCCTGGTTGCCAAGTGGTTAATTATCATAAGTCATATAATTATTATAAGCTCTGTGAGGTCATCCTCTCAGTCTGCTGCAGAGTGTTCCAGCTTGTATTTATACTGCCGCTCTGTATGTAGCTTCTGACAGGCTGCACAAGGAGCCCCGTATCTCCGGAACCATAGATGATAGCAGCCCCATATTTTAACCAGTGCTGGAGTGGGTCTTTAGCTACATACCCCCCAAACGTGGGGTCTCTGTGACTCCTGATCGCCGAGCTACAATCCTCTAAGTCGATCTTTTTTTTTTTTTTTTTTTTTTGTGCAAATGGGCCTATCTTGAGAAAGGGGCCTGGAGCTGCAGCTCCAATAGCCCCTATGTTAATCCGGCCCTGGCCTCTTGGGGGGTTTAATGTTTAGATAGGCTCTGTAAATTGGATTATCAATGGGTGGAATGCCCACTTAGTATCTGTTTTAGCTGACAGAACTGATACCTGAACCTTTAGGGTACTTAAGCTTAGACCCTTGTTGACCCCCGACTGGAGGAATTCCAGGACCTGAGAGGGTTCCGGAGAAAGGGAATTCCATCCTTTCTGTTGTGCCATGAAGCAGAATCTTCCCCGAACCTTTGAATAGATGGTATTGGTAGTGGCTTTCCTGGCTTGCATCAGGGTTGACTTCATGAGAACAGCCTTGCGCTCTTAGTCTAGCCCTCTCAATCTCCAGGCCATCAGGTGCAATTTCTCTGATGCAGGATGTAAAAATTGACCTTGAGACAGAAGATCCGGAGTTATTGGGAGAGGAACTGGAGGTTGAAGGCTGAGCTGTAAGAGTGTCGTGAACCACAGCCTCCTCGGCCACAGTGGAATAATCGTAAATACCGTCATCGAGGATCTCCGAAGCCTGGATAGGAACCTCACAATTAACGGAGTTGGAGGGAATATATACCCCAACTTGAAGTTCCATGGGTGAACTAGACAGTCCACTCCCTCCACCGATGGGAATGAACCTCTTGACAGGAATCTGTGGCACTTGGTATTCGTCGGAGTGGCTGCTAAATCTACTTCCGGCGTTCCCCAGATTTCCGTAAGGAGGGAGAAAGTCCAAGGGTTCAACCACCACTCGTTGTTGTATAGCGTTTCTCGACTCAGGCAGTCAGGTAATATGTTCTGTGCCGCTGGGACATACACTGCTTTTAAACTTGTTAGATGTATCTGAGCCCATTCCAAGATGGGCCGAACTTCTTCCATCAAGGTGGCACTCCTGGTACCCCCTTGCTTCTGAACATAAGACACTGCTACTTGGTTGTCCATTCAAATGAGCACATTCTTGTCCGTCAGAAATGGTGCGAATGCCCTTAAGGCATAAACGGCTTCCCTGAGCTCTAAAATGTTCGAGACCAAACCTTGAGCCTGAATATGCCACTGGCCCTGGGCTGCCTGGTCTTGATAGTGGGCCCCCCAACCGCTCTGGCAGGCATCCGAAGTGACTACTTCCGGGTCTGGAGGGACTATCGGTTTGCATTTCCTGAGATTGCTCGGGCGCGTCCACCACCATATCGATTGCTTCACCGATCTGGAGATGAAGATGGTCTGACGCATTGAGACTCCATCCCACTGCCTGAGGAATGAGTTCTGTAAGGTTCTCATGTGTCACTGTTAGTGATGGACGAACTTCCGACGGGACGTTTCGCGAACGCGAAATGCGAACGGACCCAAACGTTCGCGAAACCGAACGTTCGCCGCGGGCCCCATTGACTTCAATGGGAGGCGAACTTTGCAAACCTTCATGTCGAATTTGCGGCCACGTGGTAATTATTAGGGGGTAAAACGTAGTCCCACCATCTGGACAATGACATAATACATGTATGAGGTGAATTTGGGATCGATAACTACAAGCATTTTTATTTTATTTGGGAAATTGTTCTAACAATTCAGGACTATGGAGCTAATGAAGGCAATGGAGGAGAGGGAAGGTCAGGGACCAGGGTAGGCAAAGAAGAGGGTGCAGGAGATGATCACCAGCAGCGTGACATACCGGAATGACACATGCACCGTGATAGAGGCATCTGACAGCAGCACCGTAATACAGAGCACTGACAGCAGCACCGTGACATACAGCGCTGACAGCAGCACCGTGACATACAGCGCTGACAGCAGCACCGTGACATACAGCGCTGACAGCAGCACCGTGACATACAGCGCTGACAGCAGCACCGTGACATACAGCGCTGACAGCAGCACCGTGACATACAGCGCTGACAGCAGCACCGTGACATACAGCGCTGACAGCAGCACCGTGACATACAGCGCTGACAGCAGCACCGTGACATACAGCGCTGACAGCAGCACCGTGACATACAGCACTGACAGCAGCACCGTAAGCAGCCCCAGGAGGAAGTCAGCACAGCACAGGGATGGTGTGATCCCCTCATAATAAGAACCCCCAGGAGGAAGTCAGCACAGCACAGGGATAGTGTGATCCCTTCATAATAAGAACCCCCAGGAGGAAGTCAGCACAGCACAGGGATATCATAAGCAGCCCCAGTAGAAATATGACACCGCTCAACCTCTTCAAAGAGGAGGGTAGGGGCATATAGTACGGTGTGCTTTTTTGGGTCAAGGAAGTGAGCCAAATGAATTAAGAAGGTCTGTGTGCTTGATTAAAAAAATAGTTTATAGACATATACATGGTCTACTGGTCACATGTGTTGAATTCCTCCGAGATCCATGCCTCATTCATTTTTAGAAATGTGAGGTAGTTAACACTGTGGTGAGCTAGGCGAGTACGCTTATCGGTCACAATCCCCCCTGCTGCGCTGAACGTCCTTTCGGACAGGACACTGGATGAGGGGCAAGCCAACAGTTCGATTGCAAATTGGGCAAGCTCTGGCCAGAGGTCAAGCCTGCCCACCCAGTAGTCTAGGGGTTCATCACTCCTCAGAGCGTCCACATCGGCCGTTAACCCAATGTAGTTGGACACCTGACGGTCTAGGCGTTCCCTGATGCTGGATCCGGATGACACCTGTCGATGGGTCGGCTGAAAGAATGACCTCATATCCGAAGTCACCAACACATCTTCAAACCGGCCTCTTCTTGCAGGCGCTGTTGGATTGGTACCCGCAAATCCTTCTCTGGGAGTGGGAATTGCTCCTCTGCCAGCGCACGCAAAAGCAGAATGCAGCATTTCTCGAAGCAAGGCCTGGAAGTGCTGCATTCTGACAGCCCTCTGCGACGGCGGTAACATTTCCGCCATTTTGTGTTTGTACCGGGGGTCTAAGTACGTTGCCACCCAGTACTGGTCCTTGACCCTCATGCTTTTTATACGGGGGTCCCTATTAAAACACTGGAGCATGAAGGCCCCCATTTGCACTAAAGTGGAAGCGGTGTGGTGGCCTGGCTCCTGCTCATCATCCAGGATAATGTCGTCCTCTTCATTCTCCTCTCCCCATCCTCGCACAACAGGGATCCCAGAAAGGTTTAAAGCATGCTCTTCTTGCTCCTGCTCATCCGCCCCGGCACCATCCTCCTCTGACTCCTCATCAGACTCCTGTTGTTGACTTGTCTCAGATAGAGTAGCCCCCCCTGGGAATTCATCCAGCATTGCGACTTCCTCATCTTCCCGCTCCTGCTCCTCCACAGCCTGATCAATGACACGACGCAATGCACGCTCCAGAAAGAAGGCATAAGGTACCATGTCACTGATGGCGCCATGGCTGCGACTGACCAGTTTGGTGATCTCCTCAAATGGCCGCAGAAGTCTGCATGTGTCGCGCATGAGCAGCCACTGGCGCGGTGAAAAAAAACCCAGCTCCCCAGAACCGTTTCTTTCGCAGAGTTCATACAGGTAGACGTTAACTGCACGTTTCTGCTGGAGCAGCCTATCAAGCATATAGAAGGTTGAGTTCCATCGCGTCGGGCAATCGCAAATAAGACGTCTGACCGGCAGATGGTGTCGCCGCTGAATGTCAGCAAGGCGAGCCATGGCCGTGTAAGATCTTCTGAAATGGGCCGAGATTTTCCTTGCCTGCCGCAAGATGTCCTGGACCCCAGGGTATTTGACAAGGAATCGCTGCACGACCAAGTTTAAGACGTGTGCCATGCACGGCACGTGCGTGATTTTGCCCTGTTTCAATGCGCTAAGCAGATTGGCACCGTTGTCACACACCACTTTACCAACTGTCAAATTGAGCGGTGTTAGCCACTCATCTGCCTGTGAACGCAAAGCTGAAAGGAGTGCCGGGCCAGTGTGGCTCTTTGCTTCCAGGCACAACAGACGCAGCACGGCATGGCAACGTCTCACCTGGCATGTGGAATAGGTTCTGGGGAGCTTGGGCGGTGCAGTGGAAGAGACGCTAGCAGCGGAAAAGGAGGAGGCAGCTGAGGAGGAGAGGGAGGAGGATGGAGTAGGAGGAGGAGAAGAAGAGTCAGGCCTGCATGCAATCCGTGGCGGTAAAACCAAATCTACACGGGTGCCACGGGTTACATGCTTGACGGCCGTCAGAAGGTTCACCCAGTGGGCAGTAAAACTGATATACCTTCCCTGCCCGTGTTTGCTAGACCACGTGTCTGTGGTCAGATGTATCTTGGCACCGACACTGTGTGCCAGAGATACATTCACTTGCCGCTGAACATGGCCATATAGCTCTGGGATGCCCTTCTCTGAGAAATACTTCCTTCCTGGGACCTTCCATTGTGGTGTTCCAATGGCCACAAATTTGCGAAAGGCCTCCGAGTCCACCAGTTTATATGGCAGTAGTTGGCGGGCTATGAGTTCTGACAAGCCAGCCGCCAACCGTTGGGCAAGAGGGTTATCCGGCGTCATCATTTTTTTACGCTCAAACATTAGGCCCACGGAAGCCTGCCTTTTTGCAGAAAAATGTGAGCTTGGCGTGATGGAAGGTGGAGTGGAGGACAATTGTGAGGAGAGAGGAGAAGGAGAAGTAGAAGACGAGGCTGGACGGTGAGAGCCTGCAGTGTGGCTTTGTGTGTTCCGTTGCTCCCACTGGGCTCGGTGATGGCTGCTCATGTGCCTTCTTAAGGCGGTCGTCCCTAGGTGAGTATTGGGCTTACCGCGACTAACGCGTTGACTGCAAAGATTGCAGATGGCAACGCTATTGTCAGCAGCGGACACGTTAAAAAAAGCCCACACTGCGGAGCCATGTGCCGGTGTCCTGGGAGCGCCAGATGTGACCGTACATGGTCGATGACTCGCTCCTGATACATTTGCAGTCTGCTTTGTCCCTGCTGTGCAATGTAAGTCATTGCTGCTTCTCCTCCCTATCTGCTGGTCCATATCTCCCTCTGAACTCCCCTCCTCTTCCTCTCTTGTGGGCACCCACGTGACATCACTAGACACGTCATCATCAACGTCACCTTCCCCACCGCTATAAGTAGAGATCTCGGAGTAGGCAGCAACACCGGGGACCAACCTCCTCCTTGGGCTGATCTGGGTACTGGCGTCAGACTGCTGAGTAGCGCTTGTTGCTACCTCCTCTTCCTGATCCAATACCAAGAGTGGCTGCGCATCAGAAATGTCCTCTTGATATGGATCGGAAAATAATTCCAGTGACTCAAGCGGAAGGTATGTGGTGGTGGTGGTGGTGGTCGTGTTGTTGGTGGTAGTGTCTTTGGGGGTGCACATAGCAGAGAGTGAAGAAGAGGGTGCAGATCGAGAGGATGAGGAGGGTGCAGAAGAGTAAGGCTGAGCGAGCCACTCAACCAAGTCTGGTGCATCCTTTAAAGTAATTGAACGCACCTTCTGCAACTTCCCACTTTGGCTCAAGCCTGTTGCTCCTGCCCTACCCCTACCACCCCTGCGGAAGGGCCTGCCTCTTCCTCTGCCTGTCATTTTTTAAATGACCCTGTGACAAAACTCTTAGTCCCTATACCGATGAAGGACTGCTGCAGTATAGGGCAGCGGTCAGCAGTGGTGCACGTCAACCCTATCTATTGTGGACCGATAGCGGTCCTTACAGAACAGCAGACTGTACCGCACTCAAGCCTATGTACCGTAGCACCCTATACCAAGTTACCAGTCCTTATAAGAACTTTTGTGGAACAAGCAGGTTGTGTATTAGTGTTTAGCAGACTGTACGTCAGTCCCTATACCGCTGAAGGACTGCTGCAGTATAGGGCAGCGGTCAGCAGTGGTGCACGTCAACCCTATCTATTGTGGACCGATAGCGGTCCTTACAGAACAGCAGACTGTACCGCACTCAAGCCTATGTACCGTAGCACCCTATACCAAGTTACCAGTCCTTATAAGAACTTTTGTGGACCAAGCAGGTTGTGTATTAGTGTTTAGCAGACTGTACGTCAGTCCCTATACCGCTGAAGGACTGCTGCAGTATAGGGCAGCGGTCAGCAGTGGTGCACGTCAACCCTATCTATTGTGGACCGATAGCGGTCCTTACAGAACAGCAGACTGTACCGCACTCAAGCCTATGTACCGTAGCACCCTATACCAAGTTACCAGTCCTTATAAGAACTTTTGTGGAACAAGCAGGTTGTGTGTTAGTGATTAGCAGACTGTACGTCAGTCCCTATACCGCTGAAGGACTGCTGCAGTATAGGTGAGCGGTCAGCAGTGGTGCACGTCAACCCTATCTATTGTGGACCGATAGCGGTCCTTACAGAACAGCAGACTGTACCGCACTCAAGCCTATGTACCGTAGCACCCTATACCAAGTTACCAGTCCTTATAAGAACTTTTGTGGACCAAGCAGGTTGTGTATTAGTGTTTAGCAGACTGTACGTCAGTCCCTATACCGCTGAAGGACTGCTGCAGTATAGGGCAGCGGTCAGCAGTGGTGCACGTCAACCCTATCTATTGTGGACCGATAGCGGTCCTTACAGAACAGCAGACTGTACCGCACTCAAGCCTATGTACCGTAGCACCCTATACCAAGTTACCAGTCCTTATAAGAACTTTTGTGGAACAAGCAGGTTGTGTGTTAGTGATTAGCAGACTGTACGTCAGTCCCTATACCGCTGAAGGACTGCTGCAGTATAGGTGAGCGGTCAGCAGTGGTGCACGTCAACCCTATCTATTGTGGACCGATAGCGGTCCTTACAGAACAGCAGACTGTACCGCACTCAAGCCTATGTACCGTAGCACCCTATACCAAGTTACCAGTCCTTATAAGAACTTTTGTGGAACAAGCAGGTTGTGTGTTAGTGATTAGCAGACTGTACGTCAGTCCCTATACCGCTGAAGGACTGCTGCAGTATAGGGCAGCGGTCAGCAGTGGTGCACGTCAACCCTATCTATTGTGGACCGATAGCGGTCCTTACAGAACAGCAGACTGTACCGCACTCAAGCCTATGTACCGTAGCACCCTATACCAAGTTACCAGTCCTTATAAGAACTTTTGTGGACCAAGCAGGTTGTGTATTAGTGTTTAGCAGACTGTACGTCAGTCCCTATACCGCTGAAGGACTGCTGCAGTATAGGGCAGCGGTCAGCAGTGGTGCACGTCAACCCTATCTATTGTGGACCGATAGCGGTCCTTACAGAACAGCAGACTGTACCGCACTCAAGCCTATGTACCGTAGCACCCTATACCAAGTTACCAGTCCTTATAAGAACTTTTGTGGAACAAGCAGGTTGTGTGTTAGTGATTAGCAGACTGTACGTCAGTCCCTATACCGCTGAAGGACTGCTGCAGTATAGGGCAGCGGTCAGCAGTGGTGCACGTCAACCCTATCTATTGTGGACCGATAGCGGTCCTTACAGAACAGCAGACTGTACCGCACTCAAGCCTATGTACCGTAGCACCCTATACCAAGTTACCAGTCCTTATAAGAACTTTTGTGGACCAAGCAGGTTGTGTATTAGTGTTTAGCAGACTGTACGTCAGTCCCTATACCGCTGAAGGACTGCTGCAGTATAGGGCAGCGGTCAGCAGTGGTGCACGTCAACCCTATCTATTGTGGACCGATAGCGGTCCTTACAGAACAGCAGACTGTACCGCACTCAAGCCTATGTACCGTAGCACCCTATACCAAGTTACCAGTCCTTATAAGAACTTTTGTGGAACAAGCAGGTTGTGTGTTAGTGATTAGCAGACTGTACGTCAGTCCCTATACCGCTGAAGGACTGCTGCAGTATAGGGCAGCGGTCAGCAGTGGTGCACGTCAACCCTATCTATTGTGGACCGATAGCGGTCCTTACAGAACAGCAGACTGTACCGCACTCAAGCCTATGTACCGTAGCACCCTATACCAAGTTACCAGTCCTTATAAGAACTTTTGTGGAACAAGTGAGTTGTGAATGTTTAGCAGACTGCAGCAGAAGGGCAGCAGTCAAGTATAATATCCTTTCTATATTTGGAAGAAAGAATATTATACATGTACAAGCCTATTACTGTACCACTGATACCAGTCCTGAAAAGAACCTTTGTGGAACTAATAATAACAGCAAGTCTTTAAAATTACCCTCACTGCCTGACAACACTGCTTCCTTCCTGTCCCTATACAAATTGGCAAAAAAAGAGAACGATTAGTGGTTACTGGAACAGCTCTTTTGTGGACCTTGATAGTAACAGCTAATGATGATGATGATGATGATGATGATGAAAGACTAATCTGGCTGTCCCTGTAGCATACACCGTCCTTTCCCTTTCTCTAAACTAACAAAAAACACTCAGGCTGCTGCAAGAATCAGCAGCACAGCAAACCTATCAACACCTAACACCTATACCAGTCCTGAAAAGAACTTTTGTGTACCAAATAGCTAGTGGTTTATCTCTCCCTACTCCACACAGGAACCTGTCCCTATCGTAACAGAAGAAAGAATGTAAAATGGCCACCGGATCGGGTGTATTTATAGGTTAGGGGGAATGTACAAGTGTCCATGTGCTGTCATGTCTCAAGTGGCTGTCCTGTATCACATGATAAACGTGTCACCAAAGGTTAAAGTTCTTGTATACATTAAACACGTAAGTCCGCCGCGGCGAACGACGGAAAAAGGCGTTCGAACGTGCGGACCGCGAATGTCGGAAATTCGCCGCGAAACGACCGCCGGGCGAAACGTTCGTCCATCACTAGTCACTGTGCCCATCGCACCATGGGTATGGTTGCGGACATGGACCCTAGTACACTCAGACAGGCTCTGGCTGGTAAGTGATTCCTTGATAGCAGCTTCTGCATTTTCTGTATCAGAGGCCGGATCTTCTCTTGTGGGAGCTGTATCTTGTTTGTTTTGGTGTTCAGATCTGCCCCTAAAAATATCATATTTTGTGTGGGTCGCAGACAGCTCTTTTCCCAATTGATTATCCACCCACTTCTGGAGGGTTTGTAAGGAGGATCTCTCGGTGATGAATCAACGTCTCTTGATCCTTTGCTAAAAGTAGGATGTCGTCCAGATAATGGTGGAGGCGTAATCCCTTTTCTCTGAGGAAAGCCACCAACGGTAACAATACTTTGGTAAATGTCCTGGGTGCCGAAGAGATGCCGAATGGGAGGCACTGGAATTGGAAATGATGTTGGTTTGTGGCTAACCGGAGAAACTTTTGAAAGGCCAGATGAATTGGTATATGCAGATAAGCGTCCGATAAATCTAATGAAAGCATCCAATCGCCCAGATTTATTGCTAGAAGTATGGATTGAAGGTTTTCCATTTTGAAAGCCTCCACTTTGATATCCTTGTTGAGCATCTTGAGGTCTAATACAGGACGCAAATCCCCTGTCTTTTTTAGCAGAAACAAGGAAGAGTAGAACCCTCTTCCCTTTTGGCATGATGGGACCTCCAGGATCGCTCCCTTTTGTTTCAATTCTGCTACGTACTTTACTAGCAGAATCCTTTGGGGTACTGAGGATGGTACTCTGTAAACAGGTCCCTTCTGCGTCTTGGGTCTCCTGTCGGAGGGGATCAGGCCTGACTTCCCTCCTGCTACCTTGGATATGGCAGAGTCTAACTTGGCACCGAACAGATTTGCGCAATCATATGGAATTCTGCACCAATTTATTTTTTATGCTGTATCGGCCATCCACGGTTTGAGCCATAGCGCTCTTCTCGCTGTTACAGAGGCAGCATAGCCTTGGCTGAAGATCTTATAATATCTACTGATGCCTCTGCTAGCTTGACTTCTTACAGAGAGGAAATAATCTTTCCCATTTCAATGCCATCCTGTAGGTCTTTTTCTATTTTAGATGCCCATCCTGCGATGGCTGTGGCCACTGCTGCTGTGGTAATTGCTGGTCTACAGGCTAGGTCCATTTTTCGGTCGAGCACATCCCGAAAGGAAACAGCATCCTCGATTGGTAGTGTGACGTGGCGGGTGAGGCGCATTAATGAGGAATCGATGATGGGAGCATTAATTAAAGGCTTCACTTTTGACTCTTTTAAAGGGTACATCTTGGCTAATCTGTTTGTAAGACTAGATCTTTTGTCAGACCTCTCCCACTCGTCTTTAATGAGATCCTCCAGCTCCTCTATAAATGGGAAGGATAACGGATCTCTTTTTAGGTTTGGAAAATATTTCCGTATTTTCTGAGGTTCCGCCGCATCATCTTGCCAGCCGAATGCTTCTTTAACGCCCTTTGCAAAGGGTTCCACCAGGGAAAAATCAAAGCCCACTGACATCACCTGACCCTCATCTTCAGAGGAAGATTGTGATGCCTGAGTGAGATGGGGGTCTGCTGAAGACGTACTGGGAGCAGCTCTATCTAATGCTGGTGTTGTTGTTTCCAGTATGGACTCCCGCACTGATTCTCTTATGAGGTCTGTAGCAATTCTTGCGTCTGCGACAGGCAAGTTATCTGGCAGTGCCGCAGCGCCGCATACCCAGCAAGCGTTTGCTGCAGGTTGGGTGTGGCGGCTTTGACATTGTGAGGAAGGAGATCTCCTGCGACTTGATCGACTGTGGCGTGAGTAGCTATGTTGTGAGTGGCTGTGTCTTCAGTGCCATGAAGGAGATCTTGAGCGGCTCCTGCGGGACATCCTGCTAGACATATGGCTAGACCTTCTCCCATGGCTGGAACTTGCGGCTCTTGATCTAGACGGGCTGCCAAAAAAATGCAGCATTTAACGTCTGGCACTCTTTTTTTCTCCCCTTCAATACTTACCTTGCCCGGTAAAGCCTCTTACCTAACTTGCTGATGGTGGTCTGCGTGGGCAGTGGACTCCATAGAAAAAAAGGGGTGAAGGACAGTCTGAGATATAGAGAGAAATAATGTGAACATATATATATATATATATATATATATATATATATATATATATATATATATATATATATATACATACATACAATTCACTTATAAATATAAACACATATATACATACATACATACACATATATATATATATATATATATATATATATATATATATATATATATATACACACATGTATACATACATATACATACACACACACACACACACATACATACACACCATTTATCTATATATTGTTTATTAACAAAGTTTATCTGCAAGAAACAATATAATAACAATAATATAGATATAGGAGTCCCACAGAGACTTACCCGAAGACTGCAGAGTGATCTACATGCATCTACATGCAGAGGCAGCAACCTTCCTTAAGTTTTGCAGAGTGCACAGCAGAATCACAGAGAAATTTGAAAATAGCGCCATTGCGGCGGCTAATTGGCGCTCTGTGCATGCACAGAAGCGTCCCGAGTGTTCCGGCGCCATTTTGGATAAGGGAACACACATTCAAAACATAGGGGGGAAAAAAAAAAAAAACAACTGGCACTGCACGTGCTCAGAGTGGCCGAACGGCGCCATCTAGGCTGGAATTACAGCATAGAAAAAACACCACTGAAGGAGAAACAAACGGCGGCCATGACAGGGGACTACAAGAGACAGCAATCCCAAAGGTAGAGAAAAAAAGGGAATATAAACCACCACTTACTATAGGAATAAAAGATGGATATTATTTAAATAAGAGGAATTAATAGGCAAAAGAAGAAGGGGAGTCCACTGCAAAGGTAAAAAAGCTTCTTTAAAGCTTTGGTAATGCCAGAAATCCAGTAGCCCCTTGAGACCACCAGAGCGGGGGTTCCCTCCATAGAAGCTCCTTTAGAGACTGTACAGGAGGGACTTCCAAACAGGAGAGGCTTGAACCTGCTGGGGCGAATGCGGTAGAGGCTTATTCATCTGTAACAGGAAAACTCCGTCCGTCCAACCTGTCAGGTGAGGATAAAAAAGAGAATGCAGCAGGGTGTCTCCCCTTCAAATTTATAGTTAATCCAATCCTGTCAGGTTGTGGGGGTGGAGTCACAACCCAGTGTGTGCTGCCATGAAGGCGTCAGGAAATATCCTTATCAGATGGTACCTCCTTGTGTGAGTTTGTTTATACTGAATACCCAGACTAAAATATCTTCTCAGAATTCTCCTTCTTTACCTTTTGTCTTTACTAATACTTTGATGAGACTGATTTTGAATAATGTATATAAAAAATGGAATTGTAAGGGTGAATGACGAGGGCTCCATTTGGAATCTTGGAGGCAGTGGAAAAGGATATGTGACCCTTTGAATAAGATTAGGCCAATCATTGTGATTGAAACGCACCGGTGGGCATAGAGCTGCGTTTCCACTGATGCAACTCTAAGGTCGCATGATTGAGTGTGACTGAGGTGCGACTTTAATGCGACTGTGGTGTGGCTTTGAATGCGACTTTGATCCAAATTTACACGCTGGGTCGGCCCCCCCTGAACCATACCAGGCCACATGCCCTCAATGTGGGGGGAGGGTGCTTTGGGGCAGGGGGGGGGCTCTGTGCCCTCCACCCCAAAGCACCTTGCCCCCATGTTGATGGGGACAAGGGCCTCTTCCCGACAACCCTTGCCCGGTGGTTGTCTGGGTCTGCGGGTGGGGGGGCTTATCTGAATCTGGAAGCCCCCTTTAACAAGAGGGCCCCCAGATCCCGGCCCTCCCCCCTATGTGAATGAGTATGGGGTACATCGTACCTCTACCCATTCACCTAGAAAAAAGGTAGTGTAGTGTTAAAAAATACAGTAGACCGTTTTTGACAAGTCTTTTATTAAAAATCCTCTTCGCCGCTTCTTCCTCCATCTTCTCCCGCATCGTCATCCTCCGGTCTTCTCCTTCTTCCGCTCTTCTGTCTTCTTTGTCCGGTGTTCTTCTTCCTCTGCCGCTGCCGCTGCTCCCGCCGACGTCCCTCCTCCGATGATGAGTCCCTCTGATCTGTCAGCGCCGATGTCCTGCATTCCTTAAATAACAAGGGGGCTTGGCAATCGGATTATATCACCCGGAGGCCACGCCCCTGGTGACGGAATTGTCCCATTATGCGCCACGCCCCCTCGTTATTTACGGAATGCAGGACATCGGCGCCGACAGATCAGCGGGATGCATCATCGGAGGAGGGTCGTTGTTGGGAGCAGCAGCAGCTGCAACAGAGGCGGCAGAGGAAGAAGAACACTGGACAAAGAAGACATAAAAGCGGAAGAAGGAGAAGACCGGAGGATGAAGATGTGGGAGAAGATGGAGGAAGAAGCGGCGAAGAAGACTTTTTTTTAAAACTGACCTTTTATTTAGTTTCACATTTTCCAATACAAAAAAACAAAGAAGAAGAGAAAAATGGACAAATAACTGTACAAGGTTGTCACATGTAAAATCCCATAGCATGGCTTGCAGTCAATAGCCAACATTTCACCAATATACCATCTCATTTGTAAAGGAATGCCCCCTAGGCTACAGATGTCTATGGAGGGCAAGATGAAAACCTAGGAAAAACCTTATGTATCCCAGTGGGGTTTTTCAAGGCCAGAGTTGAGGTCTATATACAGCCATACTTCCAAGCTTTGTTTTGGTTATGTGACTGTGATGAACTGGATGGGTAAAGGGAAGCAAGTAGAAGCAAGAGAGCTGGTTGAAATAGAGGCAAGAAAAGGGAAAGAGATAGGTGAGAGAAGAAGGGAGAAAGGAGAGATGGACGCTCACCCGACCCTAAACCCCCACACCACCCAGGGGGGGAGAAAGGCCACCTTAGGTCAAATGGATTTGGGGGCCTCCACCCTATCCCAAGGTTCCCATATCCTGTTGTGTTTATCAAGGGTGTTATTCAGGGAGGCTGTCAAATACTCCATTTGTTTGATGTCCCTTATCCTAGTGTGACAGACCTAGCCGGGACACAGGCTTTTTGAAAGGACTGAATGCGAGCCTCTTGCAGACTGATTATGGGCCCTGGATTTTAAGGGGCACAGGGTGAATGAGAACCCCACTATAATCTGTGCTAGTCAGATTCAATGCTGTATATATAATGTGTGTTGCCTCATGCTGTTGGGACACACACTGTCAGATGCTAATGTCATGAACTCCAGCCACTGTCTGTTGGCTTGTATAATGTAAATGAGTCTAGTCTGGCTTGTAATAGAATTCCACACATGTTGTTTGGTAGTTTGATATCTATATTCAGAATTAGGAAGCGGTATACTGATGGAAGCACTCAATCGGAGTGTGGGATTGGATCCGTCACATTGGTGGCAAGCAGTGGGTTGCTTCCTGCAGTCTGGGACATCCAAACCTCCACTGGGATCCAAGATCAGGATAGAAGACTTAAGTCCCCCCAGCGGAGATATGGACCTGGCATCAGAGTTCCCGGGGCTGCTGCGGATTGCCCTTTCAGCATACACCAGGACTGTGTCTGAGGATGAATACCTGGAGCTCAGGCAGCGGATTCAGGTGGAGCTCTAGATTGGAGCCCTCCAGCTCGCTGGTATAAAACAGGGCAAGTGCTTTCCAACCCAAGAGCAACGGGCCAGTGACCAACGGGCATTGCGGATGGCATTCCTGGGAGAGCGGCCCCAGGAGCAATGGGTGACTGAGTTGGACAGGCTGGTCCAGCAGGAGATAGAGCTGGACAATCATTATCGGGCTCTGCAATGGCATGCAGAGCAGGGATATTTAGGGGAGACAACAGAATGCTCTCCGGAGGGATATGACTTTGGTGGCCCTGGATTGCTGTGGGAGAGCCTTACAGAGGCTATGCTCGGTCTTGCAGGGGTCTCAGAGTTTAAACCTGATCTGGACCATTTGTTAAGGAAGGAACAGCATCTGGAAAGGGCATACAGGAAACTGCCAGAACACGTTCAGCAGCATGCCAGAGAATCGGCAGTGGAAACTCCAGAGATTGTCATCCCCAAACCTGAAGTTCTGACAACAGGGCAGAGTTCTGCTAACTTCTGCCCAGCACCAACAGGGGCTTTGGCCTTCTTGAGAGAAGAGGTAGTCGGCCTTTCTCCCACAACACTGACAGGGACATGTGATTTTATGCCAGCAGCATCTATAGAGTTGCAACAAACTTCTCCAGCTGAAGATCTGGTAACTGAACAGAGGGCCCAAGACCTCTGTCCCACACTTTTAGCAATTCCAGAGACTGGGGATTTAATAGACATTTCTGTAGAGGAGGAACCACCTAGCAAACCCGCAGGTGAAGTGCTGGCAACCGGACAGAGGGGCCAAGACCTCTGCCACACACCTGCAGCAATTCTGGAGGCAGAGGGTGAGGAGGTGGCAATCTATCACGAGCTGAAGATCAGGATCCAAGGAGAGAATGCAGTCGTCACCTCACAACTGCAGCTTGATCTGGTATCAGTGGATGGGCCTGTGGTCTCCACTAACAGAACACCAGCAGAAGTGCTAGCAACCGGACAGAGTGCTACCAACCTCTGCCCAGCACCGGTAGCAACTGAGGAGTTCCAGTGAGCTGGGGCAGTCAGCCTCTCTCCCCAACAGTTAGCTGGAACAGATGATGTAGAGAAGCTCCTACACCCCGCTGAACTGCTGGCAACGGAACAGAGCGCTGCTGGCCTCTGCCCACAACAAACAGAGGACAGATTTCCTGTAAAGGTGGATGGGACTTCAGTCTCCACCTGTATACCCCAGGTATTTTGGGCAGTTGGCCCAGATGCCCAACAGCATGGCGGACTGAGCCCAACCATCCTGTCTTCTCTCCAGTGGCTGAAAGGACTCCAGGGAGAAGGGGCGGTCCACACCTCTCCCCAGCATCAGGCATGTTCTCTGAGAGAGGAGGTAGTGGTTGGCTGGGTGAGGAATACTCTGTTTGGGACAATTTGTTTTGGGTACTGTGTGGATACCAGCATTAGAGGACTGGAACCCCTGACTAACTTCGGAGTCAACCCGTCTGGGGCCTCCTCCTGTGTTAGTCTCCTGCCGAAAGGGGAGATGGGTGACAGACCTAGCCGGGACACAGGCTTTTTGAAAGGACTGAATGCGAGCCTCTTTCAGACTAATTATGGGCCCTGGATTTTAAGGGGCACAGGGTGAATGAGAACCCCACTATAATCTGTGCTAGTCAGATTCAATGCTGTACATATGTATATATATAATGTGTGTTGCCTCATGCTGTTGGGACACACACTGTCAGATGCTAATGTCATGAACTCCAGCCACTGTCTGTTGGCTTGTATAATGTAAATGAGTCTAGTATGGCTTGTAATAGTATTCCACACATGTTGTTTGGGCTAATTAACCCTGTGTTGATGTTTATGGTAATATTTATTGAATTGTTAGTTAGCTAGGAGCCAAAAAGTCTTATCCCTCAGTCAACTAGTCTGAGTGTTGATTTAGATAATTAGCTCATGCTAATTAGGTTAGGTTTTAGTCTTCTACTGTATTATAAATACTTGGCATTTTGGTTCTAATAAATCAGTCCATGTTGAGCAGCTAAGCAAGTCTCGTCTTGTTTTGTGCTTGTGAGCGGTTGGAATATCTGATATCTATATTCAGAATTAGGAAGCGGTATACTGACAGAAGCACTCAATCAGAGTGTAGGGATCGGTTCCGTCACACCTAGTATGTAGTTCAACCAGTGAGGGGGTTTCCTCTTTTTCTGGGCTAGGCGTTTTTTGGAGGATTTTGAGAATGAGGTAGGAGGGAGGCCCAGTAGAAACAATTTGGGGTCATCAAAAACAGCTTGTAGGAGGGACTAGACTGTTGCCCAGAAAGGGATGATTTGTGGACAAGTCCAGCAGATATGGTATAGCGTACCCACCTCTTTGCGACATCTCCAGCAGTGGAGAATGGATGAAGGATATATAGAGTGGAGTAGGTCAGGTGTTTGGCACCAATGAAGCAAAATCTTGTATTGATTCTCTTTATACAAGGTGCATATGGAGCTCTTAGGGGCTCGTGACCAAATGAGCTGCCATGTCTTCAAAGGTATGACCTCTCCTAAGTCCCGCTCCCACTTGTCCATATAAGTATGCCGCAGTCCTGTTGGTGAAGCATCTATTACCAAGATTTGGTAGGTGTGCGATATCATACCTTTAGGGGATGATCCTTCCAAACATATTTTCTCGAACTCAGTTAGTGGGGAGAATTGGAGGTTCGGCATAAAGGTTTGTGCCTGATCTGTAGGTAGCTAAAAAAAAGCTTGTTTGGGCAGATTGAAAGTGTCTTTCAGTTCTTCAAATGATCTCAATACTCTGGTCCTCGGGTCTACCAGCTGACCGTATCTAAACAGGGTCCTATCAATCCAGGGTTGGGTCATCAGTGAGGTCATACTATCTGGAGCGTTAGGTGTAAACAGGAAGGAAGTGACTAGGGACGCAGTGGAGGTGAGTGGATGTGCTGTTTTAGCGCGTTTCCATAGTGTGCGTGTAAGCGTCATTGGCCACAACAGCTGTGAGCCTCCGAGATTTATGTCAGTACTCCATAACAAAGAATTTGGGTGGGTGGTGGCTAGCCATAGCTTTTCAATTTGGGTCCACCGATTGTATGCGTGAAGTTTGCACCAAGAGGCGATTGGGCGTAATTGAGCTGCTAGGTAATATTTGGCTTTGTTAGGGAAAGCGAGTCCTCCCTGGTTCCGGGGGCGTGTAGAATAGATCTAGTGATCCGATGCCTCTTATAGTTCCAGAAGAACTTTATCAGGTCTCCTTGGAGTGTTCTAAAGTGCGCCGCTGGGATTGTGGATTGGGAAGTGTCTTGTAGAGATACAGGAGTTTGGCCAGGATCACCATCTTAATGGTCGCTAAGCGACCAAAGAGGGACAGTTGTAGGGTTTTCCATTTTGTGAGGGACGCCTTTTATAGCCGTGTACAGTTGTGGGAAGTTAGCTTTGTATAAAGTTTCAAAAGTAGGGGTAAGGTGGGCCCCAAGTATTTCAGAGAGGACATTTTCCATGTATATTTGAATGATAGGGAGAGGGCCGACTGTGTCTGCAGGGCCATATTGAGAGAGAGGGGTTCGGTCTTGGAGATATTGATTTTGTATCCTGAGAGGGCACTATATCTGTCAAATTCCACATGCAAGTTTGGGAGAGAGATTTGCGGCTGCGTCAGTGTTAACAGAACGTTGTCCGCGAATAGGGATATCTTAAAGTCCCTTGAACGGACTGGAATGCCATGTATATCTGGGTTCTGCCTTATGCGGGCCGCAAGGGGTTCTATGCATAGGGCCTATAAGAGTGGGGATAGAGGACAGCTCTGCCGAGTCCCGTTAGTTATAGGTAGCGTGGAAGAAAAGGCGTATTGGGTCCCAACTAAGGCCAGGGGGGATGAGTATAGGTGGGTGATTGCTTGGAGAAAGGGACCTCTCATACCTGCCCTTTGAAGGATAGCAAACAGAAAGGGCCAGCTTAGCCTATCGAAGGCTTTTTCTGCGTCCAGGCTTAGAAGCAATGCCTCTGTCCTGTTTCTGTTTGCCACCTCTACAAGGTTGATCACTCTCCTAGTGTTATCTCCCGCCTGTTAAGCCTGTTTGCTAGTATCTCAGTAAAGATTTTCAGGTCTGTGTTAGGCTGCATTCACATCTGAGCATAGTGTTTTCAAGCAGAAAATCGCACGTATTTCCAGCGATTTTGTGGCATTTTTTGCAGCGTTTTTTACCGCGATTCACTGCGGTTTTTTACCGCGATATGCCGCAATTTTGTGCAGGGCAAAAGGTCACCAATGTTAAAAGAAGAAAAATGCCCAAATCTGCTCAATTCGAACGACAAAAAAGGGTCCGGAACTTATTTGAGCTTCAGGCGTTTGGCTTCAGGCGACATGGAGTGGAGATGTGAACCATCTCCATTGAGAATAATAGATTTTTTTCCCCTCTAGCATTTTGTAGCTTCAGGCTTCAAGCTACAAAATGCTCAGGTGTGAATGGGGTCTTAAGGGGAGCAATCGTCATATAGTTAGAACATAGCATGTGGTCTTTGTCTGGTTTCGGAATCATTGTTAGGAAAGAAGTTTGCATGTCTCTCTGGATGTGTGTGTTGGACATAAAGGAGTTAAACAGTGGTGTGATCCAGTGAAGGAGGAGCGGCAGAAAGGTTTTGTAATATAGGTATGGCAAGCCATCTGGTCCTGGGGCTTTATTATTCGGGAGGGACTTAATTATGTCCTCTACCTCTTCTTTCAAAATAGGGGAGTTAGGGCTGGTTAGGGCAGAGGAGGAGAGGCCGGGGAGGTCGCAATCCGCCAGATAGGTGTCGATGACTTGGGCTAGTGCGGAGGAGGGAGGGTTATGTGGGACGCCCGGGTCATTGTATAGAGTGGTGTAGTAATCGTGAAAAAGTTGTGCAATTTTTGTTGGATGGGATTGCAGTGAGCCATCCGCATCTTTGATGTGAGTAGGTGAAGTTGCTGCTGCCCGTTCATGGAGTTGTCTCGCTAAGAGGGTGTGCGATATGTTCACTTTGTCGTAGAAGGTTTGGCGTAGGCGAAGGAGGGCCTTCTCTGTCTTTCCCACTTCTAAATCTCTCAAGCCTGCCCTAGTGCTCACCAGTGCCCTGAGCGTTTGGAGGGTAGGAGAGGAGAAGTGAGCTGTTTTTGGCAAAGTACAACCTCAGAGTTTGTTCCAATTCTGTCTGAGAAGGAACATGTTTAAGTAGAAATTCGTTGAGACGCCAGTGGCAGACTTGTGAGGAACCAGGGGCAAGTGCCAGAGAGATTTTAATCGGGGCATGGTCAGACCACGCAATTGCTTGTATATCCGAGTCCGTGCAGGCACGCAAAGTCGGGGCGTTAACAAAGAAGTGGTCTATACACGAATGTGATTTATGTGGGTGGGAGTAAAAAGTAAACTGCTTGGCTGATTGGTACATGGCACACCAGACAACAGGCATATTTCCTGGTTAGCTGGTGGAATAGAGTGGATTTCCTGTCTATCCATAGTCGGGGAGTAGATTAAAATCACCACCTATAACCAGATATTGGTGGGGGGGCAGCAAATAGTCGTTTGTATACTTTGGAAAGGAAGGGAACCTGATTGACATTGCGTGGGTGGGGGGCATCCAGGGAATTTAGTGACAGAGGAGAAATGGGGAGAGAAGAAAGCCTAGATAGTAGGGGGTAAGGGAAGACAAAAACATTAAACCAAACATATATGTCACGAGGATCCTGCCAGCAGTGGTCAGTCCTCACCTTCCGCCGCGTGTCCGCGGGTGCGCGCCCGCGCGTGGTCGTGCGCACGTGCGTGCGCTCGTTGGCGCCAGGCGGGCTATTTAACTCTGTTGATCACGTCCAGTTCTTGCTGTCTGATCTACAGCGTGCAAGTACCCTGATTCTGAGAACCTGCCTTCTGTGACCTGTTGACCCGGCTTGTTTACCTACTGCTCCTGCTATCCGCCTGCATCTGACCACGGCCTGCCTGACTTCCCCTCTGCTTGATGCTTCGGTGCTTTTTCTGTCTGCCCATTTACCGACCCGGCTCGTCCGACCATCCACCTGCTTGATCCTTGGTACCTCCGCTGACCTCCTGACCTCCGACCCGGCTTGCCTGACTGCTCTGCTTCCAGCCTCCTGTTCCGGTGCCGTCTGCTGCTCTACCTCCAGTAGTGGTTCCAGCACCTGCCTGAAGTCCGGTCTCTTCCAGAGTTCCTGCATTGTGTCCTGGTCCAGCCTCTCCGCCTGCCGCTCTGCTTCAGCTTCCTGCACCTGCCTGCTGATCCTGTTTCCCTCTGATTCCAGCCATCCCCTGATCCAGCTGTTGATCCTGCCAGACACTCGTGCCACTCTTGACTCTTGTGTTACCTGTATACACTACCAGGGCCCTTGAGTCGGAGCCGCAAGAGAGGTCTCCTCCTGCAAGTCGGGCTCTACCACCAGGTACGTGACAGTATCAGACAGCCATGACCGAGCCCGCGCAGGGAGCCTCTCCCATGGACGAACTTTGTTTGCATCTGGCCGGCCTCACCCAGGCTGTTAAGAGTCTCCAGGAGGGATATACTCGTTTGGAGGAAAAGGTCCAAGCTCTCACTTCACCCACAACCGCTCAGGGGCCTCTTCCGTCCGCTTCCGTCTCCAGCACCTCTTCTCTGACAGTGGTAATGTTGCCTCCCGAACCCAGGGTTCCCACGCCTGAAAAGTTTTCTGGAGAGCGAAGTAAATTCAGAGCATTCCGGAACTCTTGTGAACTGTACTTTGCCCTACAGCCTCGCACCTTCTGACTTGAGGCCACCAAGGTGGGATTCGTGGTGTCCTTGCTCCTGGGAGATCCTCAAGCTTGGGCTCATCATTTGCTGGAACAGAAAGCAGAGGTCCTAACCAACCTGACCACCTTCTTTGATACGATGGCCCAGCTCTACGAGGACCCTCAACTCTCCGCCACGGCCGAAGCCGCCCTGCATACCCTTCAACAGGGGCGTAGGGCCGTAGAGGACTATGTCGCTGAGTTCCGCTGTTGGAGTACAGATACGGACTGGAATGATGCGGCCCTTCGTTACCAGATTCGTATGGGGCTCTCAGACCCACTGAAAGATGAACTGGCTCATGTGGGAGTCCCACAAACTCTGGATGCCCTGATTAATCTGGCCATTCAAATTGATCGACGGCTGAGGGAGCGAAGAGCTGAAAGAGGTGCTGGGTCTACTCGTCCCTCCTGGATGCTGCCTCGGGTACCTAAATACTCTCATCCGGCTCCCACTCCTAGTCCTGTTCCAGCACCTGATACTTCCGAACCTATGCAGCTCGGAGTCCTTCGCCCTGCTCTCACGATGGAGGAACGCCAACGTCGTCGGGTCAACAACTTGTGCCTTTACTGCGGGGAACCTGGGGACTATGTCAGGAACTGTCCTGCCAAGCTCCGTAAGTGCATGTCTTTCTCGTCTGGCTCTACTACTGCTTGGCTTAAGACCTCTTCTCACCTTGCCCTTTCTGTCTTGTTGCAGCTCCCAGGAAGGACTTTGCAGGTCCCCGCTATCATTGACTCGGCGGCTTGTAGTTGTTTCATGGACTCTTCTTTTGCCAGTAAACACCAAATCTCTTTGCTGTACAAGGCTCAAGGACTCTCTATCCACCTGGCCGATGGCTCAACAATAAAATCTGGACCAGTTACGCAAGAGACTACCCCCCTTTCAGTTTCTGTCTCCAATCTGCATCAGGAACTGCTTCGCTTGGACATTATCCCATCTCCTTTGTTTCCAATCATCCTTGGCATGCCATGGTTGCAGGCCCATAACCCTGCTATAAACTGGGTGACCGGGGAGATCACATTTTTCTCTCCTTATTGCCAGTGGTACTGTCTCCTGAAGAATCCTGGCGAATCCTCTGCCCTACTATGTCTGGACTCTGATTCTGAGCTTCGCCAAGCAGTTCCTGAAGTATATCATGACTACCTAGACGTCTTCAGTAAGAAGGGGGCGGAAACTCTGCCGCCCCATCGGGCATATGACTGCCCCATTGAACTCCTTCCCGGGGCTGAAATTCCCTTTGGCAGGATCTTTCCACTGACCGAACTGGAACAGGAGACTCTGAAAATGTACATAGACGAAAACCTGAAGAAAGGCTTCATTCGACCCTCCACTTCCCCAGCGGGTGCAGGCATCTTCTTTGTGGAAAAGAAAGACCATACCCTCCGGCCCTGCGTTGACTACAGAGAGTTAAATAAGATAACAGTAAAGAATCGATACCCGCTTCCTCTGGTACCAGAATTATTTCAGAGACTGGGAACTGCCTCTACCTTCACTAAGCTGGATCTCAGAGGGGCCTACAATCTGGTTCGTATCAGAAGTGGGGATGAGTGGAAGACAGCTTTTCGTACCCGCTTTGGGCATTTCGAATACCTGGTGATGCCCTTCGGATTGTGCAATGCTCCCGCTACCTTCCAGTATTTCATTAATGATGTCTTCGGGGACTATTTAGACTTGTTTGTCATTGTCTACCTAGACGATATCCTCATTTTTTCCCCTTCTCTGGACTCTCATCGCAAACATGTTAAATGTGTCCTGGACCGGCTCCGGCAACACGGGCTGTATGCCAAGGCTGAAAAATGTGCTTTTGAACAAGAAAGTATCTCATTTCTGGGCCTAGTTATCTCTGTAGAAGGAATAAGGATGGATCCACAAAAGATTTCTGCAATTCTTGACTGGCCAGCTCCCATTGACAAGAAAGGGGTCCAACGTTTTGTTGGCTTCGCCAATTTTTACAGGAAATTTATCAAGGGGTTCTCCGCTATCATCTGCCCAATCGCACAACTAACCAAGCAAGGGGTGCATTTTCATTGGTCCCCGGAAGCTCAAGCCGCCTTCGAGTCCCTCAAGAGACTGTTTACCTCCGCGGATGTCTTAAAACATTCCGATTCTTCTCTACCATTTGTCCTGGAAGTAGACGCCTCAGAAATCGCTGTAGGAGCTGTCCTCTCCCAACGACAAGGTACCAAAGCTTCACTTTTTCCAGTTGCCTTCTTTTCCCGAAAGCTGTCCCCCGTGGAGAGAAATTATGACGTAGGTGATCGGGAATTACTGGCTATAAAATCTGCCCTGGAAGAATGGCGATACCTGTTAGAAGGAGCTGCTCATCCTATCCTGATCTACACAGATCACAAGAACCTGGAATACCTATACTATCCTGGCCCCAGGGAACTTTCTCCTGCTACAGGAAGATCTGCTCTCATGGTTAAAACAAGCTTCCATGGGGTCAACACCCACCGTGGGAACAGAGTTACATGTCAGGGATGGACTGTTTTGGTACGGCAGTAAAATCTTTGTACCCGAATGCTTACGGGTGGCCATTCTCGAACTTTGCCATGATCATGCACTAGCAGGGCACTTTGGTGCCTACAAGACTGCTGATCTTGTGCAGCGTACTTTCTGGTGGCCCCAAGTACTTAAGGACTGTAGGAGTTACGTGGAGTCCTGCACCACCTGTGCTCGGAGCAAAACCCGTAGGTCCAGAGCCTGGGGGTTACTGAAACCTCTACCCATTCCAGACAGGCCTTGGAAGATGTTGTCTATGGACTTCATTGTCGACCTACCCCCTGCAGCTGGGCATACTGCCATCTTTGTGGTGGTAGATCAGCTGTCTAAAATGGCCCATTTCATTCCGATGAAGGGTACCCCCTCTGCTTCCGAGACTGCCCAGATGTTTATCAGGGAAATAATTTGACTTCATGGAATCCCGACGAAAATAGTTTCTGACCGCGGAGTGCAATTTACCTCGCGGTTTTGGAAAGCGCTGTGTAAAGTCCTGGGAATTACGCTATCATTCTCCACCGCTTACCATCCTCAGACGAATGGTCAGACCGAGAGGACCAATCAGACCCTCGAGTAATACCTGCGTTGTTTTTCATCCTTTTCTCAAGATGACTGGGTCACACTGCTTCCGTTGGCCGAATTTGCTTATAACAATTCCATGCATTCTGCTACCAAACAAAGTCAGTTTTTTGCTAATTATGGTTTTCATCCAGCTTTCCTTCCTAATTCCATTCCTGAATGTGCTGTGCCAGCAGTCTTGGAAACTATACATTTTTTCTCCTCGAACAACCAATTATTACAGAAGACCATGGCAAGATCCCAGGAGCAGAATAAGGAAGTGTTCGACAGGAAGAAGCGGGGTGAATTGTTGCTCGAACCAGGTGACAGTGTATGGTTATCCTCTGCGAACCTTAGATTGTCTTGTCCTTCCAGGAAATTGGGTCCCAAATTCCTGGGCCCTTTCCCTGTAAAGAGGAGAATTAACGAGGTGGCTTATGAGCTGGAGCTCCCGGATTCACTCAAAATCCATCCTGTTTTTCACGTCTCCCTGTTGAAACCCTTTGTCCCCAATCCTTTTCCTGACCGGAATGTGAATCCTCCGGACCCTGTAATAGTGAATGGGGAGGAAGAATTTGAAGTTGAAGCTATCCTGGATTGTAGGAAAAGGAATAACCAAGCTCAATTTTTAATTAAATGGAAAGGCTATGGCCCGGAGGAGAATTCTTGGGAGCCTGTGGAGAATATCCATGCTAAGACTTTAATCCAAGCTTTCAGGAGATTGAATCCTGAAAGATGGGCCGGGTTGGGCATCCGGAGGCTGCCCCTTGAGGGGGGGCAATGTCACGAGGATCCTGCCAGCAGTGGTCAGTCCGGACCTTCCGCCGCGCGTGCGCGCGCTCGTTGGTGCCAGGCGGGCTATTTAACTCTGTTGATCACGTCCAGTTCTTGCTGTCTGATCTACAGCGTGCGAGTACCCTGATTCTGAGAACCTGCCTTCTGTGACCTGCATCTGACCCCGGCCTGCCTGACTTCCCCTCTGCTTGATCCTTCGGTGCTTTTGCTGTCTGCCCGTTTACCGACCCGGCTCGTCCGACCATCCACCTGCTTGATCCTTGGTACCTCCGCTGACCTCCTGACCTCCGACCCGGCTTGCCTGACTGCTCTGCTTCCAGCTTCCTGTTCCGGTGCCGTCTGCTGCTCTACCTCCAGTAGTGGTTCCAGCACCTGCCTGAAGTCCGGCCTCTGCCAGAGTTCCTGCATTGTGTCCTGGTCCAGCCTCTCCGCCTGCCGCTCTGCTTCAGCTTCCTACACCTGCCTGCTGATCCTGTTTCCCTCTGATTCCAGCCATCCCCTGATCCAGCTGTTGATCCTGCCAGACACTCGTGCCACTCTTGACTCTTGTGTTACCTGTATACACTACCAGGGCCCTTGAGTCGGAGCCGCAAGAGAGGTCTCCTCCTGCAAGTCGGGCTCTACCACCAGGTACGTGACAATATAGCTCATATTTGAGCACTAAAAATTCAAATGCCGATAACATCACGGATTTTGACCCACCTAAGATAGGTGGTGTAGTGGGAGTCTCCGAGGGGCCTCCCCCTGGTGGGGACATTGGGGACATGCCAGCCAAAAGTTACCGTGCTAAGCAGAATGATCAGAGAGGAGGCCACTCGGAGAGCCCCTGGGGGGCAGAATACATGACCAAGGGAGAGACATGGTGCTCCCTGGCCTCCCTGCATAAGTTGCAAGTAGCTGGTCAGCACCCAGTCAGCACAGAGGGCCACATCTACAACCCCACCTGTCACCTCATTTGTCCCTCTTTCTATTGTAATACGAGTAACCATGGTTTTAACTTATAACCGTTATAACAGTTTACCAGAACAGTTCTTCGCTGGGCGGGGCACATGGCCCGGGTCTAAATGCCCCAGAGTGGGTCACCCAGAGGCCCCCCAACCCGACGCCCCCCAAGAGGGGCACCGGGGGGGGGGCCCAGCACACCAGCCAGGGTAGGGTTACATTGAGAATCAAAAGTTAAGAACTATTAACCAAGCGAAACCTTGATCTATCAATAACACACTAGGGATAAGCTTGGTGTTCGAGTCGAAGGCATGTTCGACTCGAACACTGACTGTTCGCCCGTTCGACGAAGCCAGAACTCTGTGGGCCGTTCGCGGCAAATTCACGTGGCGCTCATGGCCCACAATGCACTGTGCCATTGCAGTGCAATGCTGGCTCATGATTGGCCAAGCATGCACTGTGACCCTGCATGCTTGGCCAATCACAGCGCCGGCAGCGAGGAGAGCCATAATTGGCCACAGGCAGGATGCCTTTGGCCAATTATAGCTCAGGCTGTTTAGTACATGCCCCACACTATATAAGGCCGCCAGTGCGGCGGCCTTTTGTAGTGTTCCGGCGTCTGCAGGAGCTAGTGGGTGTTGTGTGCCTTCAGTGCAGTATACACCTGTATCTATCCCTTTATTGCTGTTCTCTAATTGAGCCATCTGCAGGAGTTAGTGGGTGTTGTGTGCCTTCAGCGCAGTATACACCTGTATCTATCCCTTTATTGCTGTTCTCTAATTGAGCCATCTGCAGGAGTTAGTGGGTGTTGTGTGCCTCCAGTGCAGTGTACACCTGTATCTACATTTATTGCTGTTCTCTAATAGAGCCATCTGCAGGAGTTAGTGGGTGTTGTGTGCTTCCAGCACAGTATACACCTGTATCTACCTCTATTGCTGTTCTCTAATAGAGCCATCTGCAGGCGTTAGTGGGTGTTGTGTGCTTCCAGCGCAGTATACACCCATATCTACGTTTATTGCTGTTCTCGAATAGAGCCATCTGCAGGAGTTAGTGGGTGTTGTGTCCTTCCAGAGCAGTATACACCAGCACAGCACAGTATACACCTGTATCTACCCTTTAATTGCTGGTGTTCTCTAATAGAGTCATCTGCAGGAATTAGTGGGTGTTGTGTGCCTCCAGCAAAGCACGATATACACCTGTATCTACCCTTTATTGCTGGTGTTCTCTAATATAGCCATCTGCAGGAGTTAGTGGGTGTTGTGTGCCTCCAGCACAGTACAGTATACACCTGTATCTACCCTTTATTGCTAGTGTTCTATAATAAAGGCATCTGCAGGAGTTAGTGGGTGTTTTGTGCTTCCAGCACAGCACAGTATACACCTGTATCTACCCTTTAATTGCTGGTGTTCTATAATAGAGGCATCTGCAGGAATTAGTGGGTGTTGTGTGCCTCCAGCACAGCACAATATACATCTGTATCTACCCTTTATTGCTGGGGTTCTCTAATACAGCAATCTGCAGGAATTAGTGGGTGTTGTGTGCCTCCAGCACAGCACAATATACACCTGTATCTACCCTTTATTGCTGGTGTTCTCTAATATAGCCATCTGCAGGAGTTAGTTGGTGTTGTGTGCCTCCAGTGCAGTATACACCTGTATCTACCCTTTATTACTGTTCTCAAATAGAGCCATCTGCAGGAGTTAGTGGGTGTTGTGTTCCTCCAGCACAGCACAGTATACACCTGTATCTACCCTTTAGTGCTGGTGTTCTATCATACAGGCATCTGCTTGAGTTAGTGGGTGTTGTGTGCCTCCAGCACAAATTACACTACCCAATTTCTGTTTTTCCCATCTCCCTACAGGCCATTACCATGTCTGGAAGGCCAACAACGAGAGGCAGACAGGCACCAGCCAATATAAGAGGGCAAACAGGCTCTGTGTCTAGAGACAACAGTGCTGGTCGTGGAACCGGTGCATCGTCATCAGCACGTGGCCATAGGACACGCTTGTCCTTCTTTTCGGCAGCTAGACGTGTTGAGCCGCATCATGCCGAAGACCTGGTAGAGTGGATGACCAAGCCCTCCTCATCCATGTTCCACAAGCTGCAGCATACTGCCAGGTTTGCTCCAGTGATAAAGAGGGAGGGGATGATGAGGTCACTGACTCCATGTGGGTGCCTGTTAGGAGAGAGGAGGAGGAGGAGGAGGCACATCTCCAAGGCAGGATGCCCTCCGGGGGCCAGCTTAGGGGCAGCACACCGAATGAATCACACCGCAGAGCTCTGTCTGTGCAGGGTGTTGCCTCTGCGCGTTATTCTAAAAGCTCTTTAGTGTGGGCCTTTTTTGAGACAAGTGCATCAGATTGCACCGCTGCTATTTGCAACATTTGTCTCAAGCGTATCTCATGTGGCCAAAACATCAGCCGCTTGGGCACCACATGCTTGACCACACATATGTTGACCTGCCATGCAGCTCGTTGGCAAGCGTACCTCAAAGATCCACACCAAAGAACATAGCGGACCTCTCCTTGCTCCTCATCAGCTGGGATCTCCAACCCCACTAGATCTTCAGTCCTCTCTTAATTCTGTACCTTCATTCCTCTCAGTGCAGGTTTCAGTGTGTCACAGCCAAGTGCTTGTGGGCACTCTGCTAGCAGTACACCCACATCCAATTGTAGCAGGCAAATTTCCCTGCCCCAGCTGCTGGACCATAGAAAGAAGTTCATTTCCAGCCATCCACATGCCCAGCGGTTGAATGCTAGCTTGGCTAAATTGCTAGCACTTCAACTGCTGCCTTTTCAGTTTGCAGACTCGGGCCCCTTCCGTGCAATGTGCGGTTCCTCAGTGGCAGGTCCCCAAACGCCACTTTTCTCACGGAAGGTGGTTCTGGCTCTCTACAGGCATATGGAAGGCAATGCCCTTGCCTCGCTGGACAGGGCGGTCAGCGGTAAGGTGCATATTACCGTTGACTCATGGTCCAGCAGGCATGGACAGGGACGTTACCTGTCTTTCACGGCCCATTGGGTCACTCTTCTGGCAGCTGGGAAGGATGCAGGACAAGGTGCAGTAGTGTTGGAGGTTGTTCCGCCACCACGCCTCCAAAATGCTACTATTGGTTGTGACACACCTCTCTCCTCTACCTCCTCCTCTTTTTCTTCCTCCATGGCCTCTTCCAGTGTGTTCTGTTCTCAGAACCAGTGGTGCTCCATAGGCGTTCAAATGGCTACGCAAGTACGCAGGCAAAACAATGCCATGTCGTGCTTGCGCTGTTTGGGAGACAGGAGCCACACTGGGGCAGATATTTTGTCAGCTCTGCAGGGGCAGGCCGAGAGGTGGTTGACACCATGCCAGCTTAAGCCAGGAATGGTGGTTTGCGACAATGGCACCAACCTCCTCTCGGCCCTCCGACAGGGACAACTGACCCATGTGCCCTGTGTGGCTCACGTCCTTAACCTGGTGGTGCAGCGGTTTTTGGTCAGGTACCCGGGCTTACAGGATGTCCTGAAGCAGGGCAGGAAAGTCTGTGTGCATTTCCACCGATCATTTAATGCCAGTGCTCGGCTGGCTGAGCTCCAAAAGGAGTTGAGCCTGCCCAAGAACCGCCTTATATGTGACATGCCCACCAGGTGGAACTCAACGTTGGCCATGCTACAGCAGCTGCACACATGGCAGAGGGCCATCAATGAGTACCTGTGCGACTACGGCACCAGGACAGGGTCAGGGGAGCTTGGTTTTTTCTCACCACGCCAGTGGGGCATGATCAGGGATAGTAATCTATAAAAATGGGGTATTGGCGCTACCTAATATTAGAGAGGAAGACCACCGTTGTCTCCGACAAACCAGGTGTCACCTCAATTTAATAGGTTTATTAGTATACGTAAACCTCCTGTATCCGTTATGTGGGTTCCAATTATCACATCCCAAAAAATTATAAAATTAATAAATGAAAAAAGTGAAAAATATCCATGAAAAGTGCTTTAGTGCAAAAAAGTGTAAAATATAATGCTTAATGCGACTGACAATTAAAATCGCATAGATACTCTTATGTGTTGAATTTTTCCAAAACAGCCACCAATCAACTAATCAAAATAAAGTGCAAACATATGAAAAAGCAACAGTATGGCTTTAGAATCTATAACCATATACTCCAAACCTCCTGTATATAATTGTGCAAAAACAGCATCCCATTTGAATATATGTGCGTGGGATATATATCAGAAAAAAAGTTATTTATCATAAACAAAAAATATCAACACTTCTGTGCATAAAAATAATAAAAAATGAAAAAAAAAAGTAAATATAAATAAGAATAAAACAAAATTAGAGAAAGAGCAAAAAGTCTTTAGTGTCTTAGCCCTTGTACACGCGGTCGGAGAATCCGTCGGAATGTGTCCTATCGGACCGTGTTGTCGGATAATCCGACTGTGTGTGGTATGCATCGGACTGATTCCGTCGGAATATCCATCGGACCCAATTTTCCAACATGTTGGAAATATTTCCCGACCAACTGGTTCGATCGGACATACTCCGATCATGTGTAGAGAATTTTGATCGGACCAAGTGCCACGCATGCTCAGATCAAATTCCTACATCAAAGCTATTGGCTACTAGCCTGAACGTAGTCCCATCGTAACGAAATTACGTCATCACATTCTGAAAGATCGGATTTTTCGACAACTTAGTCCGACCATGTGTATGCAACAGTTTCGGACAAGATCCGACAGACAAAATCCGACGGGAAAAATCCGACGGATTTGGTTGTGGAAATCTCCGACTGTGTGTACAGGGGCTTAGTGTCCACAAAAAATAGAAAAAATGAAAAAAGCATTATATTTTACACTTTTTTGCACTAAAGAACTTTTCATGAATATTTTTCACAATTTATTAATTTTATAATTTTTTGGGATGTGATAATTGGAACCCACATAACGGATACAGGAGGTTTACGTATACTAATAAACCTATTAAATTGAGGTGACACCTGGTTTGTCGGAGACAACGGTGGTCTTCCTCTCTAATATTAGGTAGCGCCAATACCCCATTTTTATAGATTACTAATTACTTGTGAAAACCCCCTGTGGGGATTTCTGGACTGGGGGGCTGCAACCTATATACATATATTTACACATCTTTTTATTTTTTATTTTCTATTCCCTGTACTACATAAGCGCGGCTTTGTCCAATATTAATAACATGATCAGGGATGCATGCACTGTCCTGTCACCGTTTGAGGAGGCCACAAGGATGGTGAGCAGTGACAGTGCATGTATCAGTGATACTGTACCTCTTGTCCACCTGTTGGAGCATACGCTGCGTGGAATAATGGACAGGGCACTTGAGGAAGAACAGAGGCAGGAAGAGGAGGACTTCCATGCTTCTCAAGGCCCCCTTTATCCAGACAGTGTTCCTGCTGTCCCACCCATCACACAGGAAGAGGAGGAGGAGGAGGAGGAGGAGGAGGAGGAGGATGCTTGTGTCAGCATGGAGGTGGAGCCTGGCACTCAGCATCAGCAGTCTTGTAGGGATGATTTACAGTCCCAAGAAACCCGTGGACTTATATGTGGCTGGGAGGAGGTGGCTGCGGATCATGTTGTCCTTAGTGACCCAGAGGACTCCGGACCAAATGCCTCGGCTAACCTGCGCTGCATGGCCTCCCTGATCCTGCAAAGCCTGCGGAAAGATCCTCATATTCTTCGGATCAAGGAGAGGGACCATTACTGGCTTGCCACTCTCTTTGATCCACGGTAAAAGGGTAAGGTTGCCGACCTTATCTTGCCGTCGCAGAGGATGAGACATCTCCAGGAGGCCTTGCAGAAAGGTCTGTGCAACGCGTTCCCAGAGACTGGGAGGTTACAAACTCCTGGTCCTGGACAACGTGTTGCTGAGGCTTCGGTCAGAAGGAGCGGTGGAGAAGGTGGCCGTCTGACCGATGCGTTCAGACAATTTTTTAGTCTGCAGCCCCAAGGTATGATCGGTTCCAGCAACCATGGCCAGCGTCTGATTTACATGGTGCAGGAATACCTAGGGGCAAAGTCAGACTTGGACACATTTCCCACCGAAAATCCTCTGGCTTACTGGGTCTTGAAGATGGATCACTGGCCAGAGCTTGCGCAGTATGCAATTGAGCTACTGGCCTGTCCTGCATCCAGCGTTCTTTCAGAACGCACCTTCAGTGCTGCTGGTGTCTTTGTAACTGATCACAGGGTACGCCTGTCCACCAACTTGGTTGATCGACTGACCTTCATAAAGATGAATCAGTCCTGGATCACCACCAGCTACCAAGCACCTGAAGCTGATGTAACCAAATATTTTTTTTTTTTAAATATCACATCCCTTCAAGACTGCCTATGTGGATGCTGAGTGACTGTCCTGTTATGTTGACTGTCTATCCTCTTCCTCCTCCGCTGATATCTTGGAAGAACAATTTTGGTTCTGGGTGATGCCACCAGCCCAATTTTTCAGCCCCCGTTTAACAGGGGCGTGTAATTACAATTGTTGATGCAATGCTTTGCCGCAGGGCTCATTCCTGCAATCCAACTAGAGTATATGGTAGAGGTTGCAGTGCATAGGCCCAATTTTTCAGCCCCTGTTTAACAGGGGCATGTAATACAATTTTTGATGCAATGCTTTGCAGAAGGAATCATTCATGCACTCCAACTAGAGTATCTGGGAGAGGTTGCAGTGTTGTGGCACCAGCAAGCGCATAAGTCCCAATTTTTCAGCCCCTGTTTAACAGGGGCATGTAATTACAATTCTTGATATAATATTTCACAGCAGGGCCCATTCAGGTGCCCACCGAGAGTAACTGTGAGGACTTAGTGTCGTGGCACCAGCATCACAACCATCTACTCAACACAACAAACCTGCACAGTCCCTGTCTTGTTTGCACCGCCTATATACTCCTGTTCTGAGTATATAGGGCCTGGGGGCCTCAGACCTTTCATTTTTTTAATATGGGTATGGTGTTCCCCTTAATATCCATACAAGACCCAAAGGGGCTGGTAATGGGCAGGGGGGGGGGCTACCTATGCCATTTTTCGTAATGATTTTCATCCGTATTGCCGGAAACAGATATTACATTAAAACCGCAAGCAGTTTTAAATGACTTTTTTTCAGTTAAATGTCATTTTGTGCAGGAACTGTTCTAAACACGGGAAACACATGCCACTTCACAGGAAATGCGTGTGGCCCCCAGGCCCTATATACTCAGAACAGCAGTGTACAGGCGGTGCAAACAAGACAGGGACTGTGTAGGTTTGTTGTGTTAAGTTGAACTTTTTTTTATTTTTTTATTTATTTTTTATTATTTTTTATTTTTATTTTTATTTTTTTACTTTTTGGAAAACATAGGGAAGGGTTATCACCTCTGTATAATTTGTTTTGTCGTACATCTTTTTTCATCTCACTTGCTGTTGTCTCCTTTCGTTTGCAAGTAGGAGATGTTTGTAAGTTGGATGTTTGAAAGTAGGGGCCTGCTCTATATGCTCTGCAGAAATGGCGGAACAAGGTGTTGGTTTTGCCACAACATTGTAAGCCCTCAAAGTGACTCTTGGTGGGCGCTGGAGCGCCCTGCTGTGAACGATTATATCAAGAATTGTAATTACATGCCATTGTTGAACAGTGGTAGAAAAATTGAACTTTGGTGGTTGTGGTGCTGGTGCCACAACACTATAAGTCCTCACAGTTACTCTGGGTGGGCACAGGAACGGGCCCTCCTGTGAAATATTATATAAAGAATTGTAATTGCATGTCCCTGTTAAACAGGGGCAGAAAAATTGGGCCTTAGGCACTGGTGCCACGACACTGCAACCTCTCCCATATACTCTAGTTTTAGTGCAGGAATTAGCCCTGCTGCCCAGCATTGCATCAAAAATTGTAATTAAACGCCCCTGTTAAACAGGGGCAGAAAAATTGGGCCTTAGGCACTGGTGCCACCACACTGCAACCTCTCCCATATACTCTAGTTGTAGTGCAGGAATTAGCCCTGCTGCAAAGCATTGCATGAAAAATTGTAATTAAACGCCCCTGTTAAACAGGGGCAGAAAAATTGGGCTGATGGCATCACCCAGAACCAGAAATGTTCTTCCAACATATCAGCGGAGGAGGAAGAGGATAGACAATCAACATAACAGGACAGTCACTCAGCATCTTGAAGGGATGTGATATTTCAAAAAAAAATTATTCGGTTACATCAGCTTCAGGTGCTTGGTAGCTGGTGGTGATCCAAGACTGATTCATCTTGATGAAGGTCGGTCGATCAACTGATTCGGTGGACAGGCGCACCCTGTGATCGGTAACAAAGCCACCAGCAGCACTGAAGGTGCGTTCCGAAAGAACGCTGGATGCAGGACAGGCCAGTAGCTCAATTACATACTGTGCAAGCTCTGGCCAGTGATCCATCCTCAAGACCCAGTAAGCCAGAGGACTTTCGGTGGGAAAGGTGTCCAAGTCTGACCTTGCCCATAGGTATTCCTGCACCATGTAAATCAGACGCTGGCGATGGTTGCTGGAACCGATCATACCTTGGGGCTGCGGACTAAAAAATTGTCTGAAAGCATCGGTCAGACGGCCACCTTCTCCACCGCTCCTTCTGACCTATGCCTCACCAGCACGTTGTCCAGGACCAGGAGTTTGTAACCTCCCAGTCTCTGGGAACGCGTTGCACAGACCTTTCTGCAAGGCCTCCCGGAGATGTCTCATCCTCTGCTCCCTCTGCGACGGCAAGATAAGGTCGGCAACCTTACCCTTGTACCGTGGATCAAGGAGAGTGGCCAGCCAGTAATGGTCCCTCTCCTTGATCCGAAGAATACGAGGATACTTCCGCAGGCTTTGCAGCATTAGGGAGGCCATGCAGCGTAGGTTAGCTGAGGCATTCGGTCCGGAGTCCTCTGGGTCACTAAGGACAACATGATCCGCAGCTACCTCCTCCCAGCCACATACAAGTCCACGGGTTTCTTGGGACTGTAAATCATCCCTACAAGACTGCTGCTGCTGATGCCAGCCTCCACCTCCATGCTGACACAATCATCCTCCTCCTCCTCCTCTTTCTGTGTGATGGGTGGCACAGCAGGAACACTGTCTGGATAAAGGGGGCCTTGAGAGGCAAGGAAGTCCTCCTCTTCCTGCCTCTGTTCTGCCTCAAGTGCCCTGTCCATTATTCCACGCAGCGTATGCTCCAAGAGGTGGACAAGAGGTACAGTGTCACTGATGCATGCACTGTCACTGCTCACCATCCTTGTGGCCTCCTCAAATGGTGACAGGACAGTGCATGCATCCCTGATTATGCCCCACTGGCGTGGTGAGAAAAAACCGAGCTCCCCTGACCCTGTCCTGGTGCCGTAGTCGCACAGGCCCTCTGCTGCGTGTGCAGCCGCTGCAGCATGGCCAACGTTGAGTTCCACCTGGTGGGCATGTCACATATAAGGCGGTTCTTGGGCAGGTTCAACTCCTGTTGGAGCTCAGTCAGCCGAGCACAGGCATTAAATGATCGGCGGAAATGCACACAGACTTTCCTGGCCTGCTTCAGGACATCCTGTAAGCCCGGGTACCTGCCCAAGAACCGCTGCACCACCAGGTTAAGGACGTGAGCTACACAGGGCACATGGGTCAGTTGTCCCTGTCGGAGGGCGGAGAGGAGGTTGGTGCCATTGTCGCAAACCACCATTGCTGGCTTAAGTTGGCGTGGCGTCAACCACCTCTCGGCCTGCCCCTGCAGAGCTGACAAAACATCCGCCCCAGTGTGGCTCCTGTCCCCCAAACAAACCAGCGCAAACCGGCATGGCATCGTTTTGCCTGCGTACTTGCGTAGCCCCAGTAACGCCTACGGAGCACCCCTGGTTCTGAGGACAGAGCACTGGAAGAGGCCATGGAGGAAGAAGAAGAGGAGGGGGTGGAGGAGAGAGGTGTGTCACAACCAATAGTAGCATTTTGGAGGCGTGGTGGCGGAACAACCTCCAACACTACTGCACCTTGTCCTGCATCCTTCCCAGCTGCCAGAAGAGAGACCCAATGGGCCGTGAAAGACAGGTAACGTCCCTGTCCATGCCTCCTGGACCATGAGTCAGCGGTAATATGCACCTTACCGCTGACTGCCCTGTCCAGCGAGGCAAGGACATTGCCTTCCACATGTCGGTAGAGAGCCGGAATCGCCTTCTGTGAGAAAAAGTTGCGTTTGGGGACCTGCCACTGAGGAACCGCACATTGTACAAACTCACGGAAGGGGGCTGAGTCTACCAACTGAAAAGGCAGCAGTTGAAGTGCTAGCAATTTAGCCAAGCTAGCATTCAACCGCTGGGCATGTGGATGGCTGGGAGTGAACTTCTTTTGCCGGTCCAGCAGCTGGGGCAGGGACATTTGCCTGCTATAATGGGACGTGGGTGTACTGCTGGCAGAGTGCCCGGAAGCACTTGGCTGTGACACACCTAATTCTACACCTTCATTCCTCTCAGAGCAGGTTTCAGAGAGGACTGAAGGTCTAGTGGGGTTGGAGATCCCAGCTGATGAGGAGCAAGGAGAGGTCCACTTTGTTCTTTGGTATGGGTCTTTGAGGTACGCTTGCCAACGAGCTGCATGGCAGGTCAACATATGTCTGGTCAAGCATGTGGTGCCCAAGCGGCTGATGTTTTAGCCACGCGAGATATGCTTGAGACATATGTTGCAAATAGCAGCGGTGTGATCTGATGTACTCGTCTCAAAAAAGGCCCACACCAAAGAACTTTTAGAATAACGCGCAGAGGCAGCGCCCTGCACAGGCGGAGCTCTGCGGTGTGATTCAGTCGGTGTGCTGCCCCTAAGCTGGTCCCCGGAGGGCATCCTGCCTCGTTGGACATGTGCCTCCTCCTTCTCTCTCCTACCAGGCACCCACGTGGAGTCAGTGCCCTCATCATCCCCTCCCTCTTCATCGCTGGAGCAAACCTGGCAGTATGCTGCAGCTTGTGGAACATGACTGCCAGATTGCTGTCCTTCTTGAGCATCCCCTCTCTCTGCATTCACGCTACTGCCTTCCTCTAGCTGAGTATCATCATCAGAGCCTACAAAACACTGGGCATCCTCCTGGAGCATGTACCCAACACTGTGCTCAAAGAGTTCAGGAGACTCCTCAGGAGGACGTGGTGGGTCTAGGGAAGGAGTCACTGATGATGACATTGAGAGGAGGGAAGATGATGCGTTGGCAGCTGCTTTGCTAGTACCCTGAGACTGGGTGAGAGAGGATGAGGAGGATGAAGAGGGCTTGGTCATCCACTCTACCAAGTCGTTGGCATGTTGCGGCTCAACATGTCCAGCTGCCGAAAAGAAGGACAAGCGTGTCCCATGGCCGCGTGCTGATGATGACGATGCACCGCGTCCACGACCAGCACTGTTGTCTCTAGACACAGAGCCTGCTTGCCCTCTTTTATCGGCTCGCGCCTGTCTGCCTCTCCTTGCTGGCCTTCCAGACATGGTAATGGCCTGAAGGGAGTTGGGAAAAATAGCAATTGGGTAGTGTATATTGTGCTGGAGGCACACACAACTTCCAATAACTCCTGCAGTTGGCAGATGGCTCAAATAGAGAAGAGCTATGTAGGTGGATATAGCAGTGTATACTGGGTTCAGAGCACGCACAAGCTCCTACCGCTGACTGCAAGCTCTATTTAAAATGAGCAAGATAGTTTGCTATATAGGTGGATATAGCGGTGTATACTGGGTTCAGAGCACGCAGACAGCACACACAAGCTCCTACCGCTGACTGCAAGCTCTATTTAAAACGAGCAAGATAGTTTGCTATATAGGTGGAAATAGCAGTGAGTACTGGGTTCAGAGCACGCAGACAGCACGCACAAGCTCCTACCGCTGACTGCAAGCTCTATTTAAAACGAGCAAGATAGTTTGCTATATAGGTGGATATAGCGGTGTGTACTGGGTTCAGAGCACGCAGACAGCACGCACAAGCTCCTACCGCTGACTGCAATCTCTATTTAAAACGAGCAAGATAGTTTGCTATATAGGTGGATATAGCGGTGTGTACTGTGTTCAGAGCACGCAGACAGCACGCACAAGCTTCTACCGCTGACTGCAAGCTCTATTTAAATCGAGCAAGATAGTTTGCTATATAGGTGGATATAGCGGTGTGTACTGGGTTCAGAGCATGCAGACAGCACGCACAAGCTCCTACCGCTGACTGCAAGCTCTATTTAAAACGAGCAAGATAGTTTGCTATATAGGTGGATATAGCGGTGTGTACTGGGTTCAGAGCATGCAGACAGCACGCACAAGCTCCTACCGCTGACTGCAAGCTCTATTTAAAACGAGCAAGATAGTTTGCTATATAGGTGGATATAGCAGTGTGTACTGGGTTCAGAGCACGCAGACAGCAGGCACAAGCTCCTACCGCTGACTGCAAGCTCTATTTAAAACGAGCAAGATAGTTTGCTATATAGGTGGATATAGCGGTGTGTACTGGGTTCAGAGCACGCAGACAGCACGCACAAGCTCCTACTGCTGACTGCAAGCTCTATTTAAAACGAGCAAGATAGTTTGCTATATAGGTGGATATAGCGGTGTGTACTGGGTTCAGAGCACGCAGACAGCACGCACAAGCTCTTACCGCTGACTGCAAGCTCTATTTAAAACGAGCAAGATAGTTTGCTATATAGGTGGATATAGATGTGTGTACTGGGTTCAGAGCACGCAGACAGCACGCACAAGCTCCTAACACTGACTGCAAGCTCTATTATAAAAGATAGATATATCGCTAGCTATATAGGCGAATATAGCGGTGTATACTGCGGTCAGGGCACGCAGACAACAACCACTACAGAAGAGCAAGAACGAAAAATCGGCTGATAACGATCGGTTTATACTGTGTTGAAGGTACACAGAACACCCACTAACTGCTTCAGACGCCAACACACTACACAAGGCCACACGAATTTGGCGCAAACGGCCCATAACGTTCGGAATTCGCCGAACGGGCGAACAGCCAATGTTCGAGTTGAACATATGTTCGACTCGAACACAAAGCTCATCCCTAATTGTGAACCAGACAGTAGGAGCTGTAAACCAGGCTGGGCCACGAACTGTCAATAATGCTATGTTCCCACTAGATTTAGATTGGGGGGTGGGAAATCTCAGGTGGTGGCGTTAGCGAGCCCCCTGATCTGCCGCCCCCCGAGGGGGGCACTGTCGAGGGGGGGGCTCAGCGCCAGCAATCCCAATCATAGCTCATTTCGTGTCTAGAGGCTAGAGGTTTCCAGGTGGTCAACGACATATGTCTTCGGAAAAGCAGAGTGCGCTCAGTAAGGACCAGTGCCTGCGGGAGGGTGGGGAGGCGCCAGAGGAACATGCTTGGACACTTTCTGCCCATCACCTGGGTCCAGGGGGTCAGACGTGATGGTGGGACTGGAAGGGATTCCCAGCCTGGTGTAGGGGGGACATGAATGTCCAGGTCCTTGCAAAAGGATTGAAGTTCCTCTGGGAACTTGAGTGTGGTGGATCTCCCATCTTTCTTTGCCGTGAGGCTGAAGGGAAAGCCCCAGTGGTACCGTAAGTCGCGCTCTCTTAATAGATTTAAGAGAGGTTGTAGAGAGAGCCTTTGCTGGAGCGTGATCCACGATAAGTCTGGGAAGAGTTGAATCCGGGCACCATCAAAGTCAATAGATCACATATTGCGGGCTTTTCTCATAATCTCTTCTTTGAGCGTGTAGTTGTGAATTCTGCATATCACATCCCTCGGTCTAGCTCCGGTCCCTCGTGGACGAAGGGCTCGATGGGCTCGACCAAGCTTGACCTTGTGGTGCTCTGGACAGCCCAAAACATTGTTGAAAATAGCTTGGAGAGTAACCGGGACGTCCTCATCCTGGGTCGCCTCTGGAAGGCCTCGGACCCTGATATTGTTGCGCCTCCCCCTATTATCCAGGTCTTCAATGTGGCTGGAAAAATCACAAAGGTGGCTGCTTGCGAGGCGAGTTGGGAGTGTATGTGGGAGATCTCAAGCTGGATGTCCCCGTTCTCGTCCTCAAGTGATGAGAACCTGGTGGATAGATGTTGTAAATCCATTCGTAGCATGTTAATCTCTGATCTACATGTCTCAAGGGCCTCCTGGATGAGCATACGAAAGTCCTGCTTGGTGGGCATGCAGTGTGCATAGCCTTTCCATGAGGTGCATGGTTTAGGGTCATTGTCAAAGTCCAAGTCTGTCTGGGCATCCCAGACTGAGCCCACTCCTGCCCTCTGCTCTCCTTGGACCCCAGGGGTCGAGTGGATATGATGAGGGGGGTGCACTTGCACTCTCATGTGAAGACCCATCTTTTGGCTTGACAGGGGTTGATGCTCAAGCTGCCCCATAGGCTGTGGGGCCCTTGTGCATACTGCAACATGATGTGTTTCCCTGTAGTAATGGTCCGGAAGGGCCAGTCTCTTTTTATTCCCCTGAGGTCTCTGGGGCAGAGAACCATGGTCCCAGTCAGGTGTAGGAGAGTCCCATGGAGTGGATGGCTTGGATGGATGAGCTGACTGCATTGGTGTGGGTGACAGAGGTGCCAAAAGACAGGGGGGGAATGGCAGGGACAGGGTCCGGGGGGTGTGCCATTCTTTAGGCCTGTGCGCCTGCTTGTAGAGGGATGGAGGGGCCACAGTGTCTTCTGTCACCATCTGCTGCTCCCAGCTCCACGGGAGGTGAGTGTGAGAGGGGCGGCCGTGGAGAGCACTGCCTGCGATATGTGAGAGGGAGGCTGATTCTGAGGTAGGCCATCTGTGCGGCAGCCACCGTCGGGGGCGAGAGTGCTGGACTGAGTGTGGAGGGGGTGTCCCGGTAAACCTATACCCACTAGGGTTCCCTCAGAGCCATATCTTCTGTAGTTCCCAGCTCCCGAGGGAATGATGGTGGGCGAGAGGACTGGGGCGATGTCCGCGGTGAGTGCGGCCGGTGCCATCTTGGCTGCATGCTGTCCCACCCAGCTCTCTGGGCTGAAATTCTCGGTGATTAGCGTGGGGGGGGGGGGGCACGAAGGGGACCTGGTGCTGGGGCCCTGAGAACTCAGTTCCTTCTGTCGCTTGGATTTGCCCATTTTGTGCCAGCTGAGGGTGCTTATCTTTCAGTGAAAGGCAGGCCAGATGGGGAGTTTCACTTACGTGCGTCTGATCCCTCTGCCATCCAGGCCACGCCCCCCGGCGGAAAAGATTTTTAATAAAAGACTTGTCAAAAACTGTCTACTGTATTTTTTAACGCTACACTCACTACACTACTTTTTTTCCAGGTGAATGGGTAGGGGTACGATGTACCCCATACTCATTCATATAGGGGGGTCCAGGATCTGGGGGCCCTCTTGTTAAAGGGGGCTTCCAGGTTCCGATAAGCCCCCCACCCGCAGACCCTGACAACCACCTGGCAAGGGTTGTAGGGAAGAGGCCTTTGTCCTCATCAACATGGGGGCAAGGTGCTTTGGGGTGGGGGCGCAGAGCCCCCCTGCCCCAAAGCACCCATCTCCCCATGTTGAGGGCATGCAACCTGGTATGGTTCAGGGGGGGGGCGCTCGCTCGTCCCCTCCCTTTCCTGACCTGCCAGGCTGCATGCTCGGATAAGGGTCTGGTATGGATTTTGGGGGACGCCCACGCCATTTTTTTTTAAATTTTGGTGTGGGGGTCCCCTCCGAATCCACTTTAGACCCAAGGGCCTGGTATGGACCTGGGGGGGAACCCACACCATTATTTTTCAAAATTTTTTTTTTTTAGCCGGCAATTTTTTTTTTACATTTAGCGGGAAGTCAGCTGACAGCTAATGACTCATTGGTTGCTAAGGATGTGGTGGCCGGCTTCCCGGCCCTCTCCTTAGCAACCAGCTATATACAGTGTAAAAAAAGAAATAAAAAAAAACGCAAATTGCGGCAAAATCGTGGCACAGTATAAACGAGGTACTTGCATTTTGGATACGGGTCCATTGAATTCTATTACATGCAAAACGCTGCATTTTGCGGGAAAAAAGTCCCCGACCCTTTCCAAAAATGCAGAGGCACTAAAATACATTGATGTTAACATGTTCCATAGGAAGCCATGTTAAAAAATGTCCCTGCATTTCTGCAAAATGCATAAAAAAATGCATTAGTGTGAATCAAGCCTTATTCTGCCGTAATGTCCAGGTCCCGATATGAGATGATAATATGCTTTCTTCATTTCATCAACAACACTCAGTGCCCTCTCTGCGATCATCCAAATTACGATAAGTTATATAAAATTTGCCCACTAATAAAAAAAATTCCCAACGATTTGCAGAACTCTATGTCCCTGAACAGCATATATGTGAAAATTAGTCTCTGGTACCCTTTCCAGGCCAAGTAGAAATAAAGCAATACATTCCTAGCAAAAGGGCCAGATACAGAGTGAAATTTTGCAAACTCTGTGAGAGAGTCACGGGATATCTATGTGCGCTCCGCATATATGAAGGAAGAGATTCCCAGCTCCAGCCCCCTGAGTGCCCAGACTATATGGACACAACTGGAAAAATTGTATGGGACCTGGCATACCTACTTCTGAAAAAAGGATATCACATATACCTTGACAATTTCTACACCAGCCTGCCCCTTTTCAAACACTTATACCTCACAAAACCCCTGGCCTGTGGAACCTCCAGAAAGAATATGGAAGAGTTTCCCACAATCTGTAGTGAAACTGCGAAGGGGGGAAAGAGCAACCTTGAGATGTAAGGAAGTGCTGGCCTTGAGGTGGAAGGATAACAAGAACGTGCACATGATGTCCACCATCCATGATGACAATACATTTGAGGTTTAAAGAAGATTAGGTCCTATTGAAAAGCCAACATGTGCCCAAGATTACAATCTCTACATGGGGGGGGGGGGTGGATTTCAAGGATCAAATGATTCAGCACACAATACATACAGTACACCCATAGTTGTTGTTAGGCCGCGTACACACGGGCGGACTGTATGGCCTACTTAGTCCGTCTAAACACATTTCAGCGGACAGCCCGCTCGTGTGTGGGCTTCAGCGGACTTTTTCAGCGTGCAGTCTGGCGTACTAAGTATTTCGGATTTTTCGAAATTCTGTCCGTCATACTTTGGTTTCAGCGGACAATCCGCTCGTCAGTAGGCTAGTTCGACGGACTAAGAATGGCGCATGCTCAGAAAGGATTTACACTGCGAAAGGTTGCATTGCTGTGTATTGGACTTCCTATTTCTAGTCCCGTCATACGTGCTGTACACGTCATCGCGCAAGCTTTCGACGGACTGTATCCGTGTGTGGTCAAGTCCGTTCATTCGAAAGTAGGACGGACTGTCCGTCGGATTGTATGACGGACTAAGTAGGCCATACAGTCCGCCCGTGTGTACGCGGCTTCACACTTCTGTTGGTGTACACAGTACCGTGCACCCCTAGTGCAGTTGCTACTACTTTTCTGGTGGAGTGCACAGTACACAATATAGTGTAGTATGGTTTTGCTAAACAAAATTTACAGCATGTCCGGAAGGCCACCAAAGAGAGGCAGGTGCTGACAGGCCACTAAAAGAGGACAAGAAGGCTCTGTGACTACAGTCAGCAGTGCTGGTAATGGACATGGTGCATCCTCAGCATGTGGCCTTGGGGCACGCTTGTCCTTTTTTCTGCAGCTGGCTGTGTTATTGAGCCACAACATGCAGAAGAGTTGGTGGAATGGATAACAAAGCCCTCCTCATCCTCTGTCACCCAGGCTCAGAGTAGTTTGCCTGCCAATGCAGCTGCGGCCTATTCCATTGGCTCCATGTCAACAGTCACTCCTTCCCTAGCCCTACCATCATGCACGGAGGAGCCCCTCCAAACTAGACATGTGCGATTCGTTTCGTACGAATCTCAAATTCGTACGAATTTCTCAAAATTCATACGTTCGGGGGGATCCGAAATAAGAATTTCCGTGCGTCCGAATTCTGTACGGAATACGAACTTTTGTTTACGAATTCTGGATCTCAGTCATTATGCTTATTATGACTTGCAGAAGACTTCTGTGATAGAAGTCAATGTAAATTGCCTGAAGACATCAGTGAAAGACTTTCATCCTCTCTGGGCAGGCTGCCAAGAAAAGAACAAAATGATACAATGTTTCTTCTTCAATGGGCTGAACTCTGTGTGTAGAAGTTTTCAGTTTAACCATTTAAAGACTAAATCTTTTCTGACACTTGTTGCTTACAAGTAAAAATCCAGTATTTTCTGCTAGAAAATCACTCAGAAGCCCCAAAAATTATATATATTTTTTTAGCAGAGACCCTAGGGAATAAAATAGCGGTTGTTGCAATATTTTATGTGATGCGGTATTTGCGCAGAGGCCTTTCAAACGCAAGTTAGCCCTTTATCACGGTGCTGGTGTCATTGCTGTATGTCACGCTGCTGATGTCAGTGCTCTCTATCACGGTGCTGGTGTCAGATCACTCTATCACGGTGCTGGTGTCAGTGCTGTATATCACGGTGCAGGTGTCATTGCTGTATGTCACGCTGCTGATGTCAATGCTCTCTATCACGGTGCTGGTGTCAGATCACTCTATCACGGTGCAGGTGTCATTGCTGTATGTCACGCTGCTAATGTCACTGCTCCCTAGAGGTCGACCGAAAAAAAAAGGGCTAACTTGCGTTTGAAATACCGCGTCACATAAAATATTGCAACAACCGCTATTTTATTCCCTAGGGTCTCTGCTAAAAAATATATATATAATTTTTAGGGCTTCTGAGTGATTTTCTTGCAGAAAATACTGGATTTTTACTTGTAAGCAACAAGTGTCAGAAAAGATTTAGTCTTTAAATGGTTAAACTGAGAACTTCTACACACGAGTTCAGCCCATTGAAGAAGAAGCATTGTATCATTTTGTTCTTTTCTTGGCAGCCTGCCCAGAGAGGATGAAAGTCCTTCACTGATGTCTTCAGGCAACTTACATTGACTTCTATCACAGAAGTCTTCTGCAAGTCATAATAAGCATAATGAGCAATGTTTTTGCCTTTAAATTCATCGTAAAGAACGTTCGTACACGTTAACGACAATTCGTATTTCGTAAGAAACAGAACAGAATTTCGGACACGAAATACGAAGTACGAACTAATTTTATTACGAATCGAAATGGAACAGAACGAAACGAATTTATTGACGGCGCCCATGTCTACTCCAAACTATTCGACCACAGTGTACATGCTGCGGGAGGATGCACAGCGATTTGAAGGCTTCAATGATTGTACCCAGGTTGAGGAAGTGAGTAACGTGAGCCTAGAGAGAGGGGGTCCCAAGAAGGTCAAAAAACTGGCAGTCATGTTCCCCGAGATACAGCATACTGCCAAGTTTGCTACAGTGATGAGGGACTGAGGGGATGATGAGGTACGTCACTGACTCTACTTGGGTGCCTGATAGAAGAGAGGAGGAGGAGGCACATCTCCAACGAGGCAGGATACCCTCCAGGGGCAGCTTAAGGGCAGCCACCCTATTTCATCACACTGCAGAGCTAAGCAGGTGCAGGGCACTGCTGACTCCCCACATATTTTGAAAAAGTTCTTTGGTGTGGGCCTTTTTTGACACATGTGCAGCAGATCGCACCATTGCTGTTTGCAACATATTTCTGAAACCTATCAAGCGTGGCCAAAACAGCAGCCGCTTGGGCACCACATGCTTGACCAGACATATGACGACCTCCTATGCAATCCATTGGCAACAGAACTTAAAAAAAACAAATCAAAGAACAAGGCGGACATTTTCTTGAAAGTATATAAATAGGTTTTGGCTAATCTGCTAGTGATACAAAAACATTGGATTTTAGCTGGCACATTTCCCTACCCCAGTTGCTAAACCATTGAAAGAAATTTGGTCCCAGCCATTCACACGCTCGGGGTCTGAATGCTAGTTTGGCCAATGTGCTAGCACTGCAACTGCTGCCTTTTCAGCTGGTAGACTCTGCCCCTTTTTGTGAATTTGTGGAATGTGCGGTACCTCAGTGGGAGGTTCCCAAACTCCATTTCTTTTCATGGAAGGCCATTCCGGCTCTCTACCAGCATGTGGAAGGCAATGTCTTGGCCTCGTTGGACAGGGCGGTCAGCAGTAAGGTGCATATTACTGCTGACTCATGGTCCAGCAGGCATGGACAGGGACGTTACCTTTCTTTCACGGTGCACTGGGTAATTCTGCTGGCAGCCGGGAAGGATGCAGGACAGGGTTCAGTATTATTGGAGCTTGTTCCGCCGCCATGCCTCCAAAATGCTAGTGGCGATTCTGCCACTCTCTTCCTCTATGGCCTCTTTCTCTGCATATTTCTCCTCTGAACCAGCGGTGCTCCATAGGCGTTCAAGGGGCTATGTAAGCACTCAGGCAAAAAGATGCCATGCAGTGCTTGAGTTGGTCTGCTTAGGGGACAGGAGCCACACTAGGGCAGAGATTCTGTCAGCTCTGAAGGGGCAGGCTCAGAGGTGGTTGACGCAACACCAGATTTAGCCAAGAATGGTTGTATGCGACAATGGCACCAACCTCCTTTTCACCCTCCGACAGGGACACTTGACCCATGTTCCTTATTTGGCTCACGTCCTGAATTTGGTGGTTCTTGAGCAGGTACCCTGGCTTACAGGATCTCCTGAGGCAGGCCAGGAAAGTCTGTCGTCATTCCCGCCAGTCATATAATGCCAGTGCTGGCTGACATTCAAAGAGAATGCAACCTGCCCATGAACCGCCTCATTTGTGACATGCCCACCAGGTGGAACTCAATGTTGGCAATGCTACAGCGGCTGCACATGTAGCAGAGGGCCATCAATGAGTACCTATGAGAGTATGGCACCAGGACAGGGTCAGGGGTGCTTGTTTTTTTTTCGCTACGCCAGTGGCTACTGATCAAGGATGCATGCACTGTCCTGTCACCAGTTGAGGAGGCCACGAGGATGGTAAGCAGTGACTCAGTGATACTGTCCTTCTTGTCTTTCTGTTGGAGCACACGCTTTGTGGAATATTGGACAGGGCACTTGAGGGAGAACAGCGGGAGGAAGGCCCCCTTTATCCAGATACTAGTATTCCTACGGGTCCGCTGATCACACAGGAAGAAGAGGAGGAGGATAATACTCAGCATCAGCAGCAGTTTTCAAGGGATCGTTTGCAGTCCCCAGAAACTAATGGTGTTGTACGTGGCTGGGAGGATGTGGTTGAGGATCATGTGATCCTTAGTGACCCAGAGGATTCAGGATCGAATGCCTCTGCAAACTTATGCTGCATGGCCTCCCCGATCCTGAATGCCTGCGAAAGGACCCTAGGATTCGTGGTATCAAGGAGAGGGATCATTACTGGCTGGCAACCCTTCTTGATACATGTTACAAAGGTAAGGTTGCAGAACTTATCCAACCTCTGCAGAGGGAGCAGAGGATGAAACATCTTCGGGAGGCCTTGCAGAAAGGTTAGTGCAATGCGTTTCCAGAGCCTGGGAGGTTACAATTTCCAGGTGCTGGACAACGTGTGGAGAAGGTGGCTGGCTGACCGATGCCTTCAGACAATTCTTCAGTCCTCAATGCCCAGGTCTGATCAGTTCCAGTAACTATCACCAGCATCTGAATTACATGGTACAGGAATATCTAGGGGCAAGATAAGACTTGGAGACCTTTCCACCAGAACATCCACTGGGTTACTGGGTCTTGAGGATGGACCACTGGCCAGAGCTTGCTAAATATGCAATTGAGCTACTTGCCTGTCCTGCATCCAGCGTTCTTTCTGAATGCACATTTAGTGCTGCTGGAGGATTTGTAACCTGATCAGAGTGCGCCACTCCACAGACTCTGTTGATCGGCTCACATTCATAAAAATGAATCAGTCTTGAATCACCAGCTACCAAGCACCTGATGCTGATGTAACTGATTGATTTTTCTATGGATATGGGATCCCTTGAAGACTGCATATGCTGAGTGACTATCCTATTATGCTGAGTGACTATCCTACTCCTCCTTAATCTTCATGATGATAGTTTCTAGGAATATTTTCGGTTCAGGACACCACCACCACTGCCTAAGGCCCAATTTTTATGCCCCCGTTTAACAGGGGTGTGTAATTACAATTTTTGATCTAATATTTCACATCAGGGCCTGTTCCTGCACGCAAAAGTATCTGTGAGGCTTTACAGTGTTGTGCCACCTCCACCGCCTCCTAAGGCCCAATTTTGATGCCCCTGTTTGACAAGGGCGCATACTTACAATTTTTGATCTAATATTTAACAGCAGGGCCTGTTCCTGCACTCAATAAAAGTATCTGTGAGGCTTTACAGTGTTGTGCCACCACCACCACCTCGTAATTAAAATTCTTGATATAGTATATATTTAAAGAGTAATATAACTCCAAGTACAACCCCAACGGGAAGTACTTCAAATCACTTGTCACTCTCTTTAATTACACAAACTAGAAATATTGATTTAGTCTCTACAATTGTAGGACCAATTACTCATCAAGGGCCAATACAGAGCTCTTCGGTATCAGGTCCGGCTGTGGACCTACGAACAGCTCCCTTCTTTAATGACCCAAAACTAACCTCTAGTACAACATCAATCCCAACACGGAAAACTAGTCAGCCTTTAAAATAACATGTCCCGACTCTATGGTTGACAAGAGTCAGGAGAAATTTGACATTATTAATCTTTCATCTTATTCCCTTTCAGAGAATGAAATCAAGGTGTTACAATTAGGCCTGAGTTTCTGCCCGGATGAGGATGCTGACAAATTTGAATTAGTAAAGGATTTACATCTTTTTGCCACACGCTTAATGTATAAGGTACTATATGACAAAGAACCATCAGATATCCAAAATTTGGAGCAAAATAACTCTAATTTGGAAGGAGTAACTTTTGAGGATCTCTGAGCTCTGCATGACCTGATGGAGCTTTAGGATGAGAGTGATCCGGGGGAGGATGGTTGGAATTCTTTATCCCAAGGTCCTTCTTACACCTATCCACCCCCTGGATGCCGCCCCCCCTCCAACGGGCCATGCAGATCCGATTTTGGCACTCCAAAAACATATAAACCCAGGTCAAAATCTTTCTCGATTCTTCAGGGAAATTCAAATATATGGGCCTTTGTGATCCAGGTCACCAAGGAAATTGATTCTGCCAATTGGCGGGCTGGGTCTCAATTAAATCTGTCTAAAGATCTTAAAGATGTGTTTCGAAAACTTAGTTTGAATAAACAAATTATAATCAAACCATCGGACAAGGACAATTTGGTCATACTTGATGTAGACCAATACTAGAAAATGTGCTATGATCAAATTTTAAACAGAACATGGTATAGACCAGTTCCAGCATCCCATGTGAATTATTATTTGCGTAAATAAAAAGAAATCATAGTGAAAGCCCACCTAGGTGGGGTCATAGATGCAAAAACCTTTGAATTCTTGGGCATGACAGAGTTCACCACTCCAACCTTTTATGCACTTCCGAAGGTGCATAAGAGTTTGATTTGTCCTCCCGGCCATCCAATAATTTTGGGATGTGGATCTTTAACTGAAAAAGCAGCTGAGTTAATTGATGAATATCTGTATCCACATGTTAAAGGCATGGCTTCCTATGTAAAAGATACTATTGAGCTATTGAAAATGACTGATGGATTACAGATACCGAAAAATGCATTTCTAGTCTCGATCAACATAGAGGCACTGTATAACTCCATACAACATGAAAAGGGTGTGGAGGTGGTACGCAACTTTCTTAGTGAACGTGATTTGGACTCTTGGAAGTATAATGACTTTGTTTTGGAAATGCTCAGTTTTATTTTAACACATAATATCTTTGTGTTCTACCTCCAGGTGCAGGGTGTTGCTATGGGGGCCAGACGTGCCCCCCTCCTATGCAAACCTGTACCTGGGGTGGTGGGAATGGGCCCTTTTTTCTGATGAATTGAAAATGGAAAGTATTGGCCACATAATCGCATGGAATAGCTATATAGACGATGTCCTTATGATTTGGGCAGGATTAACCACTTTCAGACCGGACCATTTTGCTGGTAAATGACCAGAGGTCTTTTTACAATTTGGCACTGCGCTGCTTTAACTGGTAATTGCGCGGTCATGCAATGTTGTACCCAAACAAAATTTGCATCCTTTTCTTCCCACAAATAGAGCTTTCTTTTGATGGTATTTGATTGCCTCTGCGATTTTTATTTTTTGCGATATAAATGGAAAAAGACCGCAAATTTTGAAAAAAAATGATATTTTCTAATTTTTGTTATTAGAAAAATCCAATAAACTCAATTTTAGTCATACATTTAGGCCAAAATGTATTCAGCCACATGTCTTTGGTAAAAAAAAAGTCAATAACTGTATATTTATTGGTTTGCGCAAAAGTTGTCACATCTACAAACTAAGGTACGTTTTCTGGAATTTACGCAGCTTTTAGTTTACGACTGCCTATCTCATTTCTTGAGGTGCTAAAATGGCAGGGCAGTACAAAACCCCCCAAATGACCCCATTTTGGAAAGTAGACCCCCTAAGGAAATTGATAAGTGGCATGTTGAGCCCATTGAATATTTTATTTTTTTGCCTCAAGCGATTGAATAATGACAAAAAAAAATTATTATTTTTTTTTTACACAAAGTTGTCACTAAATGATATATTGCTCACACATGCTATGGGCATATGTGAAATGACACCCCAAAATAAATTCTGCTGCTTCTCCTGAGTACGGGGATACCACACGTGTGGGATTTTTTGGGAGCCTAGCCGCGTACGGGGCCCCGAAAGCCAAGAACCGCCTTCAGGTTTTCTAAGGGCGTAAATATTTGACTTCACTCCTCACTACCTATTACAGTTTTGAAGGCCATAAAATGCCAAAATGGTACAAAACCCCCACAAATGACCCCATTTTAGAAAGTAGACACCCCAAGCTATTTGAGAAAAAGAAGAACTGCGCTAACCTCAAATGCCCAAAGTGAATGGGGTATGTGTATGTGCCAAACCCACGATGTGAGTCTCAGTGTCTTATTGTCTCTAAGACCACCTCAAAAGTATAATGCATACTATTATATGTACAAATAAGTGAAATTAGATACAAAAATGGGACACAAATACGTGTCAATAATGTGAATTACCCAAACGCAATACAGATTGTGTAGATCTCTGTGCATAAACCCCTAAAGTAAAAAATTATTTTGTTTCCAGTTTTTTACATAAAATAAATTATCAAAAAATATATATTCTGAGACACTCTATATAATGTCCATATAATTATATACCAAAAAATTGTAAAATGTCCATATGGTAAATAACACCGGTGAAGAAAAACTTCATGTAAGAGCTGGATTAGAAGTGCACAAATTAGAAATCTTCTCCAGAAATATAATGTGCTTTTCCCATCACCGAATAAATGAATTGGCTCCTTACCAGATCCAAGCGACCCCCCGTTACAGAGGGTCACCACAGGCAAAAACAATCAAAGGATATCCGGGTAACGGTTCCCCCTCAGGCGATCCCGAATCCTTCACGCAATAGGGCTATGGCTGTTGCTCCAAATGTCACTCCCAACTCAACGTGGTATCATATAGGGAAAAACATAGGCTCCAGATAGTGTAAAACCAATGATTTTAATTTGCAAAAAACGAACGTATACACTTACATAAAAGACTTTAAAAACAGGTTCAAAACAGAGGCGTGCACCAGCCGGACACACGCCAACGCAGAGACCAACCCGTCCTTCCTGGTCTGAAAAGAACGAACACGACTGGGGTGACGTCGACACGTTCGCACCGCCCTACGCGTTTCGTAATAATTTACGTCGTCCAGGGGCACGGGCGGCGTGCGACGTCACCCCTTTTATAACCAACAACATAACCAAGCCTCGCTTTGGGTCAGCGGCCATCTTAGATGTCACATAAGTGTTAGGAATCAATGACCATGGGCCAAGCCTCACTCTCGATCCACGAACGTCATGTGTATATATATATCCCCAACGAACGTCCTATGGTTATGGACCAAGCCTCGTTCCCAAACGAACGTCATATGGTTATGAACCAAGCCTCACTTCCAAGTGATGGCCATATTGGAAGAGAGGCATAGCAAGTTACCCTTATTTTAAATGACCTTTCCTGTGTCCAAAGACAAGGCAGAGTATAGGTCCCGAATAGAGCATAAACCAAAATAAATAAATACAATAAAATAAGAATAAAATAAGAATAAAAATAAGAATAAAATGAGGTGAAGTATCCCAAATTGGTATAGAGATACACCAAAAGAAAATAATGTATTTCTTGGTGTATTCACATGTCCATCAAATTCAGTTGAAAAATAGGGCAACATAAACATGTATTTCAAATTCCTTACTACCTCACATGTGCCCCAGAGATTAGCCTTGGGCATCCCAAACAAATGTTGAGGAATACAACTAACAGTGAATCACCGCATCTAGAGGGCCGTCTAACCCAAAGCTAGGCCTACCAACCAACAGAGGCCAGAGGGAGTGGAGAAAAACAAAAATATATTCTACAATAACATGTACCAAAAAACAACAGAATAGAAACACAGTAGAATAATATTTTACAATAACTAGTACAGAAACTGCAGTAAACAAACATTGCATCAGAAAGGGTCACCTCAAGAATTATTAATAAAGGCATTTACATCGGTGTCCACATTAAGGCCAAACGGAGTATATGTCTTTAATTTGTGGATCCAGGCCATTTCGAGCTTGGATATTTCCCTAACCAAGGACCCACCCCTCCAATGGGGCCTATATTTGTCTAAACCGACAAATAGGGTACCTGATGGATCCCTCTTATGTGTTTGGTCATAATGCCTGGACACAGGGTGTTTGTCAAACCCACGTCTAATGTTGCCTATGTGTTCATTCAGCCTGACGCGAAGTGCCCTCTTGGTCCGCCCTATATATTGGAGGCCACAAGGGCACTGTAAAAGGTAAACCACAGCCTCCGAAGAGCAAGTAATAAAAGACTCTATTTCATATGTTCTAGTAGTGCTTGAAGATACAATACTAGAAATCTTAGAGCCCCTATATGAATTCAAGGTGCAAACCTGACAGTTTTTACACTTGTAATAGCCAATTAGGTTTTGAAAAAAACATCTATTAGCCCTGGGTGGGTCTTGTATACTAGGGGCAATCTTACTCCCCAATGAAGAGGCCCCTTTAAAAATTATTTGTGGTTTATCAGGTAAGATTGTATTCAGAACCTGGTCACTAGTGAGTAAGTGCCAATGTTTTTGAATCAAGTTTCTCACACCGCGATGTTGGACTGAGAAAGTCGTGACAAACGGTACACCACCCTGTATATTAGCCCTGATGTTTTGTCTATCTACCAATAATGAAGATCTATCTCTAGTGCGAGCAGTCTCCATTGTTACATCGAGGGAAACGGGATCATATCCCTTTTCCAGAAATCTACCTGCCAAAATCGCTGCCTGTTCATCATACTTTACAATGTCCGAACAGTTCCGTCTGAGGCGTAAAAATTGCCCCAGGGGAACAGCTTTTAGCCAAGGTTGAAAATGGCAGCTATCCGTAGGGATGTACGAGTTCCTATCGGTAGATTTAAAATATGTAGATGTAATAAACTCATCTCCAACCCTCCTAATGTTAAGATCAAGGAAATTGACCTCATCCTGACTGGCCTCAAAGCTTAATTTGATCCCTCTATTATTCTCATTTAGACTGGCCATAAACAACCGCAGATCTGGTTCTGTTCCATCCCAAAGGAGGAGGACATCATCGATATACCTTGCCCACAGGACTATCTCAGACCTCCTAGGGGCATCGATGACGTCCTCCTCCCACTTGGCCATGAACAGGTTGGCCAGGCTAGGGGCATATTTTGCCCCCATGGCCACGCCCCTGTCTTGGCGGTAAAATTGCTGGTCAAACCAGAAATAGTTGTGTCCGGCCGCATATTCCAAGAGTTCTATTAAGAAATCAATCTGGGGTGAGGGAAGGCCCGACCCCCTCTCCAAGAATAGTCTCATTGCCTCCACTCCTAAAGAGTGGGGGATGATGGTGTATAATGAATTAACGTCTGCCGTGACCAACCATAGACCTTCCCCAGGGGTGATGCCAGACAAAAGATTAATTATATGCTTAGTATCTTTAACATACGACGGGACCTTTTGGACCAAAGGTTGCAAATAATGGTCTATGTATTTGCCCACCCGGGACCCCAAGCTATTTGCTGAGAGGCATGTTGAGTCCATGGAATATTTTATATTTTGCCACAAGTTGCGGGAAAATTACAAACTTTAATTTTTTTTTATTTTTTTTTCACAAAGTTGTCACTAAATGATATATTGCTCACACATGCCATGGGCATATGTGAAATGACACCCCAAAATAAATTCTGCTGCTTCTCCTGAGTACGGGGATACCACATGTGTGGGATTTTTTGGGAGCCTAGCCGCGTACGGGACCCCGAAAGCCAAGAACCGCCTTCAGGTTTTCTAAGGGCGTAAATATTTGACTTCACTCCTCACTACCTATTACAGTTTTGAAGGCCAAAAAAAATGCCAAGATGGCACAAAACCCCCACAAATGACCCCATTTTAGAAAGTAGATACCCCAAGCTATTTGCTGAGAGGCATGTTGAGTCCATGGAATATTTTATATTTTGCCACAAGTTGCGGGAAAATTACAAACTTTTTTTTTTATTTATTTTTTTCACAAAGTTGTCACTAAATGATATATTGCTCACGCATGCCATGGGCATATCTGAAATGACACCCCAAAATAAATTCTGCTGCTTCTCCTGAGTACGGGGATACCACATATGTGGGACTTTTTGGGAGCCTAGCCGCATACGGGGCCCCGAAAACCAAGCACCGCCTTCAGGCTTTCTAAGGGCGTTACAGTTTTGAAGGCCATAAAATGCAAATATGGCACAAACCCCCCCAAATGACCCCATTTTGGAAAGTAGACACCCCTAAATTTAGGGGTACACTAGTGAGACTAGGTAATAAATGGCGGGTGCCCTGAAACTATAAAAAAATAACTAACCAACCAGCGTCACCTGTAACCGTTATATGGTGATCACTGGTGAAAGGGTTAACTAGGGGGCAATCAGGGGGCTTTATGCGGTAGTATATGGGGTTCCCTGGCGCTATAAAAAGCTGCGGCGAACCTAAATACCTACCTGCCTAACTAGCGTCACCTGTGACACTAATACAGCGATCAGAAAAATGATCGCTTATTAGGCTGGGTTCACACTGGATCGATGCAGGAACGCCACGAATCCACGGCGGGTTCCCGCATCGCATGCCTCCCGGCGGCAGTTCACACTGCCCTATGCGAACTGCTGGGAGTGTCAGTGAAATGTTAATGACACCCCCAGATCAGTTCGCATATCGCAGTGCGATCTGCAAACTCGGATCGCATGGTGTGAACACCCATGCGATCCGATTCTGCTGCGGACCAAAAAAAGGGTCCCGTGCGAGTTTGCGGCGGGTGCGGCGGGTGCAACACGAATTCAGCCATACTATCTGTATGGCTGAACTCGAATCGCACAGAGATCGGATGTGATTTGCACTGCAGTGCGGTGCGAATCACATCCGTTCTCAAACCGCTGCAATGTGAACCCAGCCTTAGTGACACTGGCGACGGGGGGTGATCACGGGGTTAAACCTTTATTGGGGGGGTTAGGGGGGTACCTTAGAACTAAAGGGGGCTAACCCTAACTGCCCTAACAGTTATTACAGTCACAAATGACACCCGCCGGGTGATCAGGGGGTTAAACCTTTATTAGGTAATAAATGGCGGGTGCCCTGAAACTATAAAAAAATAACTAACCAACCAGCGTCACCTGTAACAGTTATATAGTGATCACTGGTGAAAGGGTTAACTAGGGGGCAATCAGGGGTAGTAGTATATGGGGGTCCCTGGCGCTATAAAAAGTTGCGGCGAACCTAAATACCTACCTGCCTAACTAGCGTCACCTGTGACACTAATACAGCGATCAGAAAAATGACCGCTTATTAGGCTGGGTTCACACTGGAGCGATGCGGGAACGCCACAAATCCGCGGCGGGTTCCCGCATCGCATGCCTCCCGGCGGCAGTTCACACTGCCCTATGCGAACTGCTGGGAGTGTCAGTGAAATGTTAATGACACCCCCAGATCAGTTCGCATATCGCAGTGCAATCTGCAAACTCGGATCGCATGGTGTGAACACCCATGCGATCCGATTCTGCTGCGGACCAAAAAAAGGGTCCCGTGCGAATTTGCGGCGGGTGCGGCGGGTGTGATGCGAATTCAGCCATACTATCTGTATGGCTGAACTCGAATCGCACAGAGATCGGATGTGATTTGCACTGCAGTGCGGTGCGAATCACATCCGTTCTCATAAACCGCTGCAATGTGAACCCAGCCTTAGTGACACTGGCGATGGGGGGTGATCACGGGGTTAAACCTTTATTGGGGGGGTTAGGGGGGTACATTAGAACTAAAGGGGGCTAACCCTAACTGCCCTAACAGTTATTACAGTCACAAATGACACCAATGCAAAAAAAAAAAAAAAAAAAAAATGCAATTGGTGTCACTGTGACTGGGGGGGCCGGGGTAATTGGGGGGGTGATCGGGGGGTAAAGGGGGGGTGTGAGTGTGACTGGCATGTTCTACTGTATGTGTGGTGTGTTGGTGCAACTCACCGATGCTCTCTCCTCAGTGCCGGAACGAAAAATACCGACACGGAGGAGAGAATACATCACTTCCTCTCCTGTGTTTACATTACAGGAGAGGAAGTGATGTCACGAAGGATTTCCATTCGTCGGGAGCGATCGCGAGGGGGTGGCCATGAATGAATGGCCGTCCCCTCGTCTGGGATCGCTCCCGAACGAATGCCGACCGCCGCAGGCACCGGGGGGGGGCCCGATCGGGCCCCCCACCCGCGGGAAGGCAGGGACTTATATATACGCCCTTATGCCTGCCCGTGCCATTCTGCCGACGTATATCGTCGTACGGCGGTCGGCAAGTGGTTAAAAGAGGAATTGTTAAATTTTTTGATTGATCTGCAAAGTAATTCATATAAACTTAAATTTACGCATAATTTTGATCAAAAAAGAATTACTTTCCTGGATAAGGAATTATTTATAGATGATAAAGGAATTCTGTGTTCGACTCTTTATAGAAAGAAATCAGCAGGAAAAAATGTACTGCATGCTAGCAGGTCACATCCAGAGAAATTAATTCAAAGTATTCCGTACAGTCAATTTTTGCGAATTAAGAGGAACTGTACACACCAGAATGATTTTCAGAGGGAGTCCAATATGCTAAGAGATCGCCTCCTAGCTAGAGGATATAGCAAGATGTGTTTGAAAAAGACATACAATAAAGTTAAGGGCTTAAATAGACAGGCTTTGCTTTACAAGCCTAGACGCAATAAGTCGTCTTCTTCAACACGTATTGTAACCAAATTTAATCGGCAACATATGAAAGTCCGGCATATTTATCAAAAATTCTGTCACCTATTGGTGGCAGATGAGAGAATTTCAAAATGTATTAATCCTTATCCGGAAATTACATTTAAACGCTTGCGTTCTCTTCGAGATACATTTGTTTCTAGTCATCATGTTGACACAAGAACTTTCAAGAATAGAACACCGGATACATACCAATGTGGTAAATGCGACTTTTGATGCTTCATATTGGTAGGTAAAAGTATTTTACTTCCAGATGGCAATACATGGACCCCCAGACATAGAACAAGTTGCCAATCAGTAGGCTCAGTCTACATTATGAAATGCTCCTGTGGAGCCTTCTATGTTGGCAAAACGAAGCGTTCCCCTATTTTGCAGAATAAGGGATCATACATCTCTAATATCCCAAAAAAAGATGGAGACCCCGATAAGCCGCCATGTAGGGCTATATCATAATTTTGATTTGAGTGCTATAGGCTTTTTCAGCTTGGAACATTTACCACCACAGGGACGGGGAGGCGATCTAGATAAAAAACTGCTGGTTATAAACTAAATGGATTTATTCATTACGGGCGACTCGTTTTGTGGGCTTGAATGAGGTAATTAGCTACAAGCCTTTTCTATAAATGGGATAAATGTTCCTCCCCAGTGTGGACTCGGATACAATGCCATGTGAGTGATGAGTCTTTTAATGCTAATGCCCATGTTTGTCTGTTGTCAGTTCCCTCCAAACGGAGGGGACCTGTATGTATTTAGATATTTGGTATTCGAGTGTAATTTTTCCCGTTTAATAGGGAATTATTTCAAGTGGAACTTGTTATGGTAACTATCTTTGTAATGCAGCTGTGTGGCTTCAGATGTTTTTTTTACCTTGGATTAGATATAGGCTTCTCCCCCCCCCCCTTTTTTTTTCTTTTTCTGTTTGCCATTGCCATTGGGTCCATGTGCTATAGATGCCTGCACGGACGACCAGGGGGCAGTTTGTGGAAGCATTCGGCCATTACCCTGTTATTTGATGGGTTGGATCGTCTGTTCCTCATGCTGTCCTATTTTTGGAGGTCCCTGACTTCATCAAGCTTATTTGCTTCCAAGTAACTTTCCCTTTAACATCTTCAGCATCACAAAGGCTTTTTGTTCTTTGGTGTCAGCAATAGGGTATTTTCCAACATGCCTTGTAAGCTTGCAACGGAAGTGAATGGTCACTTCCGGTTCCGGTGGCTTGGTGGTGGGCTGTGGACTTCCAGTTGAGCGTCCGGATAGCGCCATAGCGGTCTGATGTCACATGGCGGAGTTTGGCGCCATGGAGAGGGGCTATTTAAACCCGGCCGTCATTTGTAGCCAGCTGTAGAGTACAGAGGAGCTTGGGATATTCTCATATCGCGACGTTAAGGTATAGACCATATTCCTGTATGGCTGTAGTCGGGAACTTTCTAATTGGGAACACTGTCATTTTGTACATTTGCCATGTTTTGATTTGTATCATTATTTCTCAAACCAGGTCACCTTTTGAGAGCAATCTGATTTTCTTTTGGGGAGGCGTCTCACTTTTGTTCAAGGCTGAGGGCATTCATTTGTATTTGCCCCTCCCTTTGGGGGGGATCCATTGAGATACCCCATATTGGTGGTGTGGGAGTCTTAAAAGGTGAGAGATCTCTTATTGTGGCCAAATACAGGCAATATTTATCTTTCCATGTGTAATTGTTTGCTATAGCACCAGACTGTGATAAACCCCCATATATATTGTTTGTACACAGATCTCGTTGATGTCATATTACTATCTACCAGACAATTGTCCAGTGTATGGTCAACCCAAGCCCCTGAACCTATTTTGACCTTTTTGTTTACCTATTAGTGGTAGGTAGGTTTTGGTCAGCATCAGAAGCCTGTCTTGATCTTTTTCCTCCTTCCCTCTATCTATGTTTGATTAAGTTTTTTCTTTGTCTGTTTTGACTTGGTGTTTTTACAGGCAATGTATTTCTATGATATTGAAGCAAGGTTGCAGTAAACTTTACCCCTCTCTGTGGGCTATCTGGCACTTTATGGACCATCTCTCTGGTGTATGTGCAAATCAGGACTTTTTTCTTTGGGAACCATTTCTGCATTGGATCTGATTGCTATGCCCCCCTATTTTGGAGGTAGGGGCTACATGTAATATCATGTAGTGCATTGGAACATATACTCTCAGAAATGTTGTTGGGGGTGTGGGGTTCTGAAGCCACACATCTTCAAATTTGTGTTTATGTTAATAGATGTTCTGATATTTGGATGTACTAATTGTTGTGTTCTTTTCTAGTTATATACATCTTGAGGACTTATTCTTTTATACTCAGATAAAGCATTTTGCGTCCTTTTGCTGAGGAAGCCCTACGGGCAAAACATGTTGAAAAATGGGACCAAAATGATTTATATATTTGAATATTGTAGTCTCTGTCATGTTTGTAATGGGCTATGTGTATAGGCCTATAACAACAGATATGATCTTAGGCATTACATATGTTCTTTTAAATTTGTCTCAATAAATATTTCATTGTTGTTTTATTCATTTCTTGTATCTTGTGCCCTTTATATTTTGGTATCCTTAAAGTCCCGTATCTCCAACTTTTTTTCACTGATTGATTTTTGATCCCTTGAAGACTGCATATGCTGAGTGACTATCCTATTATGTTGAGTGACTATCCTACTCCTCCTTAATCTTCATGATGATAGTTTCTAGGAATGTTTTCGGTTCAGGACACCACCACCACTGCCTAAGGCCCAATTTTTATGCCCCCGTATAACAGGGGTGTGTAATTACAATTTTTGATCTAATATTTCACATCAGTGCCTGTTCCTGCACTCAAAAGTATCTGTGAGGCTTTACAGTGTTGTGCCACCACCACTGCCTCCTAAGACCCAATTTTTATGCCCCTGTTTAACAAGGGCGCATACTTACAATTTTTGATCTAATATTTAACAGCAGGGCCTGTTCCTGCACTCAACAAAAGTATCTGTGAGGCTTTACAGTGTTGTGCCACCACCAACACCTTGTAATTAAAATTCTTGATATAATATTTCACAGCAGGGCCCATTCCAGCATCCACCGAGAGTAACTGTGTGTTCTGGTACCACCAACACCTAAGGCCCAATTTTCCGTAGAGTGTATAGAGCAGGCAGTATAGTATATACAGTCGGTCCCCTATTTTCAAGCATCTGACTCACAAATGACTCCTACTTGGAAACGGAGGGAGACAACAGGAAGTGAGAAGAAATCTACCCCTAGGAAGGGAAATTCTCTCCTGTAAGAGTTAATATGGTCAAAAAGATGTCTCCACTGATTTTCTAAATCCAATTGTCATTGGGACAGATAGTGAGGTGAAATCTTCTGAACAGGTGCACAGACAGCAAAACAAATGTTACAGGCTTGATGATAACCCTTCCTTATGTTATCCAAAAATCTTAAAAATAGATTTTTTGGCTGGAGCTACACTTAAAAAATGTACCTGTTCCAAACTATGAACAGATTCAACTTAAGAACAAACCTACAGTCCCTATCTTGTTTGTAACCCAGGGACTGCCTGTATACTGCTACTGTTCAGAGTATATAGGGCCTTGGGGCCCTACGCCTTTTTTTGGGTGCTGGGTTCCCCTTAATATACATACCAGACCCAAAGGGCCTGGTAATGGGCTGGTGGGGGGGCAACATTACATTACAGCCGCAAGCAGTTTTAAATGACTTTTATTCCTTTAGAAATGTCATTTTCTGCAGGGACTGTTCTAAACACAGAAAAATGCTTCAATAACTTGCATATTAGCCTTTAAAATTATCACTTTAGATTTTTCACGTTCACGTCCCATAGACTTTAAAGGTGTTTGCACAATTTTTTTGCCTTTTCACATGTTCTGCCGCAAACCAAACTGGGGGTGTTTGGCTCATCACTAGTCATCACGGTGGTTCAAAGCGCAGCCTGGGCAGTAGCCAAAACTGACAGAGGGTGGGTTGGGATAGCTAATGACTGCACCCGTTCTTCTAGCTGGACATAGCCACCCTGTAGAGCCTTGATGGTCTGTGTAAGGGTGGAGAGATGTTGACAAATCCCATCCATGAGAGAGGGCCCTCTTGAAGGCTCAGTCACGGCGCATGTGCCATATACAGCGGCACACAGGCACACTGAGCATGCCGCTGCTAATGGTGATATGACGTAAGTGGTGGCTCCCGTGTCCACAACTATCGATGTAAATAGAGGAATCTGTTATACCGCGTACACATGATCGCACATTCCGACAACAAAATCCATGGAATTTTTTCAGACGCATGTTGGCTCAAACTTGTCTTGCATACACATGGTCACACAAAGTTGTCTGAATTTCTGAACGTCAAGAACGCGGTGACATACAACACCTACGACGGGACTAGAAAAGGGAAGTTCAATACCAAGTGCGCCACCCTTTGGGCTTTTTCTGCTAATCTCGTGTTAATAGAAGTTTGGTAACAGACGATTCAAGCTTTTCAGACTTGTGCTTTTCAGTTTGTTACTGCTCTTCAGTTTGTATCTGGTTTTCAGTCCGTGTTGTCAGTTTGTATCTGATTTTCAGCTTGCTCTTCTCAGGCCTTGCTGTTTTTCAGTGTGTTCTATTCGTTCATTCTAACCAGCTGACTGTTTTGAAGCCATGTTGCTATTACATACTCGTTGTAGAGTTCGTGCTATGCAGGGGCTTGGTGTTGGGGTTCTTACTTTGAACCAAGCCCAGTCTATGAACAGGGAGGGGAGGAAGAGTTCATGGGCGACGAATTGGTTGCTACAGTTTCACCAATTCTCTCACATGCCTTTGTTGCTGGAGATCCGTGAAAATAATCCTGATGATTTCAGGAATTATCTCCGGGTGACGGATCCCGTTTTTCACCATTTGTTGACTTTGCTGTCCCCTTATATTACAAAGCAGGACACCTGCATGCGGCAAGCCATGACTTCTGAAAAGAGGCTAGTCGCCATCTTGTGGTACTTGGCGACGGGTGGATGTCTGCAGGACATCAAGTTCTCAACAGGCATCTCCCCCCCAGGCTCTGGGGATCATTATTCCAGAGACCTGTTCTGCCATCATTCAGGTCCTGCAGAATGACTATATTAGGGTAAGTAAGTTTTTTAACATCACATTATATGTATTTAATGTTTGCTAATATATTGTATTTCTTTCCTCATTCCCTAATTACCATGATTGTAATATGCTGCGAATGTCCCCTTTGTTCTCATGCATGCTTGAATTTTTTTAAACTTCCTTTTTTGTCCTTCAAGCATATTTGCCTTCACTAACCTTCCCAGCATGCTATCCTGGGCCCATACACACCTAGCCTAGTCACTTAACAATGTATTTTCTCAGCTCCATAGTAGTGCTTTACCCTAAACCCCCCTTAAAATGTGTCCAAATGTTATTTGTGTGCTTAAATTCATGCAGAGTGCCAGAGGTGCCAAAATCATTTGGAACCCTCCCTCCCCCCAACCACTAAGTCAACCAATACCATTCCTCTATTTGCTGACTTTGCCAAACCCATATGCACTATGCCTACCTCTTTTGTGGTCATATTTATGGATGAATTCACCAAAGCATGTAGTGAAAGGGCCTGCCTGAATACTTTCAAATGGTACAGTTTAAAGTTTTGTTCTCCTATTATCTTGATAGGTAATTGCAGAAATGTACTTCCACTTGTGAACAGTGTGTATTTTTATATTATGACACTTCTTACCTGTCCAGTGGGCTGCCAATAGTGTGAAGAGGGGCTGGCCAAAGTAACACACATTATGCATACACTCAGCTCTCAATGAAGTGGAGAGGATTACCTGTCCAAAACATCTCCCCCCCCTCAAATTTTTACAATGGGCCATCAGAGGGGGTGAGGAATATAAGTGGACCTTTTACTTTTGCTTTTAAATACTCCTTCAAATAAATGTTATACTGACGTTGACCAAGAATGTTTGTGTCCAATCTGCTTGGAATGTTTATATGCAAAATTACTATTTTTTTTCTTGTTTGACTCCACAGTTTCCTTCATTGCCACAGGAATGGCAGACTGTGGCATCCCACTTTGCCAATCGTTGGGACTTTCCCAACTGTGGAGGGGCAATTGATGGGGAAACACATGCACATAGTTCCACCCCCAACTAAGGTCATACTATTATACCTATAAGGGGTTTAATAGTATTGTGATATTGGCGGTGGTGTCGGCGATATATGAGTTCCTCTATATGGACGTGGGGAAGAATGGCCGGATGTCGGCTGGTGGAGTCATCGCCCAGACAGAGTTCTACAAGTGTGTCCAGAGTGGTGGCTTGGGATTGCCACCTCCGGAAGAGAACATGGAAGGACTCTCGTTTGTCTTAGTTGCTGATGAAGCATTTGGGCTGGGTGAACATATGATGAGGCCACTTCCCATAAGGACCCTCAGCCCCGGACCAGAGGGTTTTTAATTACCAGCTGGTCAGAGCCAGAAGAGTTGTGCTTGCCTGCTGCATTCTGCACAATTTTCTTAGAAAAAATCCAACAAACTATGTGGCCTCAGTTGGGACTGAGGCCGGCTTTCCTGATACCTTAACCCTGACGGCATTTGAAGCTGGCCGTCCTTGCTTGCCCCCCAAAGCGCCCGTGAAGCGAGACAAAACTATCTGGAATACTTTGCGTATGCGAGCAAATGTAAGAAATTTTTTCTATAAATATTTTTTAGAATCTGAACTAATATTTCATTTGATTTACTGCTTGTGTTTCTTTTAGCTGTCTCCTATGTTCTCCAATGGGCTTTTCTTTTTGGCCAATTTCTTCAATAGTGCAGATGTAATTTCTTTGATACATGAGGTGGCAATCTCTTCAGCTAACTATTATGTTGTGGTCTGCCACACACACACACACACCTTGTTTTTGTTGTTAATGTATGTAATGCATTAATGACAAAAATGTTCATAATTGTAAGCACCATGAAGTAATATTTGGCATTGTGGGTGTTATTTACTAAGGGGAAATCCACTTTGCACTACAAGTGCACTTGTAGTACAAAGTGGATGTGCCTTTAGTAAATAACACCCATTGTCACTGTAAACACCAACTTACTCCAAAAACTTTGGGAGATTTTTGTGGTCGGACCATACCCCAATATTTGTAGAACTTAAAATGATTGAATTAAAGAAAATTAATGGAGCATGGAGGTTAAATGATAATCTAATTAAAGATAAAAAGTGTGAAATAGAGATTCAACAAACAATAAAGGAGTTCTTAATAATTCATGAGAAAGATGAGACCTCACCCCCAATTCAATGGGAAGCATTAAAGTGTGTATTGAGGGGAATATTCGTCAAGCACGGATCAAGAATAAAAAAAGAAAAAGCACAAAGAAAATCTCAAATAGTTTTAAAGAGTGGAAAATTAGAAAGGATACATAAGAGAGTAGAATAAGATTAAAGGATAAACAAATGGAGCTACAATTGGGGGTTGACGAAGAGTCCCTTTGGTTAAGAGACAAAAATAGAGTGGTATAAATTTGGAAATAAATCTGGAAAAATATTGGCCAGATCACTAAAAATACAGCAGCCCCTGAGCCATATAGCAAACATTTTAAAACCAAATGGGGAAATGACATATGACCCAGTAGAAATATCTGAAACTTTTCACACTTATTATTCTAAATTATATAATATACTGTAAAAGAGCAGCAGGATTATAAGGAAAAAAGTGGAAAGGTAGAAGAAATACGAAAATATGTAAAGAAAAACGGCCATTACTAAATTCCCCCAAAAAAGCGTAGAGCAGGGATATGCAATTAGTGGACCTCCAGCTGTTGCAAAACTACAAATCCCATCATGCCTCTGCCTCTGGGTGTCATGCTTGTGGCTGTCAGAGTCTTGCTATGCCTCATGGGATTTGTAGTTCTGCAACAGTTGGAGGTCCGCTTATTGCATATCCCTGGCGTAGAGTATCTCAACGAAAGAGATTCGATAAGCAATTACAGAGTTAGCTTTGGGGAAAAGTCCAGGCCCAGATGGGTATACTGCTAGCTTTTATAAGGCATTCCAGAATCTAATTATACCTATTCTTAAAAAGACATATAACTCTATATCTGAAATACAACCATTTGCGGTACAAAGCACAGAGGCTCATATTGTATTAATACCAAAACCTGAAAAAGGCCATACATTATGTAAGAACTATAGACCTCTATCTCTGACAAATATAGATATAAGAATATACTCAAAGATTATATCTAAAAGAATAACAGCGATTATATCAGAGCATATAAATTTGGAACAGACAGGATTTATGAAAGGGAGATAAACAAGGGACAACATCATCAAAACCTGTACGCTGATGGTATACGCTCAGAGAACTGCCATCCCGGCATGCCTCCTAGCTATAGATGCTAAGAAGGCATTTGATAGGGTGGGATGGCAGTTCTTAGAGGAAGTATTAAAGCAAACAGGAATTAAGCCAAAGATGTTAGGAAGGATTGTTGCACTATATAAGAACTCAAGAGCTAAAGTTAGAACAAATGTAATGCTATCAGAGTATATACAAATTTCAAATGGAACCCAACAAGGATGCCCCTTATCCCCACTGTTATATGTAATGGTAATGGAGCATCTCATGGAAGCTATAAGAGAAAATAAGGATATTAAATGGATAAAGGTTAAAGGTAAGGAATATACCGGCATCCTGTGAACACGTCCGTCTAGTGACGAAACACGTAGGGAGTCACTAGGGAGCTGACGTCACCACGTTCTACGCCAGACCCGGAAGTGTGGGCGGTAATCGAGAGTCGGGCGGCTCATTTTCTGTGATACGCAATGTTATTTCTTCATTCATGTGAGTGCACTGATTTTATTTAAAATTGAATAAATAAGGGTTTTTATGCTATGCGAGTTCCTTTATATCTTTCCATATGAACTGTGATACCATCGCTTTATCATTGGGGAATAATACCGAGGAGAGTCCGGTGTGGTCCTGTGACGGTTCATCCAGATCATCCATATATATGCTCTTTTGATCTCACGTAACACTGAGATTTTAAGTTCTGGTAAGCGGCCCTTCTTTTTTTCTTCACTGGTGTAGGTGGCTTTTTGGACTCCTGTACACATGAAGTGACGTGGGTGTCATTTCTTATCTTCACTCTGGATGAATATCTTCACTTGCTGATTGATATTTTTCTTGGAACTTTAAGTGACTATATTTTTTTCTTGTTTCAATAATTTTTCACATTTATTGGAATTTATTTTTGTTTCACTTTTGAGTTTATTTGTCTGTATTATGAGGGATACATACATTTTGTGTGGTTCACTTTATTTTATTTGAGGAATTTTTTTTTTTTTTTGATTGGCCTAATCAGGTTGGGTCTCTTCATGTGATCTGACACACATTTTTTTCCCCTGTTTTGGGGGGTTTTTGCCCTTTTTTTAGTTATGCATTAATGATTTTATTTATTCACACATTTTGTAACAATTTTCATATTATTATTTTATCATACTACTTACCATTCAATGTTCACTGCCATTCTACTTGGGTTGTTGATCCCTCATTGTATGAATTAATGGAGATTTATTTATTTTTTATTTAGCTTAGGATATTGTATTTTGATCATTTCACTCTTATAGGAGTTATTTTTAGCACCATTTTTTTGTTTTTATAGCACAGCTCACCATTACACTTAATATAAAATGGCTGCCTATGCAGACGATCTTTTATTATATGTAACTAATCCTATAATAACAATACCAAATTTAATAAAAGAACTGGATAGATTTGGGGAATTGAGTAATTTTAAAGTAAACTATGATAAATCTGAGTTAATGAGCATTACCTTAGAGGAAAATATACAAACAGTACTACAAAATGAGTTTTTGCTTCACTTGTGAGTAGTTTTAAACTCTTTAACCACTTTCAGACCGGACCATTTTGCTGGTAAATGACCAGAGGTCTTTTTACACTTTGGCACTGCGCTGCTTTAACTGGTAATTGCGCGGTCATGCAATGTTGTACCCAAACAAAATTTGCGTCCTTTTCTTCCCACAAATAGAGCTTTCTTTTGATGGTATTTGATTGCCTCTGCGATTTTTATTTTTTGCGATATAAACGTAAAAAGACCGCAAATTTTGAAAAAAAATGATATTTTCTACTTTTTGTTATTAGAAAAATCCAATAAACTCAATTTTAGTCATACATTTAGGCCAAAATGTATTCAGCCACATGTCTTTGGTAAAAAAAAAGTCAATAATTGTATATTTATTGGTTTGCGCAAAAGTTGTCACATCTACAAACTAAGGTACGTTTTCTGGAATTTACGCAGCTTTTAGTTTACGACTGCCTATCTCATTTCTTGAGGTGCTAAAATGGCAGGGCAGTACAAAACCCCCCCAAATGACCCCATTTTGGAAAGTAGACCCCCTAAGGAAATTGATAAGAGGCATGTTGAGCCCATTGAATATTTTATTTTTTTGCCTCAAGCGATTGAATAATGACAAAAAAAAAAATTTTTTTTTTTTTTTACACAAAGTTGTCACTAAATGATATATTGCTCACACATGCTATGGGCGTATGTGAAATGACACCCCAAAATAAATTCTGCTGCTTCTCCTGAGTATGGGGATACCACATATGTGGGACTTTTTGGGAGCCTAGCCGCGTACGGGGCCCCGAAAACCAAGCACCGCCTTCAGGCTTTCTAAGGGCGTAAATTTTTGAGTTCACTTCTCACTACCTATTACAGTTTTGAAGGCCATAAAATGCCAAGATGGCACAAAACCCCCACAAATGACCCCATTTTAGAAAGTAGACACCCCAAGCTATTTGCTGAGAGGCATGTTGAGTTCATGGAATATTTTATATTTTGCCACAAGTTGCGGGAAAATTACAAACTTTTTTTTTTTTTTTTTTTTTTTAACAAAGTTGTCACTAAATGATATATTGCTCATGCATGCCATGGGCATATGTGAAATGACACCCCAAAATAAATTCTGCTGCTTCTCCTGAGTACGGGGATACCACATATGTGGGACTTTTTGGGAGCCTAGCCGCGTACGGGGCCCCGAAAACCAAGCACCGCCTTCAGGCTTTCTAAGGGCGTAATTTTTTGATTTCACTCCTCACTACCTATTACAGTTTTGAAGGCCATAAAATGCCAAGATGGCACAAAACCCCCACAAATGACCCCATTTTAGAAAGTAGACACCCCAAGCTATTTGCTGAGAGGCATGTTGAGTCCATGGAATATTTTATATTTTGCCACAAGTTGCGGGAAAATTACAAACTTTTTTTTTTTTTTTTTTTTTTTCACAAAGTTGTCACTAAATGATATATTGCTCACGCATGCCATGGGCATATGTGAAATGACACCCCAAAATAAATTCTGCTGCTTCTCCTGAGTATGGGGATACCACATATGTGGGACTTTTTGGGAGCCTAGCCGCGTACGGGGCCCCGAAAACCAAGCACCGCCTTCAGGCTTTCTAAGGGCGTTACAGTTTTGAAGGCCATAAAATGCCAAGATGGCACAAACCCCCCCCAAATGACCCCATTTTGGAAAGTAGACACCCCTAAATTTAGGGGTACACTAGTGAGACTAGGTAATAAATGGCGGGTGCCCTGAAACTATAAAAAAATAACTAACCAACCAGCGTCACCTGTAACAGTTATATGGTGATCACTGGTGAAAGGGTTAACTAGGGGGCAATTAGGGGGCTTTATGCGGTAGTATATGGGGGTCCCTGGCGCTATAAAAAGCTGCAGCGAACCTAAATACCTACCTGCCTAACTAGCGTCACCTGTGACACTAATACGGCGATCAGAAAAACGATCGCTTATTAGGCTGGGTTCACACTGGAGCGATGCGGGAACGCCACGAATGCGCGGCGGGTTCCCGCATCGCATGCCTCCCGGCGGCAGTTCACACTGCCCTATGCGAACTGCTGGGAGTGTCAGTGAAATGTTACTGACACCCCCAGATCAGTTCGCATATCGCAGTGCGATCTGCAAACTCGGATCGCATGGTGTGAACACCCATGCGATCCGATTCTGCTGCGGGCCAAAAAAAGGGTCCCGTGCGAATTTGCGGCGGGTGCGGCGGGTGCGGCGAATGGCTGAACTCGAATCGCACAGAGATCGGATGTGATTTGCACTGCAGTGCGGTGCGAATCACATCCGTTCTCATAAACCGCTGCAATGTGAACCCAGCCTTAGTGACACTGGCGACGGGGGGTGATCACGGGGTTAAACCTTTATTGGGGGGGTTAGGGGGGTACCTTAGAACTAAAGGGGGCTAACCCTAACTGCCCTAACAGTTATTAGTCACAAATGACACCCGCCGGGTGATCAGGGGGTTAAACCTTTATTAGGTAATAAATGGCGGGTGCCCTGAAACTATAAAAAAATAACTAACCAACCAGCGTCACCTGTAACAGTTATATGGTGATCACTGGTGAAAGGGTTAACTAGGGGGCAATCAGGGGGCTTTATGCGGTAGTATATGGGGGTCCCTGGCGCTATAAAAAGCTGCGGCGAACCTAAATACCTACCTGCCTAACTAGCGTCACCTGTGACACTAATACGGCGATCAGAAAAATGATCGCTTATTAGGCTGGGTTCACACTGGAGCGATGCGGAAACGCCGCGAATCCGCGGCGGGTTCCCGCATCGCATGCCTCCCGGCGGCAGTTCACACTGCCCTATGCGAACTGCTGGGAGTGTCAGTGAAATGTTACTGACACCCCCAGATCAGTTCGCATATCGCAGTGCGATCTGCAAACTCGGATCGCATGGTGTGAACACCCATGCGATCCGATTCTGCTGCGGGCCAAAAAAAGGGTCCCGTGCGAATTTGCGGCGGGTGCGGCGGGTGTGGCGGGTGCGGCGGGTGCGGCGAATGGCTGAACTCGAATCGCACAGAGATCGGATGTGATTTGCACTGCAGTGCGGTGCGAATCACATTCGTTCTCATAAACCGCTGCAATGTGAACCCAGCCTTAGTGACACTGGCGACGGGGGGTGATCACGGGGTTAAACCTTTATTGGGGGGGTTAGGGGGGTACATTAGAACTAAAGGGGGCTAACTCTAACTGCCCTAACAGTTATTACAGTCACAAATGACACCAATGCAAAAAAAAAAAAAAAAAAAAAAAAAAAAATGACATTGGTGTCACTGTGACTGGGGGGCAGGGGTAATTGGGGGGGTGATCGGGGGGTAAAGGGGGGGTGTGAGTGTGCCTGGCATGTTCTACTGTGTGTGTGAGTGTTGGTGCAACTTACTGATCCGCTCTCCTCCGTGTCGGAACGAAAAATACCGACACGGAGGAGAGAATACATCACTTCCTCTCCTGTGTTTACATTACAGGAGAGGAAGTGATGTCACCGGGGATTTCTATTCGTCGGGAGCGATCGCGAGGGGGTGGCCATGAATGAATGGCCGTCCCCTCGTCCGGGATCGCTCCCGTACGAATACCGACCGCCGCAGGCACCGGGCGGGGGCCCGATCGGGCCCCCGACCCGCGGGAGGCAAGGGACGTACATGTATGTCCTTATGCCTGCCCGTGCCATTGTACCGACGTACATCGGCGTGCGGCGGTCGGCAACTGGTTAAATAAATTGTTACATTTTAAAAACAACTACACTATGGCGGTTTTCTCTGATCTATTCCCCTGAGTCTACCCACCATCCATGAGGAAGCTAAAAGAAGTCTCCCAAAGAAATTTGTTTATACAGCCATCCCTGCAATCATCTTGGTGTCCGTTACTAATTTTGCTGTGTTACCCACAGCAGTGAGGTAATTGCATAGCATTAACACTACCTGGACGGATCACCACGGATGGATTTATTACCCAGCACGTTGCACGTTTAATTCAGTGTGTCTACCGAATTGCACGTTTTGATTAGTGTCCATTACTAATTTTGCTGTGTTACCCACAGCAGTGAGGTAATTGCATAGCATTAACACTACCTGCACGGACCACCACGGATGGATTTATTACCCAGCACATTGCACGTTTAATTTAGTGTGCCTACCGAATTGCACGTTTTGATTTGATTGTGTATGGGACATTTTATACAAATCACAATTGTCACTTGGATTCAAAATCTGTCTATTTTTCTTTGCTCATATATATTTTTGGCTTCATTTTTTACACGTTTAATACGTGCACACATCCTATATTTTGATATATACGTTAAATTTTTGTTTTTTGCAGATAGAGTCACTTTATGGTTTTTGCACTAGGTAATCACCGTATGGTTTATTGCAATTCCACTTTAGTTCATTGTTATATATGTACAGTGTTATTCTCTGATTTATTTATGCACGGTTGCACTTTATACAGCTCTATAATTGCACATTACTAGTTTTATTGTGGCTATTTGAATGTTTTGTAATTAGCGCATCACATCTTTATTCAAGTACTACAAAATGATTTTCCATTTAAATGGAAACAGGATGCGATTAAATATTTGGGAATATATATTCCAAAAGACTTAAATCATTTACATGTTCTGAATTACAATATGGCAGTATATAAGATAAAAATGTTTTTAAAAAAATATGATAAAATAACACACTCATGGTTAGGAAAAATAAGTATTGTAAAGATGGAGATACTGACAATCATGCTGTATATCTTTCAAACGGTACCTATTATACCGTCAAAAAAACTTATGAGGGACCTGAGAAAGGTGGTGGAAAGCTTTATATGGTCCCATAAGGTTCCTAGAGTAGGTAGAGAAATATTAATTAGAACAAAAAAAATGGAGGATTAGCATTACCCGATTTCTCTAAATATCTGCAAGCAGCTTCATCAGAATCATCAGAATAATAGACTGGCAGCATAATGCGAACAATAAACAATGGGTTAATTTAGAGGAAGATATGGTAGGGATAAAAATAAAATACTTACCATGGATAAAACCTAATTTAAGACCAAAAGTTACCCATCTTTGTAAAAACTACATTAAAAACTTGGGATGCTATACTAAAAAAAGGAAACCTATCTTCTATGATAGGACCTCATTCTTTTCTAATACCAAATTTGAGCCAGCATTAAAAGTTACAAAATATCTAAAATGGAATATGGTTGAGCATGAACGGGTAATACAAATTCTGGTCAATGGGAAAATGCCAATGTTCCAGGATTTGGGACAAGAATGTAAAAACAAATGGCTACAATATCGCCAGTTAAGAACATTTATCGATCCAATGGAGACGGCAATTAATAGACAAATAACTAAATTTGAACAAATAGCAATAAATAAAGGTAAATCGAGTAAAAAATTATCCAAGCTATATAACCTATTACTCCCTTTTGGAGACATTAAGAAAATAACAGGAGTGAAGGAATGGGAGGAAGAATGGGAAGAAATGTTTGGGAGAATACATAAATTATCGATAGCAACTACATATCAGGAAAAGAATTATAAGATTGTAATAAGATGGTATAGGAGTCCAGTGGTAATGAACATAATAAATAAAGGGAATTCTGAAAAATGTTGGAGATGTAAGCTAGAAAGGGGGACTCTTGAACATATACAGTGGTGTGAAAAAGTGTTTGCCCCCTTCCTCATTTCCTGTTCCTTTGCATGTTTCTCACACTTAAGTGTTTCGGAACATCAAACCAATTTAAACAATAGTCAAGGACAACACAAGTAAACACAAAATGCAATTTGTAAATGAAGGTGTTTATTATTAAAGGTGAAAAAAAATCCAAACCATCATGGCCCTGTGTGAAAAAGTGATTGCCCCCCTTGTTAAAACATACTATAACTGTGGTTGTCCACACCTGAGTTCAATTTCTCTAGCCACACCCAGGCCTGATTATTGCCACATCTGTTCACAATCAAGGCATCACTTAAATAGGAGCTGCTTGACACAGTAAGGTCCACCAGAAGATCCTTAAAAGCTACACATCATGCCGAGACCCAAAGAAATTCAGGAACAATTGAGAAAGAAAGTAATTGAGATCTATCAGTCTGGAAAGGGTTATAAAGCCATTTCCAAAGCTTTGGGAATCCAGTGAACCACAGTGAGAGCCATTATCCACAAATGGCGAAGACATGGAACAGTGGTGAACCTTCCCAGGAGTGGCCGGCCGCCCAAAATTACCCCAAGAGCGCAGCGACGACTCATCCAAGAGGTCACAAAAGACCCCACAACAACGTCCAAGGAACTGCAGGCCTCACTTGCCTCAGTTAAGGTCAGCGTTCATGCCTCCACCATCAGGAAAAGACTGGGCAAAAATGGCCTGCATGGCAGAGTTCCAAGGAGAAAACCACTGCTGAGCAAAAAGAACATCAAAGCTCGTCTCAATTTCTCCACAACACATCTTGATGATCCCCAAGACTTTTGGGACAACATTCTGTGGACCGATGAGACAAAAGTGGAACTCTTTGGAAGGTGTGTGTCCAAGTATATCTGGCGTAGAAGGAACACTGCATTTCATAAAAAGAACATTATACCAACCGTAAAATATGGTGGTGGTAGTGTGATGGTCTGGGGCTGTTTTTCTGCTTCAGGACCTGGAAGACTTGCCGTGATAAAAGGAACTATGAATTCTGCTGTCTACCAAGAGATTCTGAAGGAGAATGTCCAACCATCTGTTCGTGTACTCAAGCTGAAATGAACTTGGGTTCTGCAGCAGGACAATGATCCTAAACACACCAGCAAGTCCACCACCGAATGGCTGAAGAAAAACAAAATGAAGACTTTGGAGTGGCCTAGCCAAAGTCCTGACCTGAATCCTATTGAGATGTTGTGGTATGACCTTAAAAAGGCCGTTCATGCTCGAAAACCCTCTAATGTAACTGAATTAGGACAATTCTGCAAAGATGAGTGGGCCAAAATTCCTCCAGGACACTGTAAAAGCCTCATTGCACATTATCGCAAACGCTTGGTTGCAGTTGTTGCTGCTAAGGGTGGCCCAACCAGTTATTAGGTTTAGGGGGTAATCACTTTTTCACACAGGGCCATGATGGTTTGGATTTTTTTTCACCTTTAATAATAAACACCTTCATTTACAAATTGCATTTTGTGTTTACTTGTGTTGTCCTTGACTATTGTTTAAATTGGTTTGATGTTCCGAAACACTTACGTGTGACAAACATGCAAAGGAACAGGAAATGAGGAAGGGGGCAAACACTTTTTCACACCACTGTATGGTATAGCTGTTGTAAGATAAGAGCATTCTGAAATAAGATAATGGCAATATACCAGAAGGTGACAAGAATAGAGTTAAAACTAGATATAAAGATTGTGTTATTCTTTCTTGCACCAAAAATATAAAAAAAATAAGGGAGATAGAGCTACTGCATTATATGACTACAGCAGCAAAGGTAGTAATAGCACGTAAATGGAAAAAACAAATGGTCCAACAGTAATGGATTGGGTGTGTGAGATTAGCGAAATATATGATATGGAAAAACAAATAAGAGAAGGATATATAAAAAAATCAGATATCAAAGTTATGGAAAAAATGGGAGGAGTTCTGTACCTCAGGGAAACTGAAGGAATATATGCAAGAGAAGGGGAGGAGAAGGGGGAGGGAGGGGTCTGTTTAATTCTTTTTTTTTTTGGGGGGGGATTGAATGAGGAATGGTGGATAAATGTTAATATGATGCAAGACTTATGAATGGATAAATGTTAATGTAATGTATGTTTTAAAATATAAATAAAAATACATTTAAAACAAACTTCAAATTTGTTAAAGGGAAAGCAATATCAGACATTAGTATGTACAAACTGTTGATCTTGCTTTCATCAGATGGAGTGATGTCACCCCTGTAAGAGCCAAATTTTGAAGATGCAAACAAATTGAGAGTCAAAATGGGGATTTCCCTCCTGATCCCATGCCTAATGTCAACATGTGCTGGGTCCCATCAATGGATATGTTTTGGGGATGCAACCCCTTCCTCTCAGCTACTTTAGTTGGGAGGAAGGGGTTGCACCCACAAAACGCGTACATTGATCTCCAGTGATGACAGATAGCACATGTTGACACACTGTGTGCATTTTCAAAATTCGGCTTTTAAAATACTTTAAAACTTTTTTAAAAGCAAAAATACACAATAAAAAAGGGTAACATTTTGTGTGTTTTAGATTCTCCCTAAGACATCAATGATGTTCTTCATTTTTTTTGTTGAACATCATTGATTTGCTTAGGATTTTCTAGATCGCGGTTGCACCCCATAATCTCCCCGATGAGGATCTGGGCACTTTCAATTGTGAAAGGGCATTCTTCTTTTTTCACAACATCCACATCACCTAAAAAAAAAAAAACACACCATGTATTATAAATATGCAGGCATCCATCTATTACCTGAAGCTGTGGTCTCAGACATTCACCTGTTGTGGTGACAATTTCGCCCACTTCCAAAACATCTCCCTCCTCCTCCTCTGCTTGTGTTTTGGCGACTTCCCCTTCTTTCAGATGTGTGGGGTCCTGGTGTCCTCAGACATCCCGAGTCTTTTCTCCCCTATGTGAATAAAAATTAGGTATACTTAGCACACAGATTTTTGAGGGCAGAATAGGAATATGAAACATTGCTTGGAAGGCTGGGGACATATATGTCATCTGCTGCTGATCCTGATCTCTTGCAGTCTGGGACCGGATTGCACTCACTATTATAAGGACTTCTCGGGCCACCAATTTTGGCAAATAATTGGTGTGCCCTGGGGTACAAAGGCTTCGCCAATTTCAGCAGTTTCTCCAGCGTTGCCTTCCTCTTTATTTTGTTATGACCTTTAATAAATGGATATTTATTGTTCACAAATACTTGCCTATGTGCTTTAGTTCAAAAAAGACAGTTTGTGTGTGAGTAGGGAAGGAACATTTCAAAAATACAAAGTGAAATTAACAAGCAACACCAACCTCCTTGTGGTTAAAAAATATCAGAGAATAATGGTGTTGCGGTAGCTTGACACACACAACTACAAAAAAATTAGGGAGATCACCAAAAAGAAAAACAACCAAAAAAAAATCACTTTAAAAACCAAAAAAAAAAAAGTCTCCTGGAGATCTGACGAAAATAAAAAAATTATATTCATGAAATCATGAGAAATAATAAAGAAATCAGTTTGTGAGAACTCGGTGTGAATATGAGCAGCAAAACTACTTCATTCTTCTAGCATTATAAAGAAGAAGAGAATGTGCTGCATTAAAAGATTTTCAAAAATTTTCAGCGTGACGAATGTGCTACCTCCATTGCGGATTGGAAGTTTTACCAGACTAATCGCTTCCTTCTCGTAATTTATTCTGAGCATGCGTGGCACTTTGTATGTCGGAACTGTGTACACACGATCGGAATTTGCGCGTACGGATTTTGCTGTTGGAAAATTTGAGAACCAGATCTCAAATTTGATGCGACGGAAATTCCAATGGAAACTGTCTGATGGAGCCTACACATGGCCGGAATTTCCGAAAAAAGGCTCCCATCGAACATTTTCCATCGGGAACTCCAACCATGTGTACAAGGCACTAGGATCTCCTATTTCATTCAGCCCACAAGCTGAATGGAAAAAATGAACATTAAAATATACAGTATCTCACAAAAGTTTACAAATGTTTCTATGGCAATGACTCAAACACAGAGATGCTCCCCTAAGAAGTCTTTGTTACTCTAGGATCCTCCTATGATCTTTTAACTATAAAGAAACTACAGGAAAAACATACACTAATGAGACCTGGAGGGAAGTCTCTCTGATGCACACAGAGAGGGATTCGGTTAGAGAGTCTGTTAGAAAGAGCACCCAGGAGATGGTCAGAGACTGCAGACATGGTACAGGAGATGGTCAGAGACTGCAGAAATAATACAGGAGATGGTTAGGGACCACAGACATGATACAAGAGGTGGTCAGAGACTGCAGACATGATACAAGAGATAGCCAGAGACTAGAAAACATGATACAAGAGATGGTCAGACACTGTAGAAGTCTCTCTGATGCACACAGAGAGGGATTCTGTTAGAGAGTCTGTTAGAAAGAGCCCTCAGACATAGTACAGGAGATGGTCAGAGACTGCAGACATGATACAGGAGATGGTCAGAGACTGCAGACATGATACAGGAGATGGACAGAGACTGCAGACATGATACAGGAGATGGACAGAGACTGTAGACATACCACAGAAGATGGTCAGAAACACCAGATATAGTACAGGAGATGGTCAGAGAATGCAGACATATTACAGGAGATGGTCAGAAACGGCAGACATACTACAGGAGACGGTCAGAGACTGCAGACATAATACAGAATATGGTCAGAGACTGCAGACATAATACAGAATATAGTCAGAATATAGTCAGAGACTGCAGACATACTACAGGAGATGGTCAGAGACTGCAGACATAATACAGAAGATGGTCAGAGACTGCAGACATAATACAGAATATGGTCAGAGACTGCAGACATACTACATGAGATGGTCAGAGACTGCAGACATGTTACAAGAGACACTGCAGACATGTTACAAGAGATGGTCAGAGACTGCAGACATGTTACAAAAAATGGTCAGAGAATGCTGACATATTACAGGAGGTGTTCAGAGACTGCAGACATACTACAGGAGATGGTCAGACTGCAAACATGATACAAGAGATGGTCAGAGACGGCAGACATGTTAGAAGAGATGGTGAGAGTCATCATAATTGACCATAAAGTCTGTAAGAGAGGGCAAGCCAATATACCCCAGATTGAAATCATGTTTATACTCCATGTTGGCGGGGAAATAAGAAACAGAGGTAAAAACCAATAAAGAAAACATTAAAAATAAACACAGTCAACACTGCAATTCAATATGACAAATGTGTAGGTGATAGATAATATAATAGGGCTGCATGCTTCCATCCCTGAATTAATGTTGAAAAATATAGTATACATTTGGGACTTTATATGAGGTAAAGACCATTTAGGTCATATAGCTCCATCCCTGTCTATTGAGACTGTCATAAGGGGAAGGGGGCAAGGGAAAGGTTGGGACTTTGTATGAATCATGTAGTCTCTAGGGGCAACCAACTATCAATAATAGAATTTTTAAAGAAAATATGCATTGAGACCATGTTCCATAAAATCACATAAATAAGTGGTAGTGGTACTGTAACCTCTGGAAAGAGTCTAGGAATGCCAAGGCATATATATTATGGTACATCATCCCAGGGAGGACCTACTATCAATCATAGTGATGTAATTCAAATTATTGGAATACAGTACACATGATTGGTACAATAAAAAACAATTTTTAATAGTGGTAGCATAGCCCCTAAATTCATCCATGTACACGTACACATCAATCATTTACATGTCAAACTGTATTTACAATAATGGAAAATCCATGAACCCGCTGATCCGCCATATATTTCTAAGAAGAGGGCTCTAGGTATGGTATCTCCATCTTACATCAAGATTAAATATAAAAAAAATTGTATATATATATATATATATATATATATATATATATATATATATATATAGTATATAAATCCAGACACAGCTTCGAATAACTCATATAAATGCAAACACAGCTTCAATTAGCTCGACGCGTTTCGTGGTTTGATGGCACCACTCATCAGGAGCAAGCATGTGATGACATTTGGAATGAGATACATATTTTACAAATATTGACATGTAGTAAAAAAGATGATAAACAACTTTTAGGGGAGAGGCTAGTCCCATGATAATACTTACAAACTGGTCTGCTGTGTGTACAAGGCATGGCTTTAAACGCTGGACAATCTCAAACCCACCGGCATTGTCCGGCACGGGAACTGAGGGGGCGTGTATAGAAAAGGAGACCCGAACACAAAACCCTGCCAAGGAGGGACATACTCCCTGGGGTAACAATGCTGTGTAAAAAAATGGGAATAAGTGAAACCGGTGCCTAATTATCAAGTAAGAAAAATTATATAGCTCGTGGGAATAATGAGAATAATAATATAAAGATACCCCAATAAACTATGTCTCACGGTAGTGACAAAAAATAAAAATTAGATATTGGATATGCAAGTATGATATGGCTTAGTGGCCAAGCATATAGAGTGAAAACATAAGAGGGGATAATAATATAGCATAAAGGAATATACAAGGGAGTGAATTAAGTGATAGAGCCCTAATGATAATACCTTAAATAGGGAATGAACAGCTTCAATTCCATAGAACACAATGTGTGTACAGGGCTGTGACCAGAGCGAAAGGCAGACAAAGACAGGGCTATATATGCAGGTACAACCATACCATGCCCCCAACGTCACGCAGCGTGCAGAAAGAGGAGAGGTGTGCCATCACCCAGGCAACAAACAACGCTCTGTGTTTGGCGTTTAATCTCCTCACAGCACGCAGATGGATTCAGACAGCCCATGCACTAGTGCTCGAACTAGAACACATACACACGAGCGGGTCTGCGTGGCGTCGACGTACAGTGCACGGCACCCACCCGCCCCAGCCTAGACAAAGGGACAAACCCCCCCCCACCATTAGTAGAGCCCCCCAGGACAAACCACCCCCTACATTAGTACAGACCCCAGGACAAACCACCCCACTACATTAGTTTAGACCCCCCCAGGACAAACCACCCCCTCCATTAGTTTAGACCTCCCAGGACAAACCACCCCCTACTTTAGTATAGACCCCCAGGACAAACTACCCCCCTCCATTAGTTTAGACCCCAGGACAAACCACCCCCCCTAAATTAGTTTGGACCCCCCAGGACAAACCACCCCCACCTCTATTAGGCTAATTAAAAACACCCGGGTGGCAGCTGGTGATGAGCACAAAGACAAGTGTGTCTTGCCTACAGTCAAGCATGGTGGAGCTGCACGAGTGCTTCCACCACTGGGGAGCGACAGTTCATTGGGGGAACCATGAATGCCAACATGTACTGTGACTTACTGAAGCAGAGCATGATCCCCTTCCTTTGGAGACTGGGCCACAGGGTAGTATTTCAACATGATAACAACCCCAAACACACCCCCAAGATGACCACTGCCTTCAGAACTTTCGAACGGACCCCAAATTCGTACGAACGTTAGAACCCCATTGAAGTCTATGGGACTCGAACGTTCGATATTAAAAGTGCTAATTTTAACGGCTAATATGCAAGATACTGTCCTAAAAAGGGTTTGGGGACCTGGCTCCTGCCCCAGGGGACATGGGTCAATGCCTAAAATGTTTTTAAAAATGGCCGTTTTGGCGGGAGCACTGATTTTAATGACGATTAAAGTGAAAAAAAAGTGAAATATTCCTTTAAATATGGTGCCTGGGGGGTGTCTGTAGTATGCCTGTGAAGTGCCACGTGTTTCCCGTGTTTAGAACAGCCCCTGCAAAAAATTACATTAAACGGAAATAACACCATTTAAAACTGCTTGCGGTTTTAATGTTATATCTGGTTCCTGCAATATGGTTGAAAATCATTGAGAAAAATGGAATGGGTAGCCCTCCCTGCCCATTACCAGCCTATTTGGGCCTTGTACGCATATTAAGGGGAACCCTGTACCCATATTAAAAAAAGGAAATGTGTGTGGCCCCCAGGCCCTATATACTCAGAACAGCAGTATACAGGCGGTGCAAACAAGACAGGGACTGTGTAGGTTTGTTGTGTTAAGTTGAATCTGTTTGTAATTTTCAACTGGTATATTTTTAAAGTGTAGCTCCAGTCAAAAAAACTATTTTTAAGCTTTTTGGAAAACATAGGGAAGGGTTATCACCCCTGTATAATTTGTTTTGTCGTCCATCTTTTTTCATCTCACTTGCTGTTGTCTCCTTCCGTTTGCAAGTAGGAGATGTTTGTAAGTTGGATGTTTGAAAGTAGGGGCCTTCCCTATATGCTCTGCAGAAATGGCGGAACAAGGTGTTGGTTTTGCCACAACATTGTAGGCCCTCAAAGTGACTCTTGGTGGGCGCTGGAGCGCCCTGCTGTGAACGATTATATCAAGAATTGTAATTACATGCCATTGTTGAACAGTGGTAGAAAAATTGACCTTTGGTGGTTGTGCTTCTGGTGCCACAACACTAAGTCCTCACCGTTACTCTGGGTGGGCACAGGAACGGGCCCTCCTGTGAAATATTATATCAAGAATTGTAATTACTAGTCCCTGTTAAACAGGGGCAGAAAAATTGGGCCTTAGGCATTGGTGCTGGTGCCACCACACTGCAACCTCTCCCATATACTCTAGTTTTATTGCAGGAATTAGAGCTGCTGCAAAGCATTGCATCAAAAATTGTAATTAAACGCCCCTGTTAAACAGGGGCAGAAAAATTGGGCTGATAGCATCACCCAGAGCCAGAAATGTTCTTCCAACATATCAGCGGAGGAGGAAGAGGATAGACAATCAACATAACAGGACAGTCACTCAGCATAGGCAGTCTTGAAGGAATGTGATATTTCAAAAAAAATTATTCGGTTACATCAGCTTCAGGTGCTTGTTAGCTGTGGGTGATCCAAGACTGATTCATCTTGATGAAGGTCAGTCGATCAACTGATTCGGTGGACAGGCGCACCCTGTGATCGGTAACAAAGCCACCAGCAGCACTGAAGGTGCATTCCGAAAGAACGCTGGATGCAGGACAGGCCAGTAGCTCAATTGCATACTGTGCAAGCTCTGGCCAGTGATCCATCCTCAAGACCCAGTAAGCCAGAGGATTTTCGGTGGGAAAGGTGTCCAAGTCTGACCTTGCCCCTAGGTATTCCTGCACCATGTAAATCAGACGCTGGCGATGGTTGCTGGAACCGATCATACCTTGGGGCTGCGGACTAAAAAATTGTCTGAAAGCATCAGTCAGACGGCCACCTTCTCCACCGCTCCTTCTGACCGATGCCTCAGCAACACGTTGTCCAGGACCAGGAGTTTGTAACCTCCCAGTCTCTGGGAACGCGTTGCACAGACCTTTCTGCAAGGCCTCCCGGAGATGTCTCATCCTCTGCTCCCTCTGCGATGGCAAGATAAGGTCGGCGACCTTACCCTTGTACCGTGGATCAAGGAGAGTGGCCAGCCAGTAATGGTCCCTCTCCTTGATCCGAAGAATACGAGGATCCTTCCGCAGGCTTTGCAGGATCAGGGAGGCCATGCAGCGTAGGTTAGCTGAGGCATTCGGTCCGGAGTCCTCTGGGTCACTAAGGGCAACATGATCCGCAGCTACCTCCTCCCAGCCACGTACAAGTCCACGTGTTTCTTGGGACTGTAAATCATCCCTACAAGACTGCTGCTACTGATGCTGAGTGCCAGCCTCCACCTCCATGCTGACACAATCATCCTCCTCCTCTTCCTCCTCCTCATCCTCTTCCTGTGTGATGGGTGGCACAGCAGAAACACTGTCTGGATAAAGGGGGAATTGAGAGGCAAGGAAGTCCTCCTCTTCCTGCCTCTGTTCTGCCTCAAGTGCCCTGTCCATTATTCCACGCAGCGTATGCTCCAAGAGGTGGACAAGAGGTACAGTGTCACTGATGCATGCACTGTCACTGCTCACCATCCTTGTGGCCTCCTCAAACGGTGACAGGACAGTGCATGCATCCCTGATCATGCCCCACTGGCGTGGTGAGAAAAAAACGAGCTCCCCTGACCCTGTCCTGGTGCCGTAGTCGCACAGGTACTCATTGATGGCCCTCTGCTGCGTGTGCAGCCACTGCAGCATGGCCAACGTTGAGTTCCACCTGGTGGGCATGTCACATATAAGGCGGGTCTTGGGCAGGTTCAACTCCTTTTGGAGCTCAGCCAGCCGAGCACAGGCATTAAATGATCGGCGGAAATGCACACAGACTTTCTTGGCCTGCTTCAGGACATCCTGTAAGCCGGGGTACCTGCCCAAGAACTGCTGCACCACCAGGTTAAGGACGTGAGCTACACAGGGCACATGGGTCAGTTGTCCCTGTCAGAGGGCGGAGAGGAGGTTGGTGCCATTGTTACAAACCACCATTCCTGGCTTAAGCTGGTGTGGCGTCAACCACCTCTCGGCCTGCCCCTGCAGAGCTGACAAAACATCCGCCCCAGTGTGGCTCCTGTCCCCCAAACAAACCAGCGCAAGCACGGCATGGCATCATTTTGCCTGCGTACTTGCGTAGCCCCTGGAACGCCTACGGAGCACCGCTGTTTCTGAGGACAGAGCACTGGAAGAGGCCATGGAGGAAGAAGAAGAGGAGGGGGTGGAGGAGAGAGGTGTGTCACAACCAATAGTAGCATTTTGGAGGCGTGGTGGCGGACCAACCTCCAACACTACTGCACCTTGTCCTGCATCCTTCCCAGCTCCCAGAAGAGTGACCCAATGGGCCGTGAAAGACAGGTAACGTCCCTGTCCATGCCTGTTGGACCATGAGTCAGTGGTAATATGCACCTTACCACTGACCGCCCTGTCCAGCGAGGCAAGGACATTGCCTTCCACATGCCGGTAGAGAGCCGGAATCGGCTTCCATGAGAAAGTGGCATTTGGGGACCTGCCACTGAGGAACCGCACATTGTAAAAACTCACGGAAGGGGGCCGAGTCTACCAACTGAAAAGGCAGCAGTTGAAGTGCTAGCATTCAACCGCTGGGCATGTGGATGGCTGGGAGTGAACTTCTTTCGCCGCTCCAGCAGCTGGGGCAGGGATATTTGCCTGCTATAATCGGACGTGGGTGTATTGCTAGCAGAGTGCACGGAAGCACTTGGCTGTGACACACCTAATTCTACACCTTCATTCCTCTCAGAGCAGGTTTCAGAGAGGACTGAAGGTCTAGTGGGGTTGGAGATGCCAGCTGTTGAGGAGCAAGGAGAGGTCCGCTTTGTTCTTTGGTGTGGGTCTTTGAGGTACGCTTGCCAACGAGCTGCATGGCAGGTCAACATATATCTGGTCAAGCATGTGGTGCCCAAGCAGCTGATGTTTTGGCCACGCAGGATACGCTTGAGACATATGTTGCGATCTGATGCACTCGTCTCAAAAAAGGCCCACACCAAAGAACTTTTAGAATAACGTGCAGAGGCAGCGCCCTGCACAGGCGGAGCTCTGCGGTGTGATTCAGTCGGTGTGCCGCCCCTAAGCTGGCCCCCAGAGGGCATCCTGCCTCGTTGGACATGTGCCTCCTCCTCCTCCTACCAGGCACCCACGTGGAGTCAGTGCCCTCATCATCCCCTCCCTCTTCATCGCTGTAGCAAACCTGGCAGTATGCTGCAGCTTGTGGAACATGACTGCCAGATTGCTGTCCTTCTTGAGCATTCCCTCTCTCTGTGCTCACGCTACTGCCTTCCTCTAGCTGAATGTCATCATCAGAGCCTACAAAACACTGGGCATCCTCCTGGAGCATGTACCCAACACTGTGCTCAAAGAGTTCAGGAAACTCCTCAGGAGGACGTGGTGGGTCTAGGGAAGGAGTCACTGATGATGACATTGAGAGGAGGGAAGACAATGTGTTGGCAGCTGCTTTGCTAGTACCCTGAGACTGGGTGAGAGAGGATGAGGAGGATGAAGAGGGCTTGGTCATCCACTCTACCAAGTCGTTGGCATGTTGCGGTTCAACATGTCCAGCTGCCGAAAAGAAGGACAAGCGTGTCCCATGGCCACGTGCTAATGACAATGCACCGCGTCCACGACCAGCACTGTTGTCTCTAGACACAGAGCCTGCTTGCCCTCTTTTATCGGCTCGCGCCTGTCTGCCTCTCCTTGCTGGCCTTCCAGACATGGTAATGGCCTGAAGAGAGTTGGGTAAAACAGCAGTTGGGTAGTGTATATCGTGCTGGAGGCACACACAACACCCACTAACTCCTGCAGATGCCTTTATTATAGAACACCAGAGATAAAGGGGTATACTGTAATGGAGTCACACAACACCCACTAAGCCCTGCAGATGGCTCTATTAGAGAACAGCAATAAATGCTAGATACAGGTGTAAATTGTGCTGGAGTCACACAACACCCACTAACTCCTGCAGATGCCTTTATTATAGAACACCAGAGATAAAGGGGTATACTGTAATTGAGTCACACAACACCCACTAAGCCCTGCAGATGGCTCTATTAGAGAATAGCAATAAAGGGTAGATACAGGTGTATATTGTGCTGGAGGCACAAAAAACCCACTAACTCCTGCAGATGCCTTTATTATAGAACACCAGAGATAAAGGGGTATATACAGATGTATACTGTGCTGTGCTGGAGGCACACACAACTTCCAATAACTCCTGCAGATGGCAAGTGGGCTCAAATAGAGAAGAGCTATGTAGGTGGATATAGCGGTGTGTACTGGGTACAGAGCACGCAGAGAGCATGCACAAGCTCCTAACACTACTGACTGCAAGCTCTATTATAAAAGATAGATCACTAGCTATATAGGTGAGGTGAATATAGCGGTGTATACTGCGGTCAGGGCACACAGACAACAACCACTACAGAAGAACAAGATCGAAAATCGGCCGATAACGATCAGTGTGTACTGTGTTGAAGGTACATAGAACACCCACTAACTGCTTCAGACGCCAACACACTACACTAGGCCGCCACGCTGGCGGCCTTATATAGTGTTGGGCGTGTACTACACAGCCTGAGCTATGATTGGCCACAGGCATCCTGCCTGTGGCCAATAATGGCTCTCCTCGCTGCTGGCGCTGTGATTGGCCAAGCATGCGGGGTCACAGTGCATGCTTGGCCAATCATGAGCCAGCAATGCACTGCGATGACGCAGTGCATTGTGGGCCGTGAGCGCCACACGAATTTGGCGCGAACGGTCCATAACGTTCGGAATTCGCTGAACGTGCGAACAGCCGATGTTCGAGTCGAACGTATGTTCGACTCGAACACGAAGCTCATCCCTATGGCCAAGCATGTCTCCAGACCTAAACCCTATTGAGCATCTGTAGGGCATCCTCAAATGGAAGGTGGGGGAGTGCAAGGTCTCTAACATGCACAAGCTCTGTGATGTTGTCATGGAGGAGTGAAAGAGGACTCCAGTGGTAGCCTATGAAGCTCTGGTGAACTCCATGCCCAATAGAGTTAAGGCAGTGCTGGAAAATAATGGTGGCCACACAAAATATTGACACTCTGGACCCAATTTGGACATTTTCACTTAGGGGTGTACTCCCTTTTGTTGCTAGCAGTTTAGACATTAATGGCTGTGTGTTCATTTATTTTGAGTGGACAGCAAATTTACACTGTTATACAAGCTGTACATTCACTACTTTACATTGTAGCAAAGTGTAATTTCTTCAATGTTGTCACATGAAAAGATATAATAAAATATTTACAAAAATGCCCAAAAGTTCAATCAGCAAAAAAGAAAAAGATCTTAGGTTTGGGAATCTTTAATTTGAGCACGCAAGAGCTATCTGATCCGGAAAAGAGACTTCTGGATAAGGGTTAGATATATCGATGATGTCCTCCTCCTATGGGATGGTATGGAATCGGACTTACATATGTTTATGACAGCCTTGAATGTGAATGATAGGGGCATAAAATTCAATTATGAAGCCAGTTTAGAAGAAATTAACTTCCTCGATTTGAATATTAAGGTCGTTGATGACACTTCTGTCACTTCCACCTGCTTTAAGACGACGGATAGAAATTAATTTATCCCTGTAGGTAGTTGTCACTTTGAGCCATGGTTGAAGGCGGTCCCTTTGGGACAATATATGCGCCTTAGAAGGAATTGCACCCAAATCACCACATTCGATGAGCAGGCAGCAATGCTTTCTAAGAGGTTCATGGATAAGGGGTACAATGGGGAAACCCTCACTAAGGCAGTGAATATTTCACAAAATAAGGATAGACCACTCCTCTTGGGAGATGGAGGCTCCACCAGGGAGAGGAATCAAGTTACTCTACCCTTCATCACCACTTTTTCTGTGCAGCACCATAGTATCAAAAGGTTAATTCAGAAGCATTGGCATATATTAACCAATGATCAGGTTTTAGGCACGACACTGCCGACAAATCCCAGGGTTATCTTTAGGGGGGCCCCCTCATTGGGTAGTAGGATTGCTCCCAGTGTACAAGATCCACCAAAAAGGATAGATGCTTTTTTCAAAATTTAACAGGATATTATAGATGCAAAAATTGTCAGGTATGCACTCTAAATGTCAATAAGAGTTCTAAGATCTGTAGTTTTACCTCTACTAGTACCCAGAGGACATATGAGGTTGAACCTTTTATAACATGTTCCTAGGAAGCGGTGGTATATCTTATCCAATGCCCTTGTGGCCTACAGTATGTGGGGAGGACCAAAAGGGCACTTAAGGTCAGATTGAATGAACACATCGGTAATATTAGGTGTGGTTTCAATAAACATCCAGTGTCCAGGCATTATGATGAAGTTCACAATAGAGACCCGTCCAACACGCTCTATATGGGTATAGACAAATAAAAACCTCATTGGAGGGGTGGACTACTGGTGAGGGAGATATCCCTCCTAGAAATGTCTTGGATATATAGGTTAAAAAACGTATGTACCGCATGGAATGAACGTTGACATAGATGTCAACGCTTTCATTAATAACGTCTAATTGGTCCCACGGGGTTTCTCTATTCTCTTTGTGTATGAGTATACATAGGGGATAGAAGGATTTCATTTTCATACCTCATTATGTAGGTTTTCGTTTTTAAGGGTAAAGGCTCAGATATTGAGGGTTTTATTTTATAAATTTACCTGGATGAGAGTAGATGCACGCAATTCATTATTAACATGTAAATGTGTGTTATATGTTTTAGTGGATTATGTGGGTTTTTGATATACCATATAATTGCATTTGTTTATTTTATGTCATTTTTATTTATTCTGATGGCTAAGAAAATTTTATAAGATATAAAAGATATAATAAAATATTTACAAAAATGCCCAAAAGTGACCAACAACATATTGGCATGTTACTGGACTTTGAATGGTTATATGGGGATTTTTTCAGCTGGCAGTTGGCTTTCATGTAAAAGCAATCCTAGTGGCTAATTAGCCACTACATTTCTTTTGCAAGCAGTGGGAATGGACGTCCCACCTCCCGCCGCCTTTCATGGTTTTCTCGGGCTCTCCCATTCCAGAGAACCTCAGACTGCATCCAGCGGTTCCCGCCAGTAGATTGTAGAGTTGATTAGAGGCCATTATGGCTCCAATCCTCTCTATGACCTAAGAAACTGGAAGCTATGAGCATTTCATCACTTTGGTTTTGCCGGATATAAACAGTGCCATTTTTTAATTGGGAAAGCATCTGACCACACTGATCTTGGTGTAGTCAGATGGTCTTTTTTTTTTTTTTACTGTCTGTGTGTGTACTTTTTACTTTATCATGCTCTGTGTTTCGATGCTTAATTTTTTCGTCATACAGGGGGAGAAGAACACAGGCTACAGGAGTACAGGTTAGGGATTATACATGTGATTCTTCACCTTGTTACATATAGTAAGTTATGCTTAAACCAATTAATATAACCCCCTGTGGCGGTAAATAAAAAGATGATACAACTTGCAGCCAGTCTAAGTATGGGATACGAAGATGTTTACTTGTATCAAGGAATAGAGTGAAAGGGTATCCTCAGCCCCTTGGACTGTGCCCCTCTAATCCCCATCAGGCAGCGAAGGGGGGAGGCCGCTAGGCATGGGGGGGCCAAATGGGGTGAAAAGTCCTGTGAGCCCTATCAGAGGAGACAATGGATGGGTAAGATATTGAGTGGACACATAAATTACAAACTGTTGATTGGAAACTATAAGAGATCAATATGTTATATGGGAGAAAAGTGCATAGGCGGAAGGGGATACCGGGGAGGGAGAGGGGAGGAAAAAGAGTTGACTTTAATTAGGCCAAGGTCCAGGCAGTATAACTGGGGTATATCTGGGGTGCGCTCCAGACTGAAGCTTCATCTTCAGCAGGATATGTTGAGGGCCTCCCCCAACTTCCAGAAAAGAGGTTGTTCTTGGTTGGAGTTAGAGATAATCCAAAAGAAAGATATCATGGTGGCAGAGTGTTGTTGGAGGCGGATGGAGAAAGGTGGCCGAGGAGGTGGTTGCTTGTTTAAGTCACATTAACAAAGGGTAGCCATTTGTGTTGGAGACATGCTGGTGGAGGAGAGTTTTTCCTTGCATAGAAGGCTTATGAGATTCTGTTCGATTTGCCTGGATATTTGGAGGGATTGGACAAGACCAATTTTTGAGGATGTCGCATCTGGCCACCATAAAACAAGTTGATAGCCATGCCTTGTTTTGTTGAGTGATGTTATGCTGAGCTTTTGAGATACTTGAGGTGACAGGAGTCAGGTTGCCAAATACCAAAGGGAAGATATCTTTTGTCAGATAGCGACCTGTAACTGAGGCAGCAAAGTTTTCAACATGGGTCTGGAAGAAGGAGATTGTGTTTGTCCTCCCTGTAGAGAGGGCATAAACGTTTGTGGTGTTGTTGAGGATAAGACAGGAATTGTCAGGAACCATGATACAGACAGAGACAGAAGTACAATCAAATCACACTTGTTTATTAATAAAAATAAAAAAGGTAAAAAGGAAAAAGCGTAGTCAAGCATAGCCAGAGTCCAGTAGCCAGATCGGGTAGTCAGCCAGTCCAAAGTTCATAAACCAGATCGGGTAATCAGCCAGTCCAGACGTCAGGGATCCAAGGAGAACAACTGCAAACAGGATAGAAGCCAGGAGGGATGTCAGCAAGCCAGTCTTGAAAAAAAACAGCAGGAGATGGTTCCTAGTGATGTGACCAACACAAAGGCAAAGGAAAGAGTGAGCTGGGAGCCTTTAAATAGGCAGGTCAGACGAGCATCATTGGAACAGCTGGTAACTGTGGAAAAAGAGAGCTGGCAATTAGCCGACAGCTGAGCGGCAAGCCCAGAGGAGGAAGGGCTAAGCCAGCCCTGACAGGAATATAATATAATGTAGGCCTGGTGTAGAATTTTAAATTGTTACTCACGTCAAACTTCATTAATAACCAAGGCACAGCTGGTGTTGAAGCCATCTAAGATATAGTCCAAGGTGTGAGGTATTTGTTCTAGGATGCAGCAGATGTGGCATGGATTGGTTTGCTGAGATGCGTATTTAAAGGTTTGTAGATGTCAGATATTTTGTATTTTTGTTTCTCCAGTAAAGTGTCAATGAAAGTGTGATGAAATCCCTGTAACTTATTTGGACACAGGCTCGAGATGTGTTGGACTGCTTGATGAACATATAAGAAGTGGTTCTACAGTAGCTGGAAGTGCGACAAGAAATTATGGATCAGAAGCGCTGATCCTGTGGATGGGTCAAAAAGAAGCCCATACAGAATACCCCATGTGCCGTTTTACATTCTGGAAGGAAGGGTTCTCATGGATAGGGAGGTAATGAGATACCCATGGAGATAGTTTTAGCTTTCGTCTGGTTTCCAGCCAGATAACCAGCGTATCCCATATCAGCAGGTTTTGCTGGAGATGCATTGGAATAGAACGTAGTTTGCAGTGTAGCAAGGCAGGTAAACTGTATGGGCCTGCCATGTGGGATTCAAGTTCATAATTTGTGTACCTAGAGCCTAAAGATAGCCAGTGGGGGAAATTTGCTCCCCCCTCGCTTCTGGGCAGGAAAAAGTTTGTGTAGGGAGATGGGGGGGATTGGCGCCGACCATGCCAGAGGAATTTTGATAAAGATTTTTGTAGGTTCTGTACATCACTATGCCATAAAAATAGTGGAATGGTTTGGAGGGGGTATAGTAATCTGGCAAAACCAATCATTTTAAAAAAATGGCATCTCCCGAGAAGTGAGATGGGGAGATCCATCTATGTCTTCATTCCGCAATTTATCTTAGATAAAACAGGGGTAAAGTTTAGATGATATAAGGATTATGGCAATTTACTAATCTTTATTCCAAGGGAAGTAATTTGGTGTTTTGCATCAGAAGAAAAATCGAGGAGCTAAGCCAAGGCGGGTTCCTAGAGTGGAAAAGGGTTATTTCACTTTTAGAGAAATTGATGAGCAGACCAGAAAAGTCTCTAAAACTCATGGAAATGTCCTGAATAAGCACCATATCTGAGGTGGGATCAGAAGTGAAAAAAATAATGTCATCTTAAAATAGTGCTAGACAGAGTTCATGGTGGCCTATGCTTATTCCATGTAGTGAGGGGTGGGGATGTAGCGCGAGAGAGGTTCCAGAGCCAAATTGAAAAGGAGTGAGGCATCCCTGTCTGGTGCCCTTGTGAAGCTTGATCAGATTTGAATTACGGCCTGCTGCATAGTTGCCAACATTGTAAAAAAATGTATAGGGACACTTTTTTGGCTATGGGCGGAGTCTAATTATAATTAGGGGATGGGGCATGCGTTTGTAGGCATGACATAGCAAAAAATAAAAATGCGGCGCGCAGTGTGTGCCGCTGAGAAAAATGGGCGTGGTTTATGGGGAATCATTGGGACTCCTGAGCATGTCACCTGCCATCAGATGCCACCAGGTGCCCCCAGCAGAGTCTATCCTTGCATCAGGTGCCCTCAGCAGAGTCCATCCTTACATCAGGTGCAGAAGCAGAGGCCCTCCTTACAGATCTGTGTTCCTGGCAGCGGAGCCCCTCCTTTACATCTGGTGTCCCCAGCAGAGGAGCCCTCCTTTACATCTGGTGTTCCCGGCAGCGGAACCCTCCTTTATATCTGGTGTGCCTGGCAGCGGAACCATCCTTTAAATTTGGTGTCCCCGGCAGTGGAGCCCTCCTTTACATCTGGTGTCCCCAGCAGCGGAGCCCTCCTTACAGATCTGTGTCCCCCAGCAACAGAGCCCTCCTTACTTCATTGTCCCCAGCAGCTGGCAGCAGCAGAGCCCTTCTTACAGAGCGATCTGTGTCACCAAGCAACAGAGCCCTCCTTACTTCAGTGTCCCTGGCAGCAGCAACGGAGCCCTCCTTACAGAGCAATCTGTGTCCCCCAGCAACAGAGCTCTCCTTACTTCAGCGTCCCTGGCAGCAGCAGCAGAGCCCTCCTTACAGAACGATCAGTATCTCCCAGCGGCGCGGCAGCTACAGTTCCCAGCAGTTCCCGGGTTTCTCGTGTGTGTGTTCAGTGAAGAGGGGAGATGATTGGCTGCCCCTTTCCTCTCCACTGAACACAAGGTGAAATAATCCTTGTGACGGCGGCGACGGCCATGTTTTTGTAGCCCGCCGGCTGTTTTTTCCTAAAACACTCCCAATTTTCCCAGGACAAAGTCAAAATCCTGTGAAATTAATCGGGACGAGCTCCGATCGGGATGAGGGTCCTAAAATTGGGATTGTCCCAAGAAAATCGGGACTGTTGGCAAGTATGCTGTTGTTGGCGCTTCAATCATCCCAGCACCATGGTTGTTATGGTGACAGGATGATTGAAGCGCATTATTTCTATTATTAAATTGTAATATAAAAATAAATAGTTAAACTCACCATAATGTAGAATCAATGGAAGCCCCGAGTGTGTCACTTGCCATGTCACCTGTTATCAGGTGTTCCCAGCGGAGTCTCTATATACACACCAGGCATTCCCTGCAGAGTTCCTCCTTACATCAGGCATTCCCAGCAGAGTCCCTCCATACACCAGACAATCCCATCGGAGTCCCTCTTTCACCAGGTATCCCCAGCAGAGTCCCTCTTTACATCAGGCATTCCTAGCAGAGTCCCCCTTACATCAGATGTCCCCAGTGGAGTCCCTCCTTACACCAGGCAATCCCAGTAGAGTCCCTCCTTACACCAGGCAATCCCAGTAGAGTCCCTCCTTACACCAGGCAATCCCAGTAGAGTCCCTCCTTACATCAGGTGTCCCCAGCGGAGTCCTTCCTTACATCAGGATATTCCAGTGGAGTCCCTCCTTACACCAGGCAAGCCCAGTAGAGTCCCTCTTTACATCAGGCATTCCCAGTAGAGTCCCTCTTTACATCAGGCATTCCCAGGGAAGTCTTTCCTTACATCAGGCATTCCCAGCAGAGTCCCTCTTACACTAGGTATCGCCAGTAGAGTGCCTCTTTACATCAGGCATTCCCAGCCTTCCATCAGATGTCCCCAGCGGAGTCCCTCCTTACACCAGGCAATCCCAGTAGAGTCCCTCTTTACATCAGGCAATCCCAGCAGAGTCCCTTTGTTACATACCTGGGATGGGAGCCTGATGTGCAGAGGAAGGCCTCTTGTACATCTCTGGCTCGCGGACCACTGGTAGTGATACAGCAGCCACAGGAGCACAGTGGGGTATGAGTACCTGTAAACAGTCCCTGTAGTAGCGGTGATCAGCAGGCAGGTAGTGGATAAGCTCACACGATGCTTGACTGGTGGTAGGCTGGGATGAACCACAGAGCAGTACCAGATGCAGGCTTGCAGGGCTGGGAGCTGAAGCAGGCTAGATGAGCAAGATGCAGGGTCAGACAGGCCGGGTCCATAATAATCAGGCAGATCAGGCATAGACGGTAGGCAGAAGAGATGTCAGGTCACAAGCTGAGTAGTACCGGAAGACCAGCAGACAGAATCAGCAGGCAGGAACAGAGTCAAAGGGAAGCCGGGATCAGAACAGGCAGCAGGCAATCACAGGTAACGATAAGCTGGATCAGATTCAGAGGTCACACAGAAAACAGGATACAACACAGAAGCTGCAGACCAAAAAGCAATGAACCTCTGTAGGAGCCCTGTTTAAATAGCCCACCTGACTTCAGTATTAGTGACAGGTGTGCCTCTTAAAGTGCTAATACCCATGCATGCACGCCGGGATCTTACATGGAAAGCCTGTCTTCCCTGACACCCTTCTTACATCAGGTAATCGCAGCGAAGTCCCTCCTTACACTAGGTAATCCCAGCGGAGTCCCTCCTTACACAAGGAAATCCCAGTAGAGCCCCTCCTTACACCAGGCAATCCCAGTGGGGTCCCTCCTTACACCAGGCAATCCCAGTGGAGTCCCTCCTTATACCAGGCAATCCCAGCGGAGTCCCTCCTTACACTAGGCAATCCCAGCGGAGTCTCTCCTTACACCAGGCAATACCAGCAGAGTCCCTACTTACACCAGGCAATCTCAGCGGAGTCCTTCCTTACACCAGACAATCCCAGGCAATCCCTTATATCAGGTATCCCCCAGTGAAGCCATCCCTCTCATCAGGTATCCCCCATTGGAGCCCCTCTCTCATCAGGTATCCCCCAGTGGAGCCCCCCTCTCATCAGGTATCCCCCAGTGGAGCCCCCCTCTCATCAGGTATCCCCCAGTGAATCCCCCCTCTCATCAGGTATCCCCCAGTGAATCCCCCCTCTCATCAGGTATCCCCCAGTCAGAGCCCCCCCTCATCAGGTATCCCCCAGCAGTGAAGATTCTCTCTGTTGCCATTACAGAAAGCCAGATCGAACAGGCAGAATCAGAGGAACAAAATAGGTGAAGCTGGCCGGGTGGCTGCCAATAGAAATTGAGCCACGGCACCGCCCACCCCCCGCCCGCCCCACATCGGGCCACAGACAGACCAGCAGCAGGGCGGGAGGTGGGCGGTGCCACAGCTCAATTTCTACTGGCAGCCACCCGGCCTCTTGTTTGTTCTAGTCTTCCAAAAAATGCCGGCCGGTGGAGACATTGCCGGTGGAGACATTGTCTCTAGCGGTGGCAAAAAAAATCAGCAAAGCAATGATTTTGAGGGACATTTCCCGGGAATCGCGAAAACCAGGAAAAGGGTCTAAATCCCGAGAATGTCACAGAAAATTCGGGACAGTTGGTAAGTATGCTGCTGCTATTATATTTGCCATGGGCAAGTCATACATGGTGGAAATTAAGTGCAAAAAGGGGCCTGAAAAGAACCAGATGAAACCGAGGTTGTCAAAAGCCTTTTTGGAATCAACGAAGATTATGTCGCTATAGGATTTTTTTTGCATATTCAAGGACTATGAGGACTTTATGGATGTTAGAGGCTGTAGTGTGGCCTTGAGTTAAACCTACCTGAGCTGGGTGTATGAGGGTGGGCATAATTTTAGGGTGTTTTAGAATCCAAATTTAGTAGGGAGATTGGCCTATAGGAGCCGGGCTCAGTAGGTATTTGCTGTCACAGACTGCACAAGAACCATTGCCTGGAGATGTGTTCTTAAGTTATCCAGACAGGGCTGGTTACTACAGTGGGGATCAAAAGTTTGGGCACCCCAGGTAAAAATGTGTATTAATGTGCATAAAGAAGCCAAGGAAAGATGAAAAAATCTCCAAATGGCATCAAATTCCAGATTAGACATTCTTATAATATGTCAAAAAAAAGTTAGATTTTATTTCCATCATTTTCAAAATTACAGAAAACTAAAAATGGCGTCTGCAAAAGTTTGGGCACCCTGCAGAATTTATAGCATGCACTGCCCCCTTTGCAAAGCTGAGACCTGCCAGTGTCATGGATTGTTCTCAATCATCGTCTGGGAAGACCAGGTGATGTCAATCTCAAAGGTTTTAAATGGCCAGACTCATCTGACCTTGCCCCAACAATCAGCACCATGGGTTCTTCTAAGCAGTTGTCTAGAAAACTGAAACTGAAAATAGCTGACGCTCACAAAGCTTGAGAATGTTTTAAGATAGCAAAGCGTTTTCAGATGTTAATATCCTCTGTTCGGAATGTAATTAAGAAATGGCAGTCATCAGGAACAGTGGAGGTTAAAGCAAGATCTGGAAGACCAAGAAAAATATCAGACAGAACAGCTCGCAGGATTGTGAGAAAAACAATTCAAAACCCACGTTTGACTGCATGATCCCTCCAGAAAGATCTGGCAGACACTGGAGTTGTGGTACACTATTCCACTATAAAGAGATACTTGTACAAATATGGTCTTCATGGAAGAGTCATTAGAAGAAAACCTCTTCTACGTCCTCACCACAAAAAACAGCGTTTGATCTTTGCAAATGGACATATAGACAAGCCTGAGGCATTTTGGAAACAAGTTCTGTGGACCGATGAGGTTAAAATAGAACTTTTTGGCCGGAATGAGCAAAGGTACGTTTGGAGAAGAAAGGGCACAGAATTTAATGAAAAAAACCTCTGTCCAACTGTTACGCATGGGGGTGGATTAATCATGCTTTGGGGTTGTATTGCAGCCAGTGGCACAGTGAACATTTCACGAGAAGAAGGAAAAATGAATTCAATAAAATTTTTGAAAATTTTGGATAGTAACTTGATGCCATCTGTGAAAAAGCTGAAGTTAAAGAGAGGAGGGCTTCTACAAATGGATAATGATCCTAAACACACCTCAAAATCCATGGGGGATTACATCAAGAGGCGTAAACTGAAGGTTTTGCCATGGCCTTCACAATCTCCTGACCTCAACATTATTGGAAATCTATGGATAGACCTTAAAAGAGCAGTGCGTGACAGACAGCCCAGAAATCTCAAAGAACTGGAACACTTTTGTAAGGAAGAATGGGCAAAGATACCTCAAACAAGAATTGAAAGACTCTTGGCTGGCTACAAAAAGCGTTTACAAGCTGTGATACTTGCCAAAGGGGGCAGTACAAAATATTAACTCTGCAGGGTGCCCAAACTTTTGCATACACCATTTTTTGTTTTCTGTAATTTTGAAAAAGTGTAAATGATGGAAATAAAATCTAACTTTTTTTGACATATTATAAGAATGCCTAATCTGTAATTTGATGCCATTTGGAGATTTTTCCATTCCTTGGCTTCGTTATGCACATTAATACACATTTTTACCTGGGGTGCCCAAACTTTCGATCCCCACTGTAATTGCTTTTGGCTTCCTATGCATAAGGTAGTCCTATGGGGGAGCCAGACTGTCTAAGGTGGTCATTGTTATGATAATAGGATTAGCTCAACTGTCTAAGGTGACCTGTGTATGAGATAAAGGGAGTAGCCCTTTTCTGATGGTTTGCTGTATAAATCCAGTGTTTTTCTAAAAATAAAGTTCAGTTAATTTTCTGGTGTACTCTAAGAGTGGTGTTTCCTGGTTCTTGGGGTACTATAGCCAGGACTTGGGAAGCAGCTTTTTGTAGAAATACTCAACAGTATTCTGTTGGAATCAAGGGGACAGAACACCAGTAACAAGTCAAAAGCCACCCTAATTGCTGAGTTGATGGAGAGTGACCAGGTCAGTGACCGAAGCAGAGGGCCAGCTATAGAGGGGTCTGGGGATGGCTAACTGGGTCTCCATCCTCATCAGCAAGCTGTCTGGTCGAGCACTGGGTGCTTTTGAAACCTGAGAAAGACAAAAAATGTCTAGGAACGAGTCAAGGAGCGGCTTCTGGCAAGATATGCAATCACCCCCAAAGCTCATAGGTCCAAATTTCGCAGCCTACAACAGAAAGAGGGCCAGCCCTTTACGGAATGGGCTCATCTCTACTCTAGCTGCTGACTTTGCCAAACCCATAAATACTATACCTACCTCTTTTGTGGTCATATTTATGGATGAATTCCCCAAAGCATGTAGTGCAAGTGACTGCCCGAATACTTTCAAATGGTACTGAATAAAGTTTTATTCTCCTATTATCTTGATAGGTAATTGCAGAATGTAAAAATGTGCTTCAATTTGGACAGTGTGTATTCATATTTTTGGATTATGACACTTCTCATCTGTCCAGTGTGCTGCCAATAGTGTAAGTAAGGAGGGGCTGGCCAAAGCAACACACATTATTTATACAGTCAGCTCTCAATGAAGTGGAGAGGGTTACCTGTCCAAAACATCTACCCATGCCCACACCATAAAATGTTTCCAATGAGCCACCAAGGGGGTGAGGAATCTGATAAGTTGACCTTATACTTTTGTCTTTAAATACTCATTTCAATAAATGTTATACTTATGTTGGCCAAGAACCTTTGTGTCTAATCTGCTTGCAATATTATGTGCAAAAGTATGAATTATTTTTTTTTTTCTTGATTGACTCCACAGTTTCTTTCCAACCCACAGGAATGGCAGACTGTGGCTTCCCAGTTAACTCACCAGTAGGATTTTCCCAATTGTGGTGGTGCTATAGATGGGAAGCCCCATAAGGATCGTACCACCACCCAACTTGGGGTCTTACTACAATTATAAGGGGTTTAGTAGTATTGTGATGTTGGCGGTGGTGTCGGCCAATTATAAGTTTCTCTACCTGGATGTTGGGAAGAATGACAGAAACTCTGACGGAGGAGTGATCGCCCAAACTGAGTTCTACAGGAGTCTTCAAAATGGCACATTGCAGTCAGTTGCCACCTCTGGAGGAGAATGTCGAGGGCCTCAATTTCGTATTTGTCATGGATGAGGCCTTTGTGTTGGGGGGAACATCTCATGAGCCCATTCCCCATGAGGAACATGACCCTAGAGTAGAGGGTTTTTAATTACCGGCTGTCATGTGCCAGAAGATTGGTGGAGAATGCCTTTGGCATAATGGCAAGCAGATTCAGGATCTTCCTAACGTCCATCAACCATGCAGCACAGTGGTGTAGTGGTTAGCACTCTCACCTAGCAGTAAGAAGGGTCGCTGGTTCAAATCCCAACCACGACACTACCTGCCTGGAGTTTGCATGTTCTCCCTGTGCCTGCGTGGGTTTCCTCCGGGTGCTCCAGTTTCCTCCTACAGTCCAAAGACATGCAGGTAGGTTAATAGGCTTCTGTTCAAATTGGCCCTAGTATATGAATGGAGACCTTGGATTGTGAGCTCCTTGAGGGTAGGGACCGACGTGAGTGTGCAATGTACAGGGATGGGGACAATTGTAGACACTCACTCAGATTGAACTGGATGGACAGGTGTCTTTATTCAACCTAACCTAACTAACTATGAAACCTGGCGAATATAAACTGAACCATGTTGTGTTGAGCTGCTGCATTCTCCACAACTACCTAAAGAAGAATGTAGCCAGCTATCTGGCCTCAGTTTCAACTGAGGCCGACTTTGCATCGGATACAGCAGCGATGACGGCTATCGAAGGTGGCCGTCCTGGCTTACCCCCCCAGAGCGCCCTCAAAGTCAGGCAAAAATATGTAGACTACTTTGTGGGTAGTGGGGCAATTGCTTTACAAGAAAATGCTGTAGATGTGCAATAATTAAAAAAAAATAAAAACTAAACTCACATTTCATTTGAATTACTGTTTGTGTTTCTTATCTGTCTCCTAGGTTTTCAATTGGCCTTTTAATTTTGGCCATTTTCTTAATAGTGCAAATGTAAGTTATTTGATACATGAGTTGACAATCTCTTCTTCAGCTAACTATTATGCTGTGCTGTGGGTCTGCTACACACACAAAATGTTATTGTTGTTAATCTACGTAATGCATTAATGATAAAAATATTCATCCTTTTCAACTCCTTAAATTAATTGCTTGGCATCCCTAAAATGACCTGATTTTGGCACATTTTACAGCACATTGTCACTGTAATTACACCAACTTAACAAATACCCTGGTATTGAGCACTGAAATAAGAAACCAAACATTGTTGAGTATAAAACATTTTACTCCAAGCACATTCACATGTGCGTTATAAATGGTTTTTGAACAAACCAACATCTTGGTGTATAACATGTATGTTTGACATTAATTTGCCTTTTTTTGTGGCTAAACAGGCATGTTTAAAAACATAACATACACATCCCCAACTCAGGAACTTACAAAGTTCGACTTTGCTAAAGTGAAGGCTATATGAGACATTAGTATCTCAAAACTGTGTTGATCTTACCTTCATCAGGTGGGGTGAGCTCACCCCTCTAAAAGCCAAATTTTGAAAATGCACACAAATTGGGACTCAAAATTTGGATTTCCCTCATGATCACATGCCTAAAATGTGTGTGTGTCTTTTCCCTACATCTATTTTGCTAAAGCCACAAAACACACAGTGTTCTATCTCCCATCATGGGATATCAATGTAGGCGTATTGTGGGTGCAACCCCTTGCTCCTAACTAAAGTAGGTGGGAGAAAGGGGTTACACCACTGAAACAGGTCCATTGATCCCCCATGATGGGAGCTAGCACATGTTGACACACTGGGGATTATTTCAGAAAGGCCAATCCACGTTTCCCTACAAGTGTACTTGCATTGCACTTGTAGTGCCAAGTGGTTTTGTCTTCCTCTAACCTACCAACCCTTTCCTCTAATCTACTTTACTTTGGAGGAAGGGGTTGCACCCACAAAATGCGTACATTGATATCCCATGATGGGAGATAGCACATGTTGACACACTGTGTGCATCTTCAACATTTGATTCATTTAAAACAGTAAAAACACGTACAACATAACGACAACTATAACATTTTATTTTTGTTTAGATTTTTCCTAAAATATCTTTAATGTTTTTTTGCACATCATGGATGTTTTGTTTCATTTGTTCCAAATCATGATTGCACACCATGATCTCCCTGATCAGGATTTGTGCACTTGCACTGCTGAAGTGAGTTTCTTCTTCCACAACATCCACGTCTAAAAATTAAAAAAACATACCATGTATTATAAATATGCAGGTATCCATCTATTACCTGAAGCTGTGGTCTAAGACACTGACCTGCTGTCGACACTATTTCTACCACTTCACATAGCACTTCCTGAACATCTTCATAGTTTCATAGTTAGTAAGGTTGAATAAAGACACCAGTCCATCCAGTTCAACCTGAGTGTCTACAATTGTCCCTATCCCTGTACATTACACACTCACATTGGTCCCTACCCTCAAGGAGCCCACAATCCAAGGTACCCATTCATATACTAGGGCCAATTTTTGATAAAAGCCAATTAACCTACCTGCATGTCTTTGGTTTGTGGGAGGAAACCGGAGTACCCGGAGGAAACCCACGCAGGCACAGGGAGAACATGCAAACTCCAGGCAGGTAGAGTCGTGGTTGGGATTTGAACCAGCGACCCTTCTTACTGCTAGGCGAGAGTGCTAACCACTACACCACTGTGCCGCCCACTACACCACTGTGTAGATGCATCCACATCTTCAGGGTATGTGGTGAGTTGCCTTTCTTCATTCGATGTGGGGTTACTGGTGTCCTCAGATGTCCCTATTCTTTTCTCCCCTATGTTAATTTTCTCCGGGGAAAATCCGATTGCCTCTCCGGGGATCAGGAAGGAATTTTTTCCCCTGCTTTAGCAAATTGGATCATGCTCTGCTGTTTTTTTTTTGCCTTCCTCTGGATCAACTGTGGGTATAGAATTGGGTATATGGGCTGGCACGATAATATTTTATATATATATATATATATATATATATATATATACCGTATATACTCGAGTATAAGCCGAGATTTTCAGCCTCTTTTTTGAGGCTGAAAGTGCCCCCCTCGGCTTATACTCGAGTCATCGCTGTCTGCCTGCTCGATCAGCGTGTCGAGCAGACAGACAGCGGCCATTCTATAATTCAAAAGCCGCGCCTCCGGCTCCGCCTTCGCCTGTGATAGGCAGAACACTGAATTTCCCAGCAGCCTGTGTTCCGCCTATCACGGACATCGTCTCATCCTCGTACTACGGACGAGGATGAGACGATGTCCGTGATAGGCGGAACACAGGCTGCTGGGAAATTGTGTTCCGCCTATCACAGACAGGGAGGCGCGGCATTTGAACAGGGGAATGGGCGCCGACGAAGAGCGGTGATCCTGGGACGGGACCGGACGGAGGCTCGGCTCGGGACGGGACGGGACCGGACGGAGTCTCGGGACGGGACGGGACCGGACGGAGGCTCGGGACGGGACGGGACCGGACGGAGGCTCGGGACGGGACGGGACCGGACGGAGGCTCGGGACCGGACGGAGGCTCGGGACACAGGTAGGCTGGACACACAAGGCCACACACACACATGGATGGATGGATGGATGGACACACACACACACAGGGATGGATGGATGGATGGACACACACACAGGGATGGATGGATGGATGGACACACACACACACAGGGATGGATGGACACACACACACACAGGGATGGATGGATGGATGGACACACACACAGGGATGGACAGGCATATCTCACCCTCGGCTTATACACGAGTCAATAGGTTTCCCAGTTTTTTGGGGGTAAATTGGGGGCCTCGGCTTATACTCGGGTCGGCCTATACTCGAGTATATACGGTATATATATTTTTATTTTTTTTATTTTTTTGTGGTTGAACTGGATGGACTTGTGTCTTTTTTCAACCTAACTATGTAACTATCAAACACGGAAAGGTTTCTTCACAGTAAGAGCTGTGAAAATGTTCAATAGACTCCCTGCAGAGGTGGTTCTGGCCAGCTCAGTGGATTACTAAAAAAAGGTATACTTAGTAGACAGATATGTTAGGCTAGAAATAGTAACATGAAACATTGCTTGGAAGTGTCTTCCAATTGCCTGTTTTGGCAGAGCTCCTGGCTGAATACATGATTTTTTCCCTTTCAAAAGCTGGAATACTTACCTGTTTTGTGCAAGTTTCACACATGGCGAGACCCTTAGTATCCACTGAAGCACCTGCATGGGACACCATAACAAGGGTGTTATGGTGTCCCACACTAGTGCTGCTGCATCCAGATGTGTAAACAGCTGCTGAGTGTCCTCTCCTGACATTGAATAAAGTTGTCATTTCATTATAGTTTCAAACACATCTAGACAATAAAATAAACATATTTTAATCAAAATAGGCCGGAACAAATGTAGTTGACCTGCATCTGCCAAAAATGACATATTAGTGGTCAAGCAAATGATGTTTAATACGAACGATTCCTGTGTCCAGCAACCTCAAACTTGACATTTTTACTGTACAACGGTAAAGAAAAGCACATGGACAAGCACGAAACTAATAATGATAATAGCAACACATGACAAACACTTACTTTTTTGCAGCACTTACCTGATCTTTCTATACCAATCTTGCTCCCTCAGTTTCAGGACTGACCAGCGTTTACTCAATTGATCCTTGGATCGTCGTACCCCAAAAGTCCTGTGCAGACTTCTAACAATTTTTGCCATGATCTTGGCCTTTCTAACATTTGGATTTCTGTACGGCCTATGTGTCCCATCTCTTCAAAGGACATATTTGAGGCCTTATATCTCCTCCTGGATCGGGAACTGACATTCTCCAGGCTTTCCTAGTTGCTGCTTTCTGCAGGCACCTGCTGTCTCTCTGCCATTTGCTCTCCCACTGGCCGGAAAGAGAAGAGGCGGGGAATACACTAGAAAGAAGGACATGGGCGGAGTTTGATGCATGCGCAGTGTATATAAAGCATAACGAGCGGTCCCTATAATGGAAGTAGGTACGATCTGTGAATGGAGGACGGAAGATCATTTTTGCGCAAAGGGACAACGTTGAAACAAAGATACAATTGTAAATTGTGGAATCAGTGGTTAGTGGCCTATACTGCTTATAGATTGAGGCCTATATTGGGACAAGATTATGAGAGTTTAGCTTTACATTAGGGTTTGTCTTGTGTTGTGTCTTGCAGATAAAATGGTTGATAAATTTACGGCCCCATATTTCCTGCCAGAGTTTATAGAAAAATACAGGGAGCTGCCAGTAAAATGCAGGAACTATTCAAACAAGATAAAGAGGAAGGCAGCGATGGAGAAACTGCTGGAATTAGTGAAGCCTGTGTATCTCACGGCAGACATCAACTATTTGAAGGCCAAAATTGGTAGCCTGAGAAACACATATAATAAGGAGCCCAAGAAAGTCTAGAATTCCCAGAGATCCAGAGCAGCAAAGGACATATATGTCCCCAGGCTGTGGTACTACAACAGAGTTTTTTGTCCGACCAGGCAGAACCCAGGCCATTGCTCTCAACACTTCCTTCAACATCAGCTGAGGCTCCTGAGGTCCATTCTGGGCCTTCCACCCAGGAAGAAGATGTGGAGGAGCCCAGCTTGACTCATGTATAGCATTGTTGACGATATTTCTTGTCAAAAATTGTATGATGTTAACTAGATGTTATTGATCACAAATTTTTGATTTATCAAAGTGGTTTACATATCATATCGCCTTGAGGCGATCCAGTTCGCATTGTGCGCTATACAAGTATTTCATTCATTCATTCATCAATAGACAGTAGTGGCCAAAATGATTGGGACAAGAATGAAACATGCTGGGGTCAGAATGATAGTCATCTCTATTTGTTAACATTCAATTTGCAACAGTCATGAGCTCAAAATTGTGTATGATTGAAGACCAAAAACCTAAAACTATGTACTATTGTCATACACAGGAAAGTCTCAGCCTCAACCAAAAGTAGGCCTTTTCTTTGTCATGCTACAGCTGCAATTAGCACAGCCCCTGATGGCCAGGAGGCATTTGGATGCCTGAAAGGCAATAAATTAAAACAGATGGAGGAGGACCACCACAATATATGCAAGGAAATAATTCTTCAGGCACTAAACAAGGGGACGAGGGGGGAAATCTCCCGTAAAATTCACCTCTGCAAGTTCAACCATGCTCCTCCACCAACAACACAGCCACCCCACCCACCACAGCAGCATGGAAGAAATTGTGGAAGTAAGTGTTGAGAGCGATGGCCTGGGTTTGGTGTGGTCTGGCAAAAAATGCTGGCTGTTGGAAGACCACAACACCAGAACATATATGTTATCTGCTGCTGTTCCCGATCTCTCAGGGTCCTGGACCCTATTGTGCTCTCTATTAAATGGACTGCTCAGGTTACAAATTTGGACAGTCAAATAATTGATGTCTGCCCTAAGGTACAAAGGCTTCACCAATTCCAACTGTTTCTCCATCATGCCTTACGCTTTATTTTGATATGACCTTGTGCTCCCTATTGAATTAAACATTTTTGTTTTGACAAATAGTTGGCTATTTGCTTTACTTCAAAAAGGACAGTTTGTGAGTATGCAGGTACATTTCAAAAATACAACTTTTTCAACATTTCCTGTTAGAAAATCCGATCGTGTGTATGCAGCATAAGACTGGTGTTGACTGATTCTTGAGGTACTATAGCCATGTCCATTGGTCTCGTGTTCCAGGACTTGGGAAGCAGATTTTGATGGAAATACCCAACAGAGTGTCCGGATTCTATCACATTTGCCCCCTTCAAATATTGTCTGATATACCATAGACAGTGTGGGGGCTACTGTATGCTGCATGATTTTGTAGAATTTAGGAATGTAGCCATCAGGACCCGGGGCTTTCCCGTTTGCTAGTGTGGATATTATCTTGTGTACCTTCTGAAATGTGAGCAGTGAGCTATGTTTTTGGCACAGTTGGAAGAAACATATAATCTGCTTTGTCACTTTTCAGGTACTGAGCATTGAGAGGTGGAGCAGGCAGAGCAGATGACCATGCTGGATGGGAGGAGGCAGACCAGAAGAGAGCCTAAGGAAGATGCGGATGATTTCCTGATGGTGGCTGAATTGGAGTGGACTTTCATCTGAGTATTTCCTTATAACCAAGAGGACAAGAGACTTTCATCTGGGACTTTCTTTACAAACTGCCAAAAGACATTGTTAACCCTGCTCAAAAGTAATGTTGCAGCCTTACAGGGACAAACCAATCATCTGACCACCCACAAGATGGGGGTCGAAAGGGAATTTTTTTCTTCCCATTTACAATACGGGGGGTTTATTTTGCCCTTTCCTGGACAAAAGGTTTTAAAGCGGGGTTCCACCGCCGTTTTTTTTTACCCGCAATAATGTTTTAAATTAAGTTTACTAAATATTTCACATACCTCTATGTGCTGTTCCGATTCTCTTCCAAGTCTTTTTCATTCCTCCAAACTGCCTAGGAAAACGTCTCCAGGCATTTTCCATTTTGCCTGTGGGCATGTGAAGCCCACAGGCATTGTCTTCCGGGGCACAGTCCTCTAAACTCCCATCATGCACCGCCCTATGAGCTGCGATCTCGCGCATGCGCAGATCAATCCGCTCGAGCGAACACAACAACTCAGCCTGGGCGCCGCACAGACTCCTGGGGAAAAAAAAACGATCCCAGGAGCCCCTGCGGCAGACAGGAAGAAGTGACCTGCAGCTGAAGCCCCGCCCATTTCCGCAGTGGCTCCGCCCCTTTCCGCAATCTCCAGAGGCAGAAAATTTAAAATAAGAAGAAAACAGAAGAAGACAGAAGAAGACAGCAGAAAGGTAAGGGGGTTACCTAGCGATTAGGGAAGGGGGGATAACATAGACCTAGTACTGTTAATTAGGGTGGACCTCCGCTTTAAGAAGTTTCCTATATTATCCTATAAAGTCAAGAGGTGGTATGTGTTGCTATGGCCAATTTTGTATATTGTCTTGATAGCAATGATATAGTTACAGTAGGTTTGGTAAGAGCATTGATATGTAAATAAACCAGATGGATAGGTTTTGGAACTGGGCAGAGGAAGTTGGTGTATCCAGGAAATGGGTGGGAGGGGCATGGAGAAGGTTTGAAAGAAACTTGTGTTCGGACAACAGATGATGTGTTTGGAAGGACAAAGAGGAAGACATGGCTGTGAGGAGCTTGAGAACTTTGTGAGTTGGACTGAGCAAAAGGACCATGGAGGACATCTTGACCCCTAAAGGCCCATACACACGATCAGACCTTTTGACAACAAACATGCAAATTAGCTGTTTTGGAGCAACATCCGACCGTGTGTATGCGCCATCGGACAAACTTTTTTGGTTTTCTTCAGACTTTTGTTGGCTGTGCGAACGGACAAACTTTCTGGCAACAAAAGTCCGATGGAGCAAAGTCTGATCGTGTGTACAGAAAACCATAGGACTTTTGTACAAAGTACAAACAGGCATGCTCAGAACCAATGCAAAAGATCAGACAACAATACAGAAGTTGACCAAAGGTGGCAGTAAAGAGCAGAAAAACCACGTGATTTGGTGAAAGTTGGCTGAAAAAGTCCTGCTGTGTGTATGCAATACTAGTTCAGGGCCGACGCCCTTTGTACAAAAATCCAAGGGAAAGTTTGTACAAAGTCCTATCATGTGTATGAGGCTTAAGTTGAGTAATTGTTTAGTTTACTTAATGTGTACAAATTGTACATGATTATATGTGTAGGCATATATTTTGTAAGCTAAGTTGTGTTGTATTGTTCACCCTACAGTTTGTATGTGCAGATTTCTTTCTGTTTAGTACAGCATTGATACACTTCAGAAGTCTAAGCTTCCTTGGTTTTACCACAATAACATAATAGACGCAAAGCATTACAGAAGGCATGGGCTAAGGTCAAATTAGTGGGGTCTGTCCAGTGAGGCCAAGACATTGCCTTCCACATGCCGGTAGAGAGCCAGAATCGCCTTCTGTGAGAAAAAGTGGTGTTTGGGAATCTGCCACTTACTCACGTAAGAGGGCAGAGTCTACCAACTGAAAAGGCAGCAGTTGAAGTGCTAGCAAAAACACTGGGCGTGTGGATGGCTGGGAGTGAACTTCTTTCGACGGTGCAGCTGCTGGGGCAGGGAAATTTGCCTGGTACAATCGGACTTCGGTGTACCGATAGCAGATTGTCCGCAAGTACTTGGCTGTAATAAACCTAGTTCTACACCTTCATTCCTCTCAGTGCAGGTTTCAGAGAGGACTGAAGGTATAGTGGGGTTGGAGATCCCAGCTGGTGAGGCACAAGGAAAGGTCCACTTTGTTCTTTGGTGTGGGTCTTTTAGGTGTGCTTGCCAACGAACTGCATGGCAGGTCGACATATGTTTGGTTAAGCATTTGGTGCCCAAGCGGCTGATGTTTTGGCCACGCGAGATAGATTGAGAGATATGTTGCAAATAGCAGCGGTGCGATCTGATGCACTCGTCTCAAAAAAAGCCCACACCAAAGAACTTTTGGAATGACGTGGGAACTACGAGGCAGTGCCCTGCACATGTGGTGTGATGCAGTCGGTGTGCTTCCCTTAAGCTGGACCCTGGAGGGCATCCTGCCTCGTTGGAGATGTGTCTCCTCCTCCTCTCTCCTATCAGACACCCAGGTGGAGTCAGTGACCTCATCATCCCCTCCCTCCTCATCACTGGAGCAAACCTGGCAGTATGTTGCAGCTGGGGAAACATGACTGCCAGATTGCTGTCCTTCTTGGGCATCCCCTCTCACTGGGCTCACGTTACTGCCTTCCTCTAGCTGGGTATCATCATCAGAGCCTTCAAAACGCTGGGCATCCTCATGGAGCATGTACCCAACACTGTGCTCAAACAGTTCGGGGGACTCCTCAGGAGAACATGGTGGGGCTAGGGAAGGAGTGACTGATGCCATTGAGCCGAGGGAAGAGGCCGCGTTGGCATCTGCTTTGCCAGTACCCTGAGCCTGGGTGAGAGAGGATGAGGAGCATGAGGACATCTTGGTCATCCACTCTACCGAGTCTTCGGCATGTTGCGGCTTAACACGTCCAGCTGCCGAAAATAAGGACAAGCGTGTCCCATGGCTACATGCTGATGAGGATGCATCATGTCCACGATCAGCACTGTTGCCTCTAGCATCAGAGCCTGCTTGCCCTCTTTTATTGAAAAAATATATAAACTGCGCTCAGAAAAGAATTTAAAAATATATAAAATAAAAATAAAGAACGTAAACAATAGGCAGCAGCTCTAAGTGGGATACAAGCACTAAGATAAATGGAAGAAATATGGAGAGCTGCGCCAGTAGCACTATATATTTAAAATAACTGTATAAATAAAAACATATTAAAGGACATATGGCATTCAGGCAGGATAAATGTCTAATTGCCGAAAACAATCACTTTAACGTGCATGTAATGATCACAAAGAAATATAAAACATATATAATCTATGTGAAATTAAGACTATATATGAAAATGAGCATAAAAATTATAAAATTAAAGTCCAATAAGATGTTCCAATGTCGCAGCGATTAGCATGTCACCACCGTGAATCCACACATAACTGAAAATCTGTGCCCGTCACCAGATAAGTGATGCGCTTACCAGATATATAAACAGTAACAGCCTTAATGGTATTAATCCGAAGCAGAGTGGTTAGAACATCAATCAAGGTTCTTGCATCCAGATAACCCTTAACGCAGATATATGGCAATACCCCAGCCTTTAGAGCTTCAATGGTCAATGGTTACGTGTATCACCGGTAACACCTTGGTGTCCAACTGGCTGTATTAAAACAAAACTTCTCCATTACTGTAATGGAGAAGTTTTGTTTTAATACAGCCAGTGGCTTTAGGCGTACACTGTGCAGGTGGCTTTAGGCGTACACTGTGCAGGTGGCACAATACACCAACTGTGATTGCTGCAGCAGTGTCAGGTACTCACCAGGGGCCGAAGTGCTGAGAGCGGCTTCCCTTGCAACTGGGTGCACAGTACCCCTGAGGGTGGAACAACGGTTACAGGGCACGAAGGGGCACGGGTTGCCAGCAGGTGACTTGTATGCAGGAAGTCTTCTTAAGTACGAGATGCCAGTGCAGATGGCCTACTTGAAGAGAACACCCGGCAGGGGTTCTAACACCTGGAGTGAAGAACAGCAGGAGGCCGAGGGTCAAACACCAGGAAGGTAGATCAGAGTCCGAGAGCAAGCCAGGTCATAAACAAGGGTCAGTCCTTAAATCCAGGTGTCACAACACAGGGAATAGGCAGAGACAAGTCCAGGAGGCAGGCAGAGGATCAAACACAGGAACAGCAGAGAGGGAATTCCAAGAAGCAAGCAAGAGGTCAAAATCACAGGAGAGGCCAGAGAGAGTAGTCTGGTACGATCCAAGGTCACAACGGGAAGGCTCAGGAAACAAGGCACAGAGACACAGGAACACTGGAGCTGAGGAGACACAGAGCAAATAGTTGCCTTTTATAGGCCTGCCAGAGTGATCAGGTGGTGCGCATAGGCATGCACACACGTCGTACCATATCGTGCATATGCGTGCGCCAACCCGTACTACTGTGTGTGCGCGGACCCGCTAATTCGCGCACCCGTATGCGCAAATCCACCGTATCGTGCACCCGTGTGTGCCGTTGTGCTGGTCTACCCCTTAGGCGCATAGGGAAACTCAGACGCTGAAGTCTGTTGATCCTCTAACAAGCAGCTGCCTGCCTGTGATATAGGATCAGCAGAACACCAGCAATTGGGGTAGCTTTAGCTGTACACTGTGCAGGTGGCACAATACACCGACTTTAATTGCTGCAGCAGCTGCCTGCCTCTGGTATAGGATCAGCAGAACACCAGCAATTGGGGTAGCTTTACACCCCTTTCACAATGAGGCATTTTTCAGGCGCTTTGGCGTTAAAATAAGGGCCTGTAAAATGGCTTTCACATTGGCATTGCAGATGAGGCTTCTTTCAGGCGTTTTACAGGCGCTTATTTTAACGCTAAAGCATCTGAAAAACGCCATAGTGTGAAAGGGGTCTAAGTGTGAAAGCACTTGGGCTTTCACATTGGGATTGCAGATGAGGCTTCTTTCAAGCGCTTTACAGGTGCTTTTTTTAAGCGCCTGAAAAACACCCCAGTGTGAAAAGGGTCTTAGGTGTACACTGTGCAGGTGGCACAATACACCAACTGTAATTGCTGTAGCAGCTGCCTGCCTGTGGTATAGGATCAGCAGAACACCAGCAATTGGGGTAGCTTTAGGTGTACACTGTGCAGGTGGCACAATCCACCGACTGTAATTGCAACAGCTTCAAATGAGATTCAATCACACTGTCTCTCCGTCTATCTCTCTCTGCTGCCGCAACACACTACACAAGGCCACTGCGCAGGTGGCCTTATATAGTGTGGGGCATGTACTAAACACCCTGAGCCATAATTGGCCAAAGCCACCCTGACTTTGGCCAATTATGGCTCTCCGTTTTTTCCGCACTGTGATTGGCCAGAGCGGGTCATAGTGCATACTTGGCCAATCATCAGCCAGCAATGCACTGCGATGTCGCAGTGAATTATGGGCTGTGACGCGCCACTCGAATTTGTCACGAACGGCCCATAACGTTCGGAATTCGGCAAACAGATTGTGACGGATCCGATCCCACACTCAGATTGAGTGCTTCCGTCAGTATAGCCCACTTCCTCCAATTTATCAGAGAGATATATTCTCATAGCTGCATTTAATACAACTCTAGCCAAAGATAGCTTGTAGAATCTTGAACCCTTTATTGGACAGAATACAGCCTTATATACACATTTTACACAAGGGGGTAGATAACAAGGTAGGGCTGCTCATGGATACTCCCCCCTCCCCTATAGCAACAACTTAAAAGACAATTACATAATTAACATGTTGTTAATTAACCCAGCACTTAAGGCAGCCTAGGTGACCAGACAGTCCGTCAATGTGATTAGCTCTTTTAAGGATTGTGTATTGTTCAAAATTAACATTCAAGAAAACAGTATCTCAAAAATGTAACAAAAAAAGATTAATATATCAATACCAAAAAAACAGGATGAATGTGGACAGAAAAGGGTCCTTGCAGCCAGTGTCCCTGACAGTGCCCCCCCGTCCCATAGTCTGGCAGACCCAACAAGATCCACCACGGGTCAGCTTGGGGCTGTCCTGGAGAGTCTTTATAGTTCAGTTTGCCGGGAAAGTCCACCAGCGTTTCCATTCTGCTTTTCTGGCCGGTACTGGATGGTAAAATTGTAAGGCTGCAGGGCCAAGCACCACCGTAACAAACGTCCATTGTCCCCAGTAGGGATGAGCCGAACACCCCCGGTTCGGTTCGCACCAGAACTTTCGAACGGACCCCAAATTCGAACGAACTTTAGAACCCCATTGAAGTCTATGGGACTCGAACGTTCGAAATTAAAAGTGCTAATTTTAACGGCTAATATGCAAGATACTGTCCTAAAAAGGGTTTGGGGACCTGGCTCCTGCCCCAGGGGACATGGGTCAATGCCTAAAATGTTTTTAAAAATGGCCGTTTTGGCGGGAGCACTGATTTTAATGACGATTAAAGTGAAAAAAAAAAAGTGAAATATTCCTTTAAATATGGTGCCTGGGGGGTGTCTGTAGTATGCCTGTGAAGTGCCACGTGTTTCCCGTGTTTAGAACAGTCCCTGCACAAAATGACATTAAACGGAAATAACACCATTTAAAACTGCTTGCGGTTTTAATGTTATATCTGGTTCCTGCAATATGGTTGAAAATCATTGAGAAAAATGGCATGGGTAGCCCTCCCTGCCCATTACCAGCCTATTTGGGTCTTTTACGCATATTAAGGGGAACCCTGTACCCATATTAAAAAAAGGAAATGCGTGTGGCCCCCAGGCCCTATATACTCAGAACAGCAGTATACAGGCGGTGCAAACAAGACAGGGACTGTGTAGGTTTGTTGTGTTAAGTTGAATCTGTTTGTAATTTTCAACTGGTACATTTTTAAAGTGTAGCTCCAGTCAAAAAAACTATTTTTAAGCTTTTTGGAAAACATAGGGAAGGGTTATCACCCCTGTATAATTTGTTTTGTAGTCCATCTTTTTTCATCTCACTTGCTGTTGTCTCCTTCCGTTTGCAAGTAGGAGATGTTTGTAAATTGGATGTTTGAAAGTAGGGGCCTGCCCTATATGCTCTGCAGAAATGGCGGAACAAGGTGTTGGTTTTGCCACAACGTTGTAAGCCCTCAAAGTGACTCTTGGTGGGCGCTGGAGTGCCCTGCTGTGAACGATTATATCAAGAATTGTAATTACATGCCATTGTTGAACAGTGGTAGAAAAATTGACCTTTGGTGGTTGTGGTGCTGGTGCCACAACACTATAAGTCCTCACCGTTACTCTGGGTGGGCAAAGGAAGGGGCCCTCCTGTGAAATATTATATCAAGAATTGTAATTACATGTCCCTGTTAAACAGTGGCAGAAAAATTTGGCCTTAGGCACTGCTGCTGGTGCCACCACACTGCAACCTCTCCCATATACTCTAGTTTTATAGCAGGAATTAGCCCTGCTGCAAAGCATTGCATCAAAAATTGTAATTAAACACCCCTGTTAAACAGGGGCAGAAAAATTGGGCTGATGGCATCAACCAGAACCAGAAATGTTCTTCCAACATATCAGCGGAGGAGGAAGAGGATAGACAATCAACATAACAGGACAGTCACTCAGCATCAGCATAGGCAGTCTTGAAGGGATGTGATATGTCAAAACAAATTATTCTGTTACATCAGCTTCAGGTGCTTGGTAGCTGTGGGTGATCCAAGACTGATTCATCTTGATGAAGGTCAGTCAATCAACTGATTCGGTGGACAGGCGCACCCTGTGATCGGTAACAAAGCCACCAGCAGCACTGAAGGTGCGTTCCGAAAGAACGCTGGATGCAGGACAGGCCAGTAGCTCAATTGCATACTGTGCAAGTTCTGGCCAGTGATTCATCCTCAAGACCCAGTAAACCAGAGGATTTTCGGTGGGAAAGGTGTCCAAGTCTGACCTTGCCCCTAGGTATTCCTGCACCATGTAAATCAGACGCTGGCGATGGTTGCTGGAACCGATCATACCTTGGGGCTGCGGACTAAAAAATTGTCTGAAAGCATCGGCCACCTTCTCCACCGCTCCTTCTGACCGATGCCTCAGCAACACGTTGTCCAGGACCAGGAGTTTGTAACCTCCCAGTCTCTGGGAACGCGTTGCACAAACCTTTCTGCAAGGCCTCCCGGAGATGTATCATCCTCTGCTCCCTCTGCGATGGCAAGATAAGGTCGGCAACCTTACCCTTGTACCGTGGATCAAGGAGAGTGGCCAGCCAGTAATGGTCCCTCTCCTTGATCCGAAGAATACAAGGATCCTTCCGCAGGCTTTGCAGGATCAGGGAGGCCATGCAGCGTAGGTTAGCTGAGGCATTCGGTCCGGAGTCCTCTGGGTCACCAAGGACAACATGATCCGCAGCTACCTCCTCCCAGCCACGTACAAGTCCACGTGTTTCTTGGGACTGTAAATCATCCCTACAAGACTGCTGCTGCTGCTGATGCTGAGTGCCAGCCTCCACCTCCATGCTGACACAATCATCCTCCTCCTCCTCTTCCTCCTACTCATCCTCTTCCTGTGTGATGGGTGGCACAGCAGGAACACTGTCTGGATAAAGGGGGCCTTGAGAGGCAAGGAAGTCCTCCTCTTCCAGCCTCTGTTCTGCCTCAAGTGCCCTGTCCATTATTCCACGCAGCGTATGCTCCAAGAGGTGGACAAGAGGTACAGTGTCACTGATGCATGCACTGTCACTGCTCACCATCCTTGTGGCCTCCTCAAACGGTGAAAGGACAGTGCATGCATCCCTGATCATGCCCCACTGGCGTGGTGAGAAAAAACCAAGCTCCCCTGACCCTGTCCTGGTGCCGTAGTCGCACAGGTACTCATTGATGGCCCTCTGCTGCATGTGCAGCCGCTGCAGCATGGCCAACGTTGAGTTCCATCTGGTGGGCATGTCACATGTAAGGCGGTTCTTGGGCAGGTTCAACTCCTTTTGGAGCTCAGCCAGCCGAGCACAGGCATTAAATGATCGGCGGAAATGCACACAGACTTTCCTGGCCTGCTTCAGGACATCCTGTAAGCCGGGGTACCTGCCCAAGAACCGCTGCACCACCAGGTTAAGGACGTGAGCTACACAGGGCACATGGGTCAGTTGTCCCTGTCGGAGGGCGGAGAGGAGGTTGGTGCCATTGTCACAAACCACCATTCCTGGCTTAAGCTGGCGTGGCGTCAACCACCTCTCGGCCTGCCCCTGCAGAGCTGACAAAACATCCGCCCCAGTGTGGCTCCTGTCCCACAAACAAACCAGCGCAAGCACGGCATGGCATTGTTTTGCCTGCGTACTTGCGTAGCCCCTGGAACGCCTACGAAGCACCGCTGGTTCTGAGGACAGAGCACTGGAAGAGGCCATGGAGGAAGAAGAAGAGGAGGGGGTGGAGGAGAGAGGTGTGTCACAACCAATAGTAGCATTTTGGAGGCGTGGTGGCGGAACAACCTCCAACACTACTGCACCTTGTCCTGCATCCTTCCCAGCTGCCAGAAGAGTGACCCAATGGGCCGTGAAAGACAGGTAACGTCCCTGTCCATGCCTGCTGGACCATGAGTCAGTGGTAATATGCACCTTACCGCTGACCGCCCTGTCCAGCGAGGCAAGGACATTGCCTTCCACATGCCGGTAGAGAGCCGGGATCGCCTTCCGTGAGAAAAAGTGGCGTTTGGGGACCTGCCACTGAGGAACCGCACATTGTACAAACTCACGGAAGGGGGCCGAGTCTACCAACTGAAAAGGCAGCAGTTGAAGTGCTAGCAATTTAGCCAAGCTAGCATTCAACCGCTGGGCATGTGGATGGCTGGGAGTGAACTTCTTTCGCCGGTCCAGCAGCTGGGGCAGGGACATTTGACTGCTATAATCGGACGTGGGTGTACCGCTAGCAGAGTTCCCGGAAGCACTTGGCTGTGACACACCTAATTCTACACCTTCATTCCTCTCAGAGCAGGTTTCAGAGAGGACTGAAGGTCTAGTGGGGTTGGAGATGCCAGCTGATGAGGAGCAAGGAGAGGTCCGCTTTGTTCTTTGGTGTGGGTCTTTGAGGTACGCTTGCCAACGAGCTGCATGGCAGGTCAACATATGTCTGGTCAAGCATGTGGTGCCCAAGCGGCTGATGTTTTGGCCACGCGAGATACGCTTGAGACATATGTTGCAAATAGCAGTGGTGCGATCTGATGCACTCATCTCACAAAAGGCCCACACCAAAGAGCTTTTAGAATAACGCGCAGAGGCAGCGCCCTGCACAGGCGGAGCTCTGCAGTGTGATTCAGTCGGTGTGCTGCCCCTAAGCTGGCCCCCGGAGGGCATCCTGCCTCGTTGGACATGTGCCTCCTCCTCCTCTCTCCTTCCAGACACCCACGTGGAGTCAGTGCCCTCATCATCCCCTCCCTCTTCATCGCTGTAGCAAACCTGGCAGTATGCTGCAGCTTGTGGAACATGACTGCCAGATTGCTGTCCTTCTTGAGCATCCCCTCTCTCTGCGCTCACGCTACTGCCTTCCTCTAGCTGAGTGTCATCATCAGAGCCCACAAAACACTGGGCATCTTCCTGGAGCATGTACCCAACACTGTGCTCAAAGAGTTCAGGAGACTCCTCAGGAGGACGTGGTGGGTCTAGGGAAGGAGTCACTGATGATGACATTGAGAGGAGGGAAGAGGATGCATTGGCAGCTGCTTTGCTAGTACCCTGAAACTGGGTGAGAGAGGATGAGGAGGATGAAGAGGGCTTGGTCATCAACTCTACCAAGTCGTTGGCATGTTGCGGCTCAACATGTCCAGCTGCCGAAAAGAAGGACAAGCGTGTCCCATGGCCACGTGCTGATGACAATGCACCGCGTCCACGACCAGCACTGTTGTCTCTAGACACAGAGCCTGCTTGCCCTCTTTTATCGGCTTGCGCCTGTCTGCCTCTCCTTGTTGGCCTTCCAGACATGGTAATGGCCTGAAGGGAGTTGGGTAAAAAAGCAGTTGGGTAGTGTATATTGTGCTAGAGGCACACAACACCCACTAACTCCTGCAGATGCCTTTATTATAGAACACCAGAGATAAAGGGGTATATACAGATGTATACTGTGCTGTGCTGGAGGCACACACAACTTCCAATAACTCCTGCAGATGGCAAGTGGTCTCAAATAGAGAAGAGCTATGTAGGTGGATATAGCGGTATGTACTGGGTACAGAGCACACAGACAGCACGCACAAGCTCCTAACACTACTGACTGCAAGCTCTATTATAAAAGATAGATCACTAGCTATATAGGTGAGGTGAATATAGCGGTGTATACTGCGGTCAGGGCACGCAGACAACAACCACTACACAACAGCAAGATCGAAAATCGTCCGAAAACGATTGGTGTGTACTGTGTTGAAGGTACACAGAACACCCACTAACTCCTGCAGATGCCTTTATTATAGATCATCAGAGATAAAGGGGTATATACAGATGTATACTGTGCTGTGCTGGAGGCACACACAACTTCCAATAACTCCTGCAGATGGCAAGTGGGCTCAAATAGAGAACAGCTATGTAGGTGGATATAGCGGTATGTACTGGGTACAGAGCACGCAGACAGCACGCACAAGCTCCTAACACTACTGACTGCAAGCTCTATTATAAACGATAGATCACTAGCTATATAGGTGAGGTGAATATAGCGGTGTATACTGCGGTCAGGGCACGCAGACAACAACCACTACACAACAGCAAGATCGAAAATCGGCCGAAAACGATCGGTGTGTACTGTGTTGAAGGTACACAGAACACCCACTGCTTCAAACGCCAACACACTACACAAGGCCGCCGCGCTGGCGGCCTTATATAGTGTGGGGCGTGCACTACACAGCCTGAGCTATGATTGGCCACAGGCATCCTGCCTGTGGCCAATCATGGCTCTCCTCGCTGCTGGCGCTGCGATTGGCCAAGCATACGGGGTCACAGTGCATGCTTGGCCAATCATGAGCCAGCAATGCACTGCGCCATCGCAGTGCATTGTGGGCCGTGAGCGCCACACGAATTTGGCGCGAACGGACCAAAATGTTCGGACTTCGCCGAACGGACAAACAGCCGATGTTCGAGTCGAACGTATGTTCGAGTCGAACACGAAGCTCATCCCTAGTCCCCAGAGACCCGATTAAGCCAGATTAATGGGTTGTGGTCAGTGAGCACCGAAAAAGATCGTCCGTAGAGATAAGGTTGGAATTTCTTGAAAGCCCACACCAGTGCCAAACACTCCTTCTCCATGGCTGCATAATCGACTTCCCTGGGTAGCAGCTTCCGACTGATGTAGGCCACTGGGTGCTGATTGCCATCAGGTCCTACTTGGCTTAGTACTGCCCCCAGCCCGAATGTAGAGGCATCTGTGTGGACACAAAAACGTTTGGTTGGGTCAGGGGCAGCTAGAGCAGGAGCTGAATTTAGTGCATTCTTTAATTGTTGGAAGGCAGCTTCACACTTGGGGGACCACAGTACCTGTTGGGGAAGATGCCGGTGCATTCTTCATCCCAAATGGCATTACATTAGACTGGTATAGGCCAAATGGGGTAACGAATGCCGATTTCGGAATAGATTCCGCATCCAGAGGAATTTGCCAGTACCCTTTGCATAGGTCGAGGGTTGTCAGGAATTTTCCCAGAGCAATGCGATCTAACAGATCATCCACCCGGGGCATAGGGTAAGCATCAGTGGTGGTGCACTCATTTAATCTGCGGTAGTCTACGCAGAAGCAAGTCGTGCCATCCCGCTTTGGTACAAGACCACCAGGGAAGCCCAGGGGCTGCTGGATGGCTCAATGACTCCCAACTCAAGCATCTCCTTAATTTCATGATGCATCCCCTCTCTCACTGTGTCAGGTATCCGGTAAGCCGCCTTTCTTAGTGGCAGTTGTCCCGGGGTCTCCACTCGGTGCACTGCCATAGTAGTGTACCCAGGGACTGTGGAGAACATTTCCCTTCTTTGACTAAGGACCTGTCTAGCTTGTTCTCTCTGTGTTGGCCCTAGCTGGTCATCAAGCTTTATCATCTCTATCCCTGCAGTAATCCTATTTAGCTCCGGGAGCTCCAGCAGGGGACGATTCTCAGAATCTTCCACAGCTAGAGCACATATAGTGGCTACCTCTCCTGATCTTTCCCAGTATGCTTTCAACATGTTCACATGAAAGGTACATAGGATTCTTTCATCCAAACATTTAGGCACTAGGTAGGTTGTGTCACAGAGCTTTGCAACAACCCAGTAAGGTCCCTGCCAAGTGGCCTGTAACTTGTTATGCTTGGTTGGCCTGAGGGCAAGAACCTTCTACCCAACCTCCAGAGTGTGGTTCCGAGCAGTACGATCATGCCATCGTTTCTGCCACTTTTGGGCAGCCCGAAGGTTCTCTTGGACAGTGTCTGTGAGCGCCTTCAGTCTGTCCCTCAAGAACGTATGCTACGATAGATTACCCTTAGGGATCAATTCCCCCTTCCCAGTGGGCTCTGACTAGATCTAGGGGCCCCCCTCACCCGCCTCCCATACAGTAACTCAAACGGGGAGAAGCCGGTAGATTCCTGTGGCACCTCCCGATAAGCAAAGAGAAGGTGCGGCAGATATCTCTCCCAATCCCTGTGAGAGGTTGCAAATGTTCTAAGCAGCTGTTTCAGTGTTCCATTGAACCTCTCACACAGTCCGTTGGTCTGGGGGTGATAAGGAGAGCTCTGTACGGGCTTTATCCCACAGAGCCTCCATAACTGCTGAGTGAGCTCAGTAGTGAACTGGGTACCTTGGTCAGAGAGGATTTCCCGAGGAAAACCCACCCTGGTAAAGATCTGGAGCAAGGCATCAGCCACCGTTTCTGCGTGGACATTTGCCAGGGGAATGGCCTTCGGGTACCAGGTGGCATAATCCACCATAGTAAGGATATATTTCTTTCCAGAATGAGGTCGGGACAGTGGTCCAACCAGGTCTACGGCAATGTGGCTAAAGGGTTCATCAATGATCGGTAAAGGGTGTAGGGGAGCTTTCAGTGGGCCCCCATGCTTACCCACCCACTGGCATGTGTCACAGGTCCGGCAATACTGTCAGACATACCTGTAATCCCTGGCCAAAAAAACTACCGAGTCAGATGGTGGAGGGTCCGGGACATCCCTAGGTGTCCAGCTAAGGGTATGTCATGCCCAATGCACAGCAGGTCATGCCGATATTTCTGCGGCACAACCAGCTGCCGCTTGGGTGGATGGGAGGCTGCCTTTCCCTCAGTAACCCGATAGAGTAAACCCTGGACCCACTCTACCCGCTCCCCCTCCAATCCCCCTGGGTCCAATCCTGCTCTTTTCCTATAGCTAGCTAGGGAAGAGTCCCTGAGAGTTGCCTGAGCAAAGTCTTGGGGAGAAGCCAAAGTCGGGGTAGGAATAGTTGGGGTAGGACAGTCTAGGTCAGGGGTGACAGGTCTTACCTGGTCCCGTCCTTGAGGGAGCGCACCTCCATCCAGGCTTTCTGGCAGGTGGTAACAGGGCAGGCTTCCGGGGATACATCCAAGGAAAAGGCTGAATTTAAACGTCCCAAATTGTTGCCCAACAAAACCTCTGCAGGTAAGTTCTGCATTATTCCAACTTCCACTTCTTTGGCCCCCGAACACCAATCAAGGTGAACCCTGGCAGTGGGGACCCGTATAACATTTCCCCCGGCCAACCGCACAGCCACAGACCATCCCGTCTGCTATGCCGGGTTTATCATCCGGGACTGTATCAGGGTAATAATAGCTCCTGTGTCCCGCAGACCCTGGGCAGCCCGACCATTAATCCACACAGCTTGCCGATGGTGCAAATGATTATCCGTAGCAGCAGTTTGCACAGGGTCTGCCTCATGTAGAATTCCAATATTCTCCTCACTCGGGTAAGTCACGCAGATGATGTTCGAGTCGAACATGGGTTTGACTCAAACACGAAGCTGTCAGGTCACCTTGAGGCGAGGTGACAGATGCACACCGTAGGGATCAGGAGTGCACCGCAAGGTTGTGGACCCTAAGGCTGACTGCTGCGGACAGAGACAGATCCCACGAGGTTAGAGCATAAGATTCCCTGGGGCGCGGAGTCTAAGAGCCAGCAGGTGTTCACCAGAGCCTCTAGTGGTGAGGATGGACTTGGCTGCAACTGGCTCCAGGTTGCCACCCCCAGGGTCCCCCAGCTCGCACCCACAGTAGGCAACAGGAGGATAGGGATAAAGCCAAGGTCGGGGCCACAAGCAGACAGGAATAGTCAGGGACACGCCAATAGGTCAGGATCACAGGCAAACAGGGATAGTCAAGGACACGCCAAAGTCGGTAACGGAACAACAGAAGAGCACACGGCAGGTAACAGGAAGCTAAACACACAAAGGAATACACAATGGTTGATCAGCAGGGTTGGCCTGCAGTGCACAGGTTAATATAGAGTTCTCTGATAGGAGCTAAGGTGGAGTCATGCCAGAGGATGGATTACAAAAGCAGTCAGGTGAGGGGCGGCTGGTCTCTAGAGATGAACACATGGAAACAGGTAAGCAGACAAACTCTATTGCATAACCATGACAGAAGCTCATCCCTAGTCATGACAGAGATCACTGCTCTCTGTCATCAAAAGCAGTGATCACTGTCGTGTGTTGAAGCCCCCCCCCCCACAGTTTGAATCACTCCTTAGGACACACTTAACCCCTTCATCGCCCCCCTAGTGGTTAACCCCTTTACTGCCAGTGTCAATAGCACAGTAATCAGTGCAATTTTTTAGCACTGATTGCTGTATAAATGACAATGGTCCCAAAATAGTGTCAAAAGCGTCCGAAGTGTCTGCCATAATGTTGCAGTCACAATCGCAGAGCACTGCCATTACTAATAAAAAATAATAATAATAAAAAATTTTTTTTTTCTTTTACCAAAAATATGTAGAAGAATACAGATTGGCCTAAGCTGAGGAAAAAAATGTTTTATATATTTTTGGGGGATATTTATTATAGCAAAAACTAAAAAATATAGCTTTTTTTCAAAATTGTCAATCTTTTTTTGTTTATAGTGCAAAAAATTAAAACCGCAGAGTCGATCAAAAACCACCAAAAAAAAAAAAAGGGATGTCAATTTTGCTTGAGTCAGTTAAAGCTATGTAGTGCCGAATTGTAAAAAGTGCTCTGGTCAGGAAGGGGGCAAATCCTTCCGGAGCTGAAGTGGTTAAAGTAACTCCCTGTGCCCATATACTTCTGTAATTCACTTCTCTGATGTGTGAAATGTGCCTGGAAAACACAGTGCACTGACAAACACCCAGGTGGACAGAATATCAGCTTTACATTTTAAAGGTCAAAGCAAGCATTCTCCTTCAACCCTAAATGTTCAATTATTTTCTTTTAAAGGTCAAGATTTACTATAGGATCTAAACAAATTTACAATACTAACATCAGAAATAGTCAAGTATGATTAATGGACAAAGTAGTAATAATTTGGTGTATTATATTGGTATGCAGCACACACCCAAAGCTGAAATACATCCTGAGGGTTCTTAGCATCCCATACCTGCAAGCCACCCTAGGCACAGGATATCTGCAGCTGGACACAGACAGAATAATAAAGCAACAAAGTAAAGTAAACTCATATTTCCAGTATGTCCTCTTCTCATATCTTCCTCCCCGACACCTGCTTTTGATAGAAGTATTGGAAAGTCACAATGCTTGCCACTAGTTCCTGTATATTATATATGCATTTTTTGCTTCAAAGCATTGATAGCTTATTTTTGTTTGGAGAGATTGTGTTGCATAGTTAGTCTTTGTAACTGATAGATCTTTTGGCTTGTCAAACTTGAACAGCTTGAACCTTCACCAAATATTCTTTGTGACTTTACTTTGTCAAAGAAACAGAGGTCCAGCCTTAGGCATGTCATTAGAGAAGGTGCCAAGACATACCTGAAAAAGGGAAACCCAGTCCTATAAGCCTACCCCCTACCAGCTCCAATGACTAACAGATTTGCAGTAAAAACAGATACTCCCTGTGTATGAATGATGTTATTTTCCCATTTTTAAATGCTTGATCCTTCATATTTTGGTTACTGTAATAAATGTAAAGATTTGTAGATCAGCAACAAAAAGCAGGGGGAATTAGCCACTACGATGACTGCCAAACCATTTAAAAAGTGTATCTAAACGCAAGTAAAAAAATATAATATTTTGCAACTTACCAGTTCTTAGGCTGCATTCACACCTGATCAGAGCGCTGGAACACAAACACATGCGTTAGTCACAGCGTAGTATATCAAAACACAATAGGGCGGGATTTGCTGTTCTGAAAGACTTCTGGAAAACAAGTTACCAGTAAGTCTAACTTTAAAAAAAGAGTACTAGTGCGCACAACCCCAACTAAATACCTAATACGTCACTACTAAAATAAGGGAAGCCGCCAACATATAAAGTAATCTCTGCACCATCAAAATAAATGTGAAAAAAGTATGTGGCACTACCTAAATAATTAAATATACCTAATCAAGAATAAAAATGTAAATGTAACCAATTACAAAAAATAAACCTCATATACAGATCTGTGCAAAGTGCAAGCTGTGTAAAAATAGCTACTGTGCAAAAAACGCATAAAGTGCAAAAATCTTCACAATTAGGTAATATAAGTGCAAATGACTAATTATGCAATAAGCAAATAAAGTGCAAAATAAATCTTGGAATAAGTCCGTATATCCCAGCAATAAAGTGATCTTGAAGAGACTGATTGTGCAATATGCAAATAAAGTGCAAAAATAACTCTTGGAATAAGTCCGTATATCCCAGCAATAAAGTGATCTTAAAGAGAAATATACAGTGATGTGAAAAAGTGTTTGCCCCCTTCCTCATTTCCTGTTCCTTTGCATGTTTGTCACACTTAAGTGTTTCGGAACATCAAACCAATTTAAACAATAGTCAAGGACAACACAAGTAAACACAAAATGCAATTTGTAAATGAAGGTGTTTATTATTAAAGGTGAAAAAAAATCCAAACCATCATGGCCCTGTGTGAAAAAGTGATTGCCCCCCTTGTTAAAACATACTATAAAATGTGGTTGTCCACACCTGAGTTCAATTTCTCTAGCCACACCCAGGCCTGATTATTGCCACACCTGTTCACAATCAAGGCATCACTTAAATAGGAGCTGCTTGACACAGTAAGGTCCACCAGAAGATCCTTAAAAGCTACACATCATGCCGAGACCCAAAGAAATTCAGGAACAATTGAGAAAGAAAGTAATTGAGATCTATCAGTCTGGAAAGGGTTATAAAGCCATTTCCAAAGCTTTGGGAATCCAGCGAACCACAGTGAGAGCCATTATCCACAAATGGCGAAGACATGGAATAGTGGTGAACCTTCCCAGGAGTGGCCGGCCGCCCAAAATTACCCCAAGAGCGCAGCGACGACTCATCCAAGAGGTCACAAAAGACCCCACAACAACGTCCAAGGAACTGCAGGCCTCACTTGCCTCAGTTAAGGTCAGCGTTCATGCCTCCACCTTTCAGGAAAAGACTGGGCAAAAATGGCCTGCATGGCAGAGTTCCAAGGAGAAAGCCACTGCTGAGCAAAAAGAACATCAAAGCTCATCTCAATTTCTCCACAACACATCTTGATGATCCCCAAGACTTTTGGGACAACATTCTGTGGACCGATGAGACAAAAGTGGAACTCTTTGGAAGGTGTGTGTCCAAGTATATCTGGCGTAGAAGGAACACTGCATTTCATAAAAAGAACATTATACCAACAGTAAAATATGGTGGTGGTAGTGTGATGGTCTGGGGCTGTTTTGCTGCTTCAGGACCTGGAAGACTTGCCGTGATAAAAGGAACTATGAATTCTGCTGTCTACCAAGAGATCCTGAAGGAGAATGTCCGACCATCTGTTCGTGTACTCAAGCTGAAACGAACTTGGGTTCTGCAGCAGGACAATGATCCTAAACACACCAGCAAGTCCACCACCGAATGGCTGAAGAAAAACAAAATGAAGACTTTGGAGTGGCCTAGCCAAAGTCCTGACCTGAATCCTATTGAGATGTTGTGGTATGACCTTAAAAAGGCCGTTCATGCTCGAAAACCCTCTAATGTAACTGAATTAGGACAATTCTGCAAAGATGAGTGGGCCAAAATTCCTCCAGGACGCTGTAAAAGCCTCATTGCACGTTATCGCAAACGCTTGGTTGCAGTTGTTGCTGCTAAGGGTGGCCCAACCAGTTATTAGGTTTAGGGGGCAATCACTTTTTCACACAGGGCCATGATGGTTTGGATTTTTTTCACCTTTAATAATAAACACCTTCATTTACAAATTGCATTTTGTGTTTACTTGTGTTGTCCTTGACTATTGTTTAAATTGGTTTGATGTTCCGAAACACTTAAGTGTGACAAACATGCAAAGGAACAGGAAATGAGGAAGGGGGCAAACACTTTTTCACACCACTGTAGAGTTCTGAATATACAATTCCAAAAAGTCATAATAATATATCCCAAAGTTCAAAAGCATCCATGCAGTGAAAGCTGAATATAGAAAACTCCAAAATGTGACACTCCACCGATGATCCACACTTCAGTGCTCAACATGTGCACCCCTCGTTTTACCCCAGCCTCTCACCTCTAAAAAAGGCCACTAAAGGCCATATGGCACTGTATAAACAATGGCTGTAGTCACACTCCTCCTTCAATCCATGTATTTCTAGCCCTTCATAGATACATGTATTATCAAAAATAAAGGCACATTTAGAAGAGGAAGAGGGGGGCGCCAACGTGTAGTAATGTTAAAAATAAACTTTAATAAATAATATCCACACTTACATCAAAGTTACGACAATCGCGGGTAAACAAACGATACTTCTGGTTGCAACCTTAAGTGACGACAATAACACCTGGCTCCTCCCTGACGTGTTGCATCACGTTCACGTGACTTTTTCAAAGGGTCAAGGAGTCAGGTGTCAGCAAGTCCTTTTATATGGTATGCTCTGCCATCATAACAACATACAACAAGAGCGCATCCATAGCAAACTCCAATACTCATATAAATACATGAAGAACTCATCTTCCAAATTAATATATTAATGAACATTGTAATATAATATTAACGACATATTGCATCACTTAATAATGTAATAATATGTATTAAAACAAATTATATAAAAATAGAGACCTCTAGTGGTTAAACAAATTATTACACCCCTTACAGATATATTCTCACTAATGGATCCAAATGCTAATGATCACTCGTAGTCATCTAGTGGACAAAAAACAGACTGGCTAGCAAATCAGTAAGCCCAAATAGTATATAGAAAACAATAGACTCTGAATACTGATGACTACAGCCATCTAGTGGATGCCTAACATAATGGCTATAAAAGGAAATTCCTATGGATAATAAGGTGAACAATTTAATAGATAATATATAAATCTTCTTTAAATAAACCTAAAAATATCTACTCTCAACAATAAATGAATGAAACTAAAAAGAAATATTAAAAAATATATAAAGTAAAATTAATTAATAAAATTACTAACCATCTGAAAGACACCTATTATATTCGAAAAATATATTTTAAAATGACACAAAAAAAGAACTAATAATTATAAATAAAGCAATTAAGATCAAATTCTACATTGTGTCCTGAGGGTGTTAAAGTGTATAATTCATGAATCCAACGGGATTCGGCCTGACCTATCTTAATAATTTTATTGTCATCGATAACAAATGATGAGGGGTCCTTTTTATGAAAATTTGAATAGTGTCTTGACAAACTATGTTTGTCAAAACCTTTTTTAATATTTTGGACGTGTTCTCTTAGTCTCTTCCACAATTCTTTTTTCGTTCTCCCCACATATTGAATGTGGCAGGGACATTCTAAGATACACTACACCCTCACTCCAACACGTAATAACATAGTCTATTGCATATTCTTTTTTAGTTGTTGTTGAAGAGAAACTGGATTTTTTTTTCTTTTGTGTGTCGGCACGCATAACATTTTTTACAGGGATAAAATCCTTTTACCTCAAAAAAGGAAAAAGGCTTTTTTGGAGGGTCTAACACATTTTTGGCTAGATTATCTCTAAGAGTTGGAGATCTTCTATAAACAAATTTTGGTTTTTCAGGTAAGATATTTCCAAGATGATGATCTGTCTTGATAATCTCCCAATTTTTTTTATTCTTTTTTCAATTTGTTTATAATGAATATTATAATCCATAATAATGGATACCATATAATTTCTTTCTGTATTCTTTATATTATCCTGTATTCGTTTTTCCCTGTCTAATTGTGCTACACCATTTATTTTTTCTTTAATAAAATCAGCTTGGTATCCTTTTTGTATAAATCTATCTTCAACTAATTCTGTCTACTGAAGAAACATTAATTTATTGGAACAGTTTCATCTTAATGAGCTGTATATTTTCCAACCATCTATAATGGTGGCAGCTATCAAGGGGTAGGTAACTGTTCCTATCTGCTGTTTTAAAAGGAGTATAGGCATTTAATTTATTGTCTTCTCTCTCAATTACTAAATCCAAAAAACGAATTTTCTCTGTACTAATTTAAGTTATGTAAGTTTAATATTTTTTGCATTCATATTGAGATTAAAACAGAAATCATTCAGACTCTCTCTGTCACCAGACAAAATCAGAATCAGGTCATCAATATAGCGTTTATATAATTTAAATTGGTGGGGCACATTATTATAAAGTGACTCCTCTTCCCATTCTGCCATATATAAATTAGCCACACTAGGTTACCTTCTTCCTCCAGACTTTAAAGGGAGGCACCTCCCTACCATACCTCAGTTGTAGAAGAGAACCTCCAGCCCCGACTGGAACACAAACACATGTGTTAGTAACAACGTAGTATATCAAAACACAATAGGGCGGGATTTTGCTGTCCTGAAAGACTTCTGGAAAACAAGTTACCAGTAAGTCTAACTTGGTTTTTCCCAAAACATTTTTCAGGACAGTACCTGAGAGGATAACAGAGACTTACCCCTTCTTAGGGTGGGACAACAGCTTGCAGGACCTTCCTGCCAAATGCCTGATCGCTGGCAGATGTGAGGTCCAGCCTGTAATGTTTCACAAATATGTGAAAACTCGACCATGTTGCTGCCTTGCAAATTTGTTCAGTGGTGGCACCATCTCTCTCTGCCCAAATAGTCGCCAGAGTTCTGGTTGAATGTGCTAAAAATCTTGCTGGTAGAGACAAGCCTGCATGGGAATATGCCTCTGAGATGGAACATTTCAGCCATCTTGCTAAAGAAACTTTAGAAGCTTGGCAACCCTTTCTTTTTCCCGAAAAAAGTACAAATAGCGAATCTGAATGTCTGAAGAGCTTTGTCCCTTCTAAGTAACGCAATACATCCTCCTGACATCCAACATGTGGAAAAGGGTCTACTTCTCCCCCGCTGGGCTAGCGCAGAAGGTTGGAAGTAGAATGTCCTGAAAAGGATTCTGTACTGAAGCTACCTTTGGTAAGAACTTTGGGTCTGTCTTTAGTATAACTATCTGGAAAAATAGACAGAAAAGGTTCCTTAATTGATAGAGTGTTTAGCTCACTGATCCTATGTGCAGAGACAATGGCAATCAGAAAAATGGTCTTGAAAGTGAGATATCTAAGAGGCGCTTCTTCCAGAGGCTCAAAAGGGCCCTTTGTTAGAGACTGCAGGACTAAAGCCAGATCCCATTTTGAGAAAACCCTAAGAGGTGCTGGTCTAGACCTCATAAGAGCCTTAAAGAATCTGATTACCAGCGGATTTGAGGCCACAGATCTTTCTAAGAACCCTGCTAGTGCAGCAACCTGCACTTTCATGGTACTAACTGCTAGCCCCTTTTCTGCTCCATTTTGCAAAAACTCTAAAACGGAAACAAGGCTCCCTGGTTCCTGGGCAGATAAATTACACCATGTATTATACACCTTCCTGTTCAGGGTCCCTTTTAGGTGGACTGCTGATAGAGACAGCAAATGTCCCTCTGCCCACTGAAGAATTTCCAAGGCTAGTACTTGCAGTAACTTGCTCCTTGTACCCCCTGTCTGTTTATATAAGCCACAGCCGTGGCATTGTCCATTAGTATCTGAACATGCTGAGAATGAAAATCCCAAGCAAATTACTCTATAGCTAAGGCAATCGCCTTGAGCTCTCTCCAGTTTGAGGACCTTGTTGCCTCTTTTTTGGACCAGTTTCCCTGAGTGAAACTCTTTCCTAAAAGCAAGAGAAAGGGTAAGGTTGCGCTATGGAGCAGTTTGGTATAATTGTGGTATGAGCGGCCTCTATTGGATTTCCACCCAGTGTGGGTGAAACAACTAGTGAGGTAAGAAAGGGAAATAGACTTGGCGCTATACCTTTGGTTTGTAAAAAGTATAAATTATAATTTGTATAAATTTTCCAGCGTGCTGGTAAGTGATAAAATCTATTTATGCCCACCAATAGTCTCTAGTGATTTTTTATATACAAAAAGAAAAGGAAAGAAAACATATGCACCTATATAAATGCCATAAAGTGCTAACAAACCATAAATGAACATGCAATTACTATGATTGGTAATAAAGTGCAAGTGCCAACTATGCAAAAATCACACGTGAAGTTTGAGTATTAAAATTCAAAACCATTTGGAACAGATATTCCTATAATTCATTTTCAAGTTAAGTGTCATATATCAATTAGTGAGAAATCTTACTATTACTTAATCAATGCACTAAGTGACACAGCTGAATAGCATGTGACTGATAGCCAGTGCAAAAAAGGAAATAAGATATATAAAAGTGAAGAAATTGAAAAATAGTAATATGATGAACAGTGAAAAATATTCCGTGAGTGTCTTCAAAAAAGTGTGTCTGCAATTGCTGCTCCCAGTGCACAGTGACTGCTAATGTGATTGCTCTCACCAGAGGTATTTCCCCATCCGGGGTGGATCAGCCTCCACAGTATAAGCCACTGTGTTGCTCTCTGGCTTTTCTCTGCTGTGGTCCTGGGGGTCCCCCGTTCCTCCGTTGGTGTAGCGTGCCACGTTATATGCAACAAGGAAGAGGCATATCCATAGTGTAGTACAATGAAAAGGAGTTTTATTTGTAAAACAATTAAAATTACTCACAAACATTCGGTGATCAATCGCTTTGTTGTGGTAACAGAAAATCCCGCCCGGCCGTATTGCCGTCTGAGTAAGAGGCGTACGCTGTCTGGCCACGCCCTACGTGTTTCGTCATTCAGACGTCATCTGGAGCGGACATCTGCATACACCTTTTTCTTTATATAGGGTGCAGTGCTCCAATTCGCATGTGCGGACCTTCGCCGCCATTTTTGTTGAGGGAATGCCCTCTGTTAACATTTAATAAAGTTGTTCTTGCAAGGCTGGAGAGTTAGTTTATTAATGCGCCTGCGTGATCCCTCGTCACCATTTTGGATGAGGGTATTTTCAAAATGTATAACGAAAAAGGAATTGGGCACTGCTACTCTATATATGTATTTTTGTATCGGGGACTGCCGGAGTCCGTAAGCCTATATTTGCAAATCGGCGGCTTGTAAAACCCATATACTACATAAAATCACAGCAAATCCTGGCTATTAGAAAATAAAAATAAAAATAAGATAAGAAATAAAAAAGGTTAAATACTCGTTACTGAACATAGAATGGGGAACATGTGATCAAGGATAGGATACATAAAAAATCCATTGTAAATGGGGTTGAAAAAGGGTACAGGAGATTTAAGAATGTTAAGCTTATAATATAGATGGACCAAGCCTAGGCTGTAAAAGGATAAGATTTAGATTTATTTTTAATTTTCTTTATAATATTCTGGCTATTTTTTAAAAAGGAATTTCTTTTAGGACTATTTGCAAAAAATAATAATAATAAAAATAAAAGTAACAAAAATAACAAAAATAGCAAAATTTAAAAATGACAGTACAGACAGAGGTAAAATTTAGGAGTAAAATAATGAAGTTATATATTGGGTGGTCTCAATTGTAGTGTTTATTCTTTGAAGAGGTAATTAAGGTTATTATTTTTTGGGTAATTTGGTACTTGAATAACCCTTTCCTGTGTCTATCAGACAAATGCATATTATTTGTAAGAGAAAGTGTGTATTATTTTGCGAATTTCTATTCCTATGAATATATTACATTCGACCCTTGTATGTTCTAAAAGGGGAATTGGGTGGTGTTATCTGACCCCCATGTGAGCTGTTAGAGAAGGTAGTTGTACTCTGATGGTTCTACGCTGGTAGGTAAAGTTATAGGTGGAATTACATATTAATTGTAAGAGGAAGTATGTATTATTTTGCAAATATTTCTATTCTTATGAATATATTACATTCGACCCTTGTATGTCCTAAAAGGGGAATTGAGTGGTGTTATCTAACCCCCATGTCAACTATTAGAAAGGGTAGTTATGCTCTGATGATTCTACACAAATAGGTGTTGCTGTAGGGATCTGATTTTTTTATAATAATTTGAATATGTCCCAAGTCTTTTGAATTTTGTGTGTTTGTCTTTGAGAATTTTTGGGTGGTGATGACTTAAAATTAGGAATTTGGTTATCCAACTATAGGAGGTTTCATTTTTAAAAATTGGTTAAAAAGCAGTTGAGATCCAGGTCTATATTCATTCCCGCAGGTTGTAAGGTTTATAAGTTGAAAATCCATCTCGTCTCATTTTGTGGTCTTGTCCTCTCCTCTCTAATGACCTTTAATCTTGTCAATCGCATAAAATGTCATTTGCTTTGGGTCCTGGTTGTGGAAGTCTCTGAAGTGTCGTGAGACACTGTGTTTGTCATATCCGTTTTTGATGTTCTTGATATGCTCCCTGATCCTTTCGTGCAGTTCCCGTGTGGTTCTTCCCACATATTGTTTATGACAGGGGCATTCTATGACATATGTGACATGGGTACTTTTGCAGGAGATTAGTTCCTTAATTGTAAATTCCTTCCCATTGGTGGTTGAGGTAAAGGTGGTAGTTTTTCTACTAGTTTTTTTTGGCTTTGACGACAAGGGAGGCATTTGCCACATTTGAAGAACCCTTTTAGATGTTTGGCAATCTTAATTTCTCGTGGAGGATCAATTGTGTTCTTGACCAACTTGTTCCTTAGATTGGGGGCCTTCCTGTAGATGAAAGAGGGATTGTTTGGCAGTAGCTTCTTTAGTGTATCGTCTGTTTTTAAAATGGGCCAGTGTTTCTTTATGATTCTTTCTATTTCTTTATGCTGTCTATTGAAGCCCGTAAGAAAGGCAGTTTCTATGTTCTTTGTTTTCTTGATGGTTTCGGTACTTTCAAACAGTTTTTTCCTTTCCATTTTTATTACCCTTTCTTTAAGAAGTCGTAGGTGTGACTCTTTATACCCTTTTTCTACAAATCGTCCAATAATGACTTCTGCCTGGTTGTTAAAGTCCACCTTATTGGTACAGTTCCTGTACAGTCTCAAAAGTTTCCCTTTGGGTATATTGCCAATCCATCGTGGATGGTGGCAACTTGAAGTGGGTATATACCCGTTGCGGTCCGTGGCTTTGAAAAAGGTTCTTGTGCCCAAAGACCCTTCGGATTTAAATATCTGTAAGTCCAGGTAATCTATGCTCTGGTTGTCCCAACTTCCTGTGAATGTAATTCCATATATATGTCACGTCCGGGTAGAGAGGCCGAGATGCTGAGAGGGCTCCCCTTGCGGCCGAGTGCAGTGCAACCCTGAAGATGGCACAGGGATGCAGTGCCCACAGTAGCACAGGTTGCCAGGTAGCAGAAGCCGATGATCAGTCTTTAGGGCAACTGTGCGAGGAAGTCCAAATGGCAGGGTCAAGGCCAGGCCGAGGGTCATACACGGAAGATCAGTCCAGAGATCAGAACAACGGGTCTTCAGGTGAAGAGCTGGAGAGCGGAAGGTCAAGTCAAGCCAAGGTCGGATACCAGAAGCACAAGGAACGTCAGATGCAAGCCAGAGGTCGGAGCCAGGGGGATCAACAGGAACAGGTCAAACGAGCCGGGTCGGAGAACGGGAGATCAGGCAGCAGGAATCACAGGAACAGATACTCAGGAGAGCTGACGATAATCCAGCGATGAGGCTCTGTTAACTGGACGTTTAAATAGGCAGGGTGCCTGGGTCGCGTCGTGTGCGCGCCGTGGCGTTCGTACGCCTACGGCGTGCGACGTAATACGTTCGTCCATCACCGCGTACTCGCGCTCGATCGGGCGCAGCTTTGGACGCTCGTTTAGGAACCGTATAGCGCCCACGTATTTGCTGACGCGCGTTAACGCGATCGTACCGTGCGAGGTTACGCCTATTATCCTGACAGTGCCCCCCCCCAAGGGGCAGCCTCCGGATGCCCAGGCGAGCCCATTTTTCAGGATGAAGATTACGAAACCTGTGTATGAGCCTAGGGGCGTGTACAAAACTTGCAGGTTCCCAAGAATTTTCTTCAACAGAGTACCCCTTCCATTTAATCAAAAACTGAATTGTCCTACCTCTCCGACGACAGTCCAAGATAGATTCGACTTCGAATTCAGTATCATCACCAACCTGAACTGGAGGTGGGGGCGCTTCTTCTCTACCTGAAAAAGGACTAAAGGTTACATGTTTGAGCAGAGAGACATGAAACACAGGATGGATTCTGAAAGATCTGGGCAAGGTAAGTTCAAACGCTATGGGGTTAATTTCACGTTTGATCTCAAAAGGACCCAGGAACTTGGGTCCCAGCTTCCGAGATGGACATGACAACTTCAGATTTGCTGCTGAGAGCCAGACTTTATCCCCTATCCTAAAGGTGGGGTTACTCCTCTTCTTCTTGTCATAATGCCTCTTGTATTCCTCCTGGGCCTTCTTCATAGTATCCTGGAGCATCTGATAATTTGCTTGAATGAGATTTACCCTATCTTGGACAGCCGGGACGGTGGATTCAGGAATGGTGTTAGGTAAAAACGAAGGATGGAACCCGTAATTGGCCCAAAAGGGTGATTGGTTGGTAGAGGCATGTACTGAATTGTTATATGCGAATTCCGCACAAGGCAGCAAAGAGACCCAATCATCCTGGGAAAAAGAACAGAAGCATCGGAGGTACTGTTCCAGCGTCTGGTTGGTTCTTTCTGTCTGACCGTTGCTCTGTGGGTGGTAGGCCGAGGATAGACACACTCTAATTGACAGCAACCTACAGAGCTCCTTCCAAAACCTGGAGGTAAATTGTACCCCTCTATCCGACACAATACTGTCAGGCACGCCATGTAGTCGGACAATCTCCTTTATAAAGATCTTTGCAGTGTCCACGGCAGAAGGGGTCCCTTTCATTGGCAGGAAATGCGCCATCTTGGATAAACGGTCCACCACCACTAAGATGGTAGTGAATTCTTCTGAGGGAGGCAATTCCACAATGAAATCCATGGAGATTTCCTTCCAGGGTTTTTCTGGGACGGGTAGCGGCCTTAACAGGCCCCAGGGTCTGGTGTTCGACCCCTTGTTACGCTGGCAGACTGAACAGGAGTCAACGTACTTCTTACAGTCCGATCTTAGGGTAGGCCACCATAAGGACCGCTGTACCAGGTCAACAGTTTTCCGGACCCCAAAGTGGCCGGCTAACTGGTGATCGTGAAAGGTCCTTAATACGAGTGACCTGGCTTGCTGGGGAACAAAAATTTTATCCCGATGCCATAGAAGCCCTTCTTGGCGTCTCAGGGAGGAGATTTCTGCCTCCGTACATTGGCCGGTGGCCTGCACCAATGAAGCTCTTAGATCCGGTTGGATAAGCAGGAAGTTTTGAGGAGAAAGGATTGTACTGGGTGGAATCCTCTCCGGGGAATCTGGGAACATTCGGGACAGAGCATCGGCCTTGCCATTCTTTGATCCAGGACGATAGGTTACGTGAAAGTTGAACCTCGAGAAGAATAAGGCCCATCGGGCCTGTCGGGGTCTTAGGCGTTTGGCCGTGCGGAGGTATTCTAGGTTTTTGTGATCAGTAAAAACCAGAATGGGGTGAGCGGCACCTTCCAGAAGATATCTCCACTCTTCGAGGGCGGTTTTAATCGCCAGGAGTTCCCGGTCCCCCACATCATAGTTCTTCTCCGGGGCGCTCATCTTACGCGAGAAAAAAGCTACGGGATGTAGTAGTGCCTTGGGGCCTTGGCGTTGGGATAGGATCGCTCCTGTGGCGACCTCTGAGGCATCAACCTCCAGCACGTAGGGTAAGGCGGGGTCTGGGTGCTGCAGAATTGGTGCGGTGGTGAAGAGAGTCTTAAGCTGGTCAAAGGCGGCCTGTGCTGCTGCAGACCAAAGGAACTTGGTATGCTGATGGGTAGTCTGAGTAATGGGTGCTACAATGGTGGAAAATTTTTTTATAAATCTTCGGTAGAAGTTCGCAAAACCAATAAATCTCTGGACACCCTTCTTGTCCGAGGGAGCGGGCCAGTCTAGGATGGACCTCACTTTCTGGGGGTCCATGGCAATTCCGCTTGTGGAGATGATGAGCCCCAAGAACTGAATGGATTCTTTTTCGAAGTCACACTTCTCAGCTTTAACGAAGAGTCCATGAGTTCTGAGAATGCCTAATACTTTCCTGACGTGTGTTCTGTGGAGTTCCAGCGTGGTAGAAAAGATGAGAATGTCGTCGAGGTAGGCGACAACAAAGTGATCTAAATATTCCCGGAAAATATCGTTGATAAAATGCTGGAAGGTTGCTGGGGCATTGCACAACCCGAAGGGCATGACTAGATATTCGAAGTGACCAAACCTTGTCCTAAATGCCGTCTTCCACTCGTCCCCCTTCCGGATGCGGACAAGGTTATAGGCTCCACGCAGGTCGAGTTTGGTAAAAATGCGTGAGGTGTGGAACCTTTGAAGAAGTTCAGGGATAAGCGGAAGTGGGTAACGGTTTTTGAGTGTGATATTGTTTAGTTCCCTATAGTCTACACAAGGTCTTAAAGTCTTGTCTTTCTTCTCCACGAAGAAGATGCCTGCACCGGCAGGGGAAGAAGAGGGACGAATGAACCCCTTAGCCAGGTTCTCGTCTATGTACTGTCTCAGGGCCCCAAGCTCGGTTTCGGAAAGGGGGAATATCCGGCCAAAGGGAATGGGAGCCCCTGGTAATAGCTCGATGGGGCAGTCATAAGGGCGATGTGGCGGTAGGACATCCGCTTTCCTCTTGTCGAAGACATCTCCGAATTCCCGGTAGGCGGCTGGTATGTTAGGGACTGAGCTGGATATGGGTTGGACGGTCAGGCAACTGGGTAAGTTCTTAGATTCGGGACCTAGACAATGTTGCTGACAGTATGCGGAAGTAAAAGATATCTCCTTCTTGACCCAATCAACCCGAGGGTTGTGTGCCTGCAACCATGGGATTCCCAGAATGACGGGGAACATGGGGGAACACAGGATATCAAATTTAAGAAATTCCCGATGACCCGAGTCCGTGGTTGTTAGAATGGGCCTGGTTTCCCTGGTAACGTGGCCAGAACTGGGTAGAGAGCCATCGGCCAAACGGACAGTCAGTCTTTGTTTCTTGAGGAGTAGTGGGAGAGCGAGATTCCTGGCTAAGGTTAGGTCCAAGAAACAACTGCAGGCCCCAGAATCGAGTATTGCCTGTAAGTGAACTTCCCGACCTGCCACCATCAAAGAGACAGGAAGGGTGATGTGGGCCGAAGCGGGCTTCGTTACTTGAAGGTGAAATGGCGGATAGAGGGTAGTCTTGCTTGGTCTTGTAGGACAATTGGTTATAAAATGTCCTGACTCTCCACAGTAGAAGCAGAGATCTGCCTGTCGGCGGTAAAGTCTTTCCTCAGAGGTTAAGGCAGAACGGAGCAGACCTTTCGGGGTAGGAGTTGCTGTGGGGTAGACCGAGGGTGGTGCCTGGACAGGAGGAAGGGTCCGAGCACGTTCAGACTGGCGTTCCCGAAAACGCCTATCCAGTTGAATGGCGAGTCGGGTAAGACCTTCAAGTGTTGCGGGAACCTCTAATCTGGCTAGTTCGTCCTTTAGGGCTTCTGATAACCCAATCCGGTATTGGTATTTTAGAGCTGCCTCATTCCAGCCGGAATCGGCAGACCATGTCTGGAACTCCACGGTATAGTCTTCCGCCGACCGCTCACCTTGGCGTAGGGAGTACAAAGCTGCTTCGGCTGTTGCGGTCCGAAAGGGGTCGTCGTATAAGCGAGCCATAGCTTGAAAAAACTGGTCCAAAGTACTGATGAGGACGCTGCGTTGTTCAAGTAGGCCGTGGGCCCATGTCTGATCGTCCCTTAGCAAGGAAATGGTAAAACCTACTTTGGTTACTTCGGAGGCAAAAGTCTGAGGTTGTAAGGAGAAATATAAGTAGCAAGAGTGCCTAAAGGATCTAAACTTCCTTCGGTCCCCATGGAAATACTCTGGTGCAGGGACTCGTGGTTCCAGAGAGGTTGCAGCTAAGGTGGTAGCTTCTTGACGTGGGGAGTGCTGCAGATGCTCTTCCAGCCGGAAATACTTTTCTTGGAGTTTCTTAATCACTGGGGTAAGGGCCATAACTTCCTGTAGGATGGCCTCCATCGGGGAAGCACCTCTGTCGGCCTCAGACATGGCTGGATTATACTGTCACGTCCGGGTAGAGAGGCCGAGATGCTGAGAGGGCTCCCCTTGCGGCCGAGTGCAGTGCAACCCTGAAGATGGCACAGGGATGCAGTGCCCACAGTAGCACAGGTTGCCAGGTAGCAGAAGCCGATGATCAGTCTTTAGGGCAACTGTGCGAGGAAGTCCAAATGGCAGGGTCAAGGCCAGGCCGAGGGTCATACACGGAAGATCAGTCCAGAGATCAGAACAACGGGTCTTCAGGTGAAGAGCTGGAGAGCGGAAGGTCAAGTCAAGCCAAGGTCGGATACCAGAAGCACAAGGAACGTCAGATGCAAGCCAGAGGTCGGAGCCAGGGGGATCAACAGGAACAGGTCAAACGAGCCGGGTCGGAGAACGGGAGATCAGGCAGCAGGAATCACAGGAACAGATACTCAGGAGAGCTGACGATAATCCAGCGATGAGGCTCTGTTAACTGGACGTTTAAATAGGCAGGGTGCCTGGGTCGCGTCGTGTGCGCGCCGTGGCGTTCGTACGCCTACGGCGTGCGACGTAATACGTTCGTCCATCACCGCGTACTCGCGCTCGATCGGGCGCAGCTTTGGACGCTCGTTTAGGAACCGTATAGCGCCCACGTATTTGCTGACGCGAGTTAACGCGATCGTACCGTGCGAGGTTACGCCTATTATCCTGACAATATATTATGGTTAATCTCATCGAAAAAGGACTGTAGTTCTTCATGCGTGCCTCCCCAAATAATGATGGTGTCATCTATGTACCTTTTGTACATTTTAAGGTTCTTCCTAGGCACTCCATAAATCTGTTCTTCTTCCCAGTGATCCAAGAAAAGGTTTGCCACACTGGGTGCATATTTTGCCCCCATGGCTACCCCTTTTGTTTGAACATAGTATTTGCCTTTATACCAGAAGTAGTTATGGCTCATTGCCAAAATCCAGTCCCTCTAGTATGTAGTCAATTTGTTCTTGTTTAAGTTTAGACTTTTTATGGAGGGCCCACTCAACCCCATTCAATCCATCTTTCTGTTTAATGTTTGTATATAGGGAGTTTACGTCAATTGTTACTAGTATGTCCTTCTCTCCTATATTGATATCTTGAAGTTCTTTCAAAAGTTGTCTACTATCTTTCAAGTATGATTTACCCTCAGCCACCAGTGGTTGTAAATAGCCATCCAAGTAGGCCCCTAGTCTTGAGAATAAAGAGTCTATACCACTCACTATAGGTCTTCCCGGGGGGTGGGTTTGGCTTTTATGGCTCTTCGGAACATAGTATATTACGGGAGTCTTCGATAAGTTGGGTGTTAGATATCTCGCTTCCTTTTTGTTGAGTATACCTTTGGTTTGTCCCTTATTGACATCATTTTTCAACTTTTTATCATATTCCTCTTTTGGATTTTTCTTTAATTGTTTGTATGTGTCCGGTATGTTAAGGAGATTTGCCATCTCTTCTTCATAATCTGTTGTATTTAATATGACCAGTCCTCCTCCTTTGCCTGCCGGTCTGATGACAATATCTTTTTTCTTTTCGATTTGTTTGATAGTTTTCCATATTCCCTTTCTCTTCGAAGGTTTGATTGACAGTTCTCTTATGTCTTTTTCTACCAACTTCTTAAAAACTTTAATTCCCTCATTTTGTTGTTGGTTGGGGTTGAAAACGGAGTTGTTTTTCAATTGAGAGTGTTTAAAAAGTGTCTCTTCTTTATCCCTCTTTGTGTGATCCTTAGAGGCAAAACATTTTTTGATATTTAATTTCCTTATGAATTTCTGTAGATCAATAAAGGCTTCGAACTTATCCAGATCTTTATCTGGAGCAAATTTTAGGCCTAGGTCCAATATTTTTAGCTCTTCTTCACAGAAAGTGGCCTGGCTTAGGTTGTAAATACCTTACCCTAATATTCTCTCCTTTTTCTTGAGGCCTCCTCTCTTTCCTCTCCTTTGTTTTCTTCTGCCCATCTTGGAGGTCTGTATTCCCTCCTCTGATCTTCTCGATATTCCGGATGTTCCATGTGTTCTCTTCTCTTCTTAAGGGCGCATTAATAAACTAACTCTCCAGCCTTGCAAGAACAACTTTATTAAATGCTAACAGAGGGCATTCCCTCAACAAAAATGGCGGCGAAGGTCCGCGCATGCGAATTGGAGCACTGCACCCTATATAAAGAAAAAGGTGTATGCAGATGGCCGCTCCAGATGACGTCTGAATGACAAAACGCGTAGGGCGTGGCCAGACAACGTACGCCCCTTACTCAGACACCAATACGGCCGGGCGGGATTTTTAAATTCTGTTACCACAACAAAGCGATTGATCACCGAATGTTTGTGAGTAATTTTAATTGTTTTACAAATAAAACTCCTTTTCATACGTACTACACTATGGATATGCCTCTTCCTTGTTGCATATAACGTGGCACGCTACACCAACGGAGGAACGGGGGACCCCCAGGACCACAGCAGAGAAAAGCCAGAGAGCAACACAGTGGCTTATACTGTGGAGGCTGATCCACCCCGGATGGGGAAATACCTCTGGTGAGAGCAATCACATTAGCAGTCACTGTGCACTGGGAGCAGCAATTGCAGACACACTTTTTTGAAGACACTCACGGAATATTTTTCACTGTTCATCATATTACTATTTTTCAATTTCTTCACTTTTATATATCTTATTTCCTTTTTTGCACTGGCTATCAGTCACATGCTATTCAGCTGTGTCACTTAGTGCATTGATTAAGTAATAGTAAGATTTCTCACTAATTGATATATGACACTTAACTTGAAAATGAATTATAGGAATATCTGTTCCAAATGGTTTTGAATTTTAATACTCAAACTTCACGTGTGATTTTTGCATAGTTGGCACTTGCACTTTATTACCAATCATAGTAATTGCATGTTCATTTATGGTTTGTTAGCACTTTATGGCATTTATAGAGGTGCATATGTTTTCTTTCCTTTTCTTTTTGAATATAAAAAAATCACTAGAGACTATTGGTGGGCATAAATAGATAGTTTTTATCACTTACCAGCACGCTGGATACTCTTTCCTAGGTGGGCCCCCCAACCCCAGGAACTGGCATCGATTGTCAGTCTTTTCTCGACCGGAAAAGCCAAGACTAACCCCTCCGACATGATAGCCTGCCTCTTCTAGCACATAGTGATCTTTTCACCTGAGTTGGAATTTTTACCTCTGCTTCTAGGGATACCGCCTTGTGATCCCAAAATCTCAGAAGAAAAGCCTGCAGACACCTGAAGTGTAGCCTTGCCCACTGAACGGCTGGTATTGATGAAGTCAGAACACCCAAAGCTGACATAACTTGTCTTACCATCAGACGCTGGTTGGTCTGCAGTATCAACACCGCATTGTGAATCTTGTCTTTTTTGTCTAAAGGAAGAAAGATCTTTTGATCCACAGAATTGATTAGATACCCTAGAAACTGAATCTCCTGAGATGGGTCTAGGGAAGATTTTTGGAAGTTTCAAATCCATCCCAAAGTATCCAAATGGCTGCATGCTCGGCCTAAATTGCTCTGTAATTCCTCCCTTGATGGGGTGAAAAATAGCAGATCATCTAAATAAGGAATAACTGTGATTCCCTGAAGACAAAGCGGAGCTAAGGCTTCTGCTATTACATTGGTGAAAATTTGGGATGAAGATGACAGACCAAAGGGTAAGGCCCTGAACTGTAGATGATGAACCACGCCTTCCATCTTCACCACCAAACTGAGATATCTCTGAGACTGGGGTGAAATCAGAATATGCAGGTATGCATACTTTAAATCTATTGACGCCATGAAGCAATGGGTCCATCTTGAACCTTCTGTATTTGATGGATTCGTTTAGAGACTTGATTGAGAATCAATCTAAATTTTCCTGTCGGTTTCTTTTCTACCAGGAAGACATGAGAATAGAACCCCTCCTGCCGCTCTTTTAGTGGCACTTGGATTACTACACCCTGCTGCATCAGTTCCTCTAGAGAGAACTTCATGGCCAGGGCTTTTCACCTCTATGGAGCATCCGTTCAGGTCCGCCTGAAAAACTGACAGGGGAACGGATCATCCATGAGAAAGGGGCCTTATTCACCAAATGTTCATACAAAGTATTTTCATAGTACAATAAACAAGGTGAGAAATAGATCCAATATACCCAGATCAATAACATTTGCATATACAGTAAAGATTGTTCTTCACCATCATGTCATGTTCTTTTGTGCATTCAGCTTCTTTTTTTAACTCAAAACTGAACATGAACCAGAAGTACATTCAAAAAGAGAAAAAAAAAATTATTTCTACAGATAAGACATTTTTTGTGAATATAGTACTTCATAGTGCCAAGAGAGGGAAATGTCCCCCCTCAAACCTTTGTGCTGTGCACTGTCGTCTAGCTCCCCAGAAGATCGTTCCATCCCCAAATCGGTCGTGTAACACAATCTATGTAGTTATTCATCTATTTGTAGAGTGTTTTCACAGATAAGCCATTTCCCCCACACTTTATTCAATTTTTGGGTTGATCCTCTGCACTCATATGTCATTTTATACATGGTAATATTTGCGTTAACTAGCCCCTTTCAAGCATTTAATGTGAGATGCTCTCTTCTGATCCAATGAAGTGCAATTAGCTTCCTTACATAATAAAACAACAGTCTTAGTAGTATTCTCATATTATTGCTCATAACCTCATTTTCTATAACCCCTAAAAGTCCAAGAAGTGGACTACATATGTTTGGTATATCTAACATATCAGCAATGAATTGGGTTACCTGAGACCATAGTAGCCTTATCCTGTCACCCTCCCAAACCATGTGAATAAAAGAGCCCACCTCTGTCAAACATTTGTGGCAAGTGGGGTTATCGCTGCGCCCCATTTTATACAACTGTAGAGGGGTATAATACATTTCAATGTTGTACTTTAATACAATATCCTACATAAATCGGCCAACATTTTACAACACCCCCATGTCTTCAAAAGACAGGTCTGTGGATCTTGAGACCTGGGAGAAGGGAGAATACAACCAGGGCACCTTGTTCCACACCGCAGAAGGGTCCTCCGCAAAATGAAAGCTCCTCTTGTGGGCTTTGGAAAAAAATGGGTTTTCTCTCCAGATCCTGACATTCTTTTTTAATGGCGTCCGAGATTTCTGAATGAAACGGGAACGTCCACTCCTTTGGTTCATTTAACCCTGCATACATGCGGTCATGAAGAGATAATTCCTTCCTTTCTTCACTTAAGCCCAGCGTAGCATGAATAGCTTTAAGGAGCCCATCTACCTCTTCTAGGGACAGCTTCAGCCTCCTCAACCTCCTCTTCCGAATCTTTAATGGAAGGAGCAGGGGACTAGTCTTGCCTATTAGAAGGGTCTTCAGGAAGAGCTTGCAGAAACGGGATAGAAAGAGAACCCTGGGAAGACTCTGAAGTAGAAGGCTGACTAGCAGCTGGATTTACTAATGAATCACGAAAAGTTTGAATTGTGGCATATAGTTCTTTCTTTACAGAGGCAACCAGATCATCACAAACAGAAGATGATTCCTCCTTAACTAAAGAAATGATGCAAGCACTGCATAGGGCTTTTTTACAATTTTCTCCCATTTTGGCCCTGCAAGAAGGACATCTCTTCTTTAGGTCAGAGCTTTTGGCGTGTGAGAAAAGACAAAAAGGGAAAGAAATCAGGGGACCTTTAGTGAGACCCAGTCTCTGCTTTCACAAGGACCACCACACAGGTGCACTAAGAAAAAAACAGTAAGCCTCTAGTACCCAGACATGCCCTTTGCCACTAGGGGGGAAGAAAAAGAGAGAGAGACCAAAACAAAGATAAAGGAAAAAGGCAGACTTTAACCACTGCCTCCTACCTGAGCTTTGCTGGTGCTTGTGCCTGTCCCCACCGCTGCAGACGCCGACTCTTCCATGGCAGGTGTGCAGCTTTCCACTCGTGGCTTCACGCGCCGCCTCCGAACTCCCATTGTGCCTCTGCACTGAAATGGGCACCAGCTACTGTTCTTCCTCCTCCCTCCTGCGTCCACACCAGAAATGACGCTTCTGCGGAACCAGTGACATGCTCTGTCACTTAGCTGGGAGGACAGCGGGTCCCTAGAGGAGGAAAAATAGGGAAGGAAGCCCTGTCACTCAGTAGCACCAAAGAGATCTTGACTCCCTCCAAAAGATGTTACCTCCGGGCCTGAGGAAACACAAGAACTGAGGTATGGTAGGGAGGTGCCTCCCTTTAAAGTCTGGAGGAAGAAGGTGTTTCCTAAGGTTTGGTGGGAGGAGTCACCATCTCTCAGGTCCTGAAGGACGCTTTGGAAAACACGCTACAATATGCACATAAATGTGCTTGTCACATGTTTTCCTTTGATGTTTACGGAACCAAAAACATTCCAATCTGCCTGAAAATTAGCCAATGTACTTTTTTGAGTGACAGAAGTTATGCTACAAATGACAAAATGCTCAAATATGAACCGGGGCAATTGAAAACAATAGGATTTGGCTTGTTGAGTGGTTTTAAGCTTTTAGTTTAAAGCTTCAAGTGTCAAAATGATCAGGTGTGAAATAGGCCTTAGAAGTGTCTGTATTAGTTTTCTTTTTTTAAACGCTTTTTTTTTTTCATTTTAATTAATTAATGGGGTTGGCAACTACATGGCAAATGAGATTCAATGTGGAAAAATGTAAAATAATTCATTTGGGTGGCAAAAATATGAATGCAATCTATACACTGTGGGGGGGGGGGGGGGGGGCTCTGGGGGAATCTAGGATGGAAAAGGACCCAGGGGTCCTAGTAGATGATAGGCTCAGCAATGGCATGCAATGTCAAGCTGCTGCTAACAAAGCAAACAGAATATTGGCATGCATTAAAAAAAGGTTTAATTCCAGAGATAAAATGATAATTCTCCGGCTCTACAAGACTCTGGTCCAGCCGCACCTAGAGTATGCTGTCCAGTTCTAGGCACCAGTCCTCAGGAAGGATGTACTGGAAATGGAGCGAGTACAAAGAAGGGCAACAAAGCTAATAAAGAGTCTGGAGGATATTAGCTTTGAAGAAAGGTTGCGGGCACTTAACTTATTCTCTCTGGAGAAGAGACGCTTGAGAGGGAATATGATTTCAATATACAAATACCATACTGGTGACCCTACAAAAGGGATAAAACTTTTTAGCGGAAGGGAGTTTAACAAGACTTGTGGCCCCTCATTAAAATTAGAAGAAAAGAGGTTTAACCTTAAACTACGTAGAGGGTTCTTTATTTTAAGAGCAGCAAGGATGTGGAATTCCCTTCCACAGGCGATGGTCTCAGCGGAGAGCATCGATAGTTTCAAGAAACTATTCGATAAGCACCTGATTGACCACAACATGCAGGGATATACAAGGTAATACTGACATTTAATCACACACATAGGTTGGACTTGATGGACTTGTGTCTTTTTTTGACCTTACCTATTATGTAATTATGTATGATTTTTTAAGCACCATTGAAATGCAAAAAACACACAATGACAGCATTTGTTGCTTTAGTAGGGTAAAGAGCAAAATGTAAACTGACGTGATTCAATCAACATTTACATTGTTCACATTCCCCCTGAAATAAAATTAGATATGGTACACAGTCCCTTTTTCATTATTGTTTACCAGCTCATGAATGGTAACCAACCTGCAAATACTGTAATTACATGTTGTTCTTTTGGTTTGGGTGTGTCATTTTTGCATTTGCAGAGATAGATTATAAAGGAAATATGAGCTAATGTATGCATATGTCTTAACACTGTCTAATATAAGTGACATAATTAGTACACACTCTGGGACTGTTCTTATTCTTATTTTAATGCTTTAGTTTGATTATTTACTATACATTCATACATTAAAAGTCAGCATCTAAAAAAAAAAAAAAAAAATGAAAATTGAATGACAGATACCGTAATTAAAATTTTCCTTTCTTGATGAGCTGCATGACAGCACAGCTGGGTATAGGCCCCACCCTCCCATGCTTCCAGGACCTTAACTCAAATTTGAGCCCATCTGCAACCTCAGCATTCTGTAACTAGTGCTACCAAGCTGGGTGGGATCTGTGCTGCCATGGAGCTCATCAGAAAAGGAAAATTTACGGTAAGTATCTGTCATTCAATTCTCTGTTTTCCTGTCAGCACGGCTGGGAACTAACTAGCCACATAAGGGAGGGATAATGCTACAAACCCCCTAATTTTGGTTAAACTCAACTGTCATCAGGGCTGCTTCTTTCCAGTAATGAGTCATGAACATATTGATGCCCATGTAGCTGCCTTGCAGATTGTTTCTGGGAACACTTGGACTGCTGCCACTCTCTAGGTCGAGAGTCTGCTAGTGGAGAGTGCCATGATCTCCTTGGCACAGAAAACCCTTTCAACTTGTAGATCAAGGAGATCAGCTTCACCAACCAAGAGGCAATAATCTTGTTGAATGACGTGAAATCATTAAGTGTTCCACCTGGAATGACAAACAGATGCTCCAACTTCCTAATGCCAGAAGTTAACTTGATGTAACATTTTAAAGCTTGGCCCACATCGGATTGGCTAACTTCTTGGGCACTCCTAAAGGGGACGTAGGAAGGACAAGCTCTTCTGTGATATTCACTGTGAAGGCCACTTCAGGCACAAATTGAAGCATTGACATAATTACCACCCTGTCCAGGAAGAATATGAGCATGGGCTCTTTAAACCCAAAGGCCGCTAATATTGACACTCTTCTGGCTGATGAGATTGCCACCAGGAAAGCAGTTTTCAGTGAGAGGTACCACAGGGGGCCACTTTGATTGAAGGCATCTGATGCAAAAATTTCCAACAAAAAAGGGACATCTGTCAGGGCTGGCTTAGCCCTTCCTCCTCTGGGCTGGCTGCTCAGCTGTCGGCTAATTGCCAGCTCTCTTCTCTTTTCACAGTTACCAGCTGTTACCGATGATGCTCGTCTGACCTGCTTATTTAAAGCCTTTCAGCTCATTTCTCCATTGCCTTCATTTTGGTCACATCACTAGGAACCATCTCCTGCTGTTTGTTTCAAGACTGGCTTGCTGACATCCCTCCTGGCTTCTATCCTGCTTGCAGTTACTCTCCTTGGATCCCTGACGTCTGGACTGGCTGACTATCCGATCTGGCTAGAGGACTCTGGCTATGCTTGACTACGCTTTTTTCTATTTACCTTTTTAGTTTTATTAATAAACAAGTGTGATTTGATTATACTTCTGTCTCTGTCTGTTTTATGGTTCCTGACAAGATCCCACTTTGGGATTTATCAGCCTCTGCCTCTCAAGGCCCAATCCATCAGCTTGAGCCTGTTGGGTGCTGGATGAATGGAACTTTGGAGAAGATTTGATCTTACAAGCAGAGGGAGCCAAGGCCCATTCAACCAGTCTGGGATCACCACCAGAGCTGTCACCTTCCCCCGCCACAACCTCATCAGGAACCTGAGAATCGGAGGTAGTAGCAGAAAAGCATAAGCTGTCTTGGTGATCCCCTCTGCAATCAGCACCCCCACCCCGATTGCCTGCGGATACGGTACCCTGGAATAGAACTTCGGCAACTTGGTAATGATTGGGGATGTAAACAGCCTCTGGAAGAAAACTCTCAGCTCTGTGTGTTCTCAAAAGACTGGCAGCAGTCTGGACTAGACATGTGCAAGTAGTTTTGTAGAGAATCGAAATTATGCATTTTTTGCATCTTTTGGACATTTGGATGCATCTGGATGACATGCAGATGCATCTGAATTTACGAATATCAAGTAACGAATTTCAAATAATATGAAATAAATTAGAACGAAAAAAACTAATTTGAAATGGTTCAGTAATAGCTCAGCGAAGCTAGCCCTCCTACAATCAGCACAAATAAAAACTCAAGTGTGTTTCTTTAGTGCTACGTTTGTGCTGTTTTGTGCCGTAAAAATTTACATTTGTGCTGGTTTTATTTTTAAGATATTAGCAATTGTTTTTTCCAGACTATGACATCACCTAGCCCCGCTACAACAGCCAAATGGCACCAAACTGGTCTTGTTGATTAGTGCTACGTTTGTGCGGTTTAAATTTCCGTTCTATCTTTGCATTACTAATGATTTATTAAAGGTCACCAAAGGTCACTCAGCCCCCCTACAACACCCAAATGACACAAAACCGGTCTTGTTGGTTAGTGCTACATTTGTGCTGTTTTGTGCTGCTAACATTTCTGTTCTATCTTTTATTGTTTTTGCGTTATTAATGATTTATTAAAGGCCACCAAAGGTCACTCAGCCCCCCACAAAACCCAAAACCTGAATAAAAATATACTATTCGTTTGTGCTGATTTGTGCCGCAAAAATGAGCGTTTGTGTGGGTTCGGTTTCTGAGATATTAGATATTCAATTTAATGTAAGCCCCACCCACTTTGCACCCCATGTTGCTGAATTTTAGAAACAAACACGCCATTCGTTTGTGCCACATTTGTACTGGTTTGTGCCGCAAAAATAAACATTTGTGCCGCTTTGGTTTCGGAGATATTGGGGTTTATTTACTAAAGGAAAATCTACTACAAGTGAAAGTGCAGTCACTGTAGATCCGAGGGGGACATGCAAGGAAAATAAAAAACAGCATTTTAGCTTGCCCATGATTGGATGATAAAATCAGCAGAGCTTCCACTCATTTCAGATCTACCTCTTAGATTTAGAGAGAATGCACTTCCAAGTGCACTTGCAGTGCAAAAGTGGATTTTCCTTTCGTAAATAATCCCCATTGTGTGTTATAGTTGCTGAAACCCCACCCACTTTGCACCCCATGTTGCTGAATTTTAAAAACAAACACGACATTCGTTTGTGCTGCGTTTGTGCCAGTTTGGTTACGGAGATATTGTGCATTATATGTTGCCAAACCACACTGATTTTACACCTCGCTATTAAATCTTGCATACAGAACTTACATAACCTATACTAAGCTTGGGTTTCCTTAATGTAATGCTCCTCCCACTATAATGGGCGCTGCACTTCATACTGTACCCTGAAAAAGGCGTGACCATTGTATAACAGATGTTCCATCTTTAGCCAATAACTGCCAGACCAACCCTATACTCCATCCAACCCATACCATTAAATCTCATTAATGGGGACCACATCATAAATGGAGTAAAAAATTGGCTGTAGGAGCCTCTTTATTAACAAATAAACTTAAATGAACATAAACTGTAAAAAACATTTATTAAACCAAAAACCCATCAGTCACTAATCGTTGGTCTTTGCAGGAACTCCAAACTATCGTATGTTCAAGAATGCACTGCAGTACCGTTTACTATACTAGGCCTCCAGCTGACATACTGGCTCGGATATAACCCACTAACCGCAGTGCACCCATTAACCAATTCTAGCTAAACCATGTTACTTGGAATACACCAGAGGGATCTATACCACCGATGTGTCCCAAATTCTTCAGTATCCAAGGTTTCTTCATTCGTCAGTAAAGACCAACCTCTGCCACAGCATCCAAGTGGAAAACCTTACCCTTGAGTGCCCTCCACACCCTCAAAGCTCTCTGAATACCATCCTGCAACCCCAGGGCCCACAAATCGATTCCGACCACATTGAGGTCTACCTCATCACCCCAATAGTATCCCCAAGTATCCATTTCTAGTTCCAACTGCCAGATAACCAGGCCCCCATTCCTAACTACAAATCTGCGTACCTCCCTGTTGACCTTCCTGCGGGCCTTATTGAGCCGCTCCACCGACTAAGCCAAATGCCAAGTCGTATGAGTAATGATGTTGGACCACACGAAGGCCATGAGGCGCCGCAGGAAATCAAACTTGACATCACAAATGATGTCCAACATGGACCTCAGTCCTAAATCATTACCACCGACATGTAGCACCAGAACATTCGGCGGTCTATCCAGTCGTGCAAAGCGATGCACTTCCAGCACCACTCTGCTCCACAGCATGCGGACACAAGCTTGCTGCCTAGAAATGCCTGGTTATCTACCATTGGGCCTAGTGTCTGCTCGCCTGGCCCCCTAAAACACATAGGAGTGGCCCAGTATCCAGACAAGGCCCATCACACCACCTGAAAGAGAAGAAACAACACCACAAATAACACCAAACCAGCACGCAAACACAGGCTTGCCAACACCGAACACTCAAAAAATGAACTAGCCCCCCCAATCAGACAACAGATGAGGATGAACATATAGCTGGAACCTCTTTGATTCCCACCTACCAATACGCTTGGCCACTTAGTCATCCAACCCACACCTGACAGCTTCCGTTGGCTGCCCCAATTCAGAATCCGTGCGAGATGAATTCTTTCTCCTCCAAACCCAATGCCCTTAAACAGTTACGGAAAATGGATATTAATTGAAATCCGGACAAGGGAGGCCCGTCTGCATGTAACAAAAAGGACCCAGCCAAATCCGGGCGCACTGTGACAAACTCTCTGACAGCACCCACCGGACACAAGGGCAAAGCCGGCACAGCAAAAATCTGAACCCTTCTGCCCCTACCAGCCTGATCCATTTTGGACCATCGCAAAAGCAGGGATACCCTGTCCTCCCCACAGGTGACCTCTTGATCCAACATATCCCCATGGACCCTCTTGGAAGGGCTGACTATTTCGCTAATCCGAAAAGCTACAAAAAAAAGCCAGAAAGAAGGCCATTTTAAACAAAGAGACCTTGTAGGCTGAGGAACACAGGGAAACCAACTGGGCTAAAACATTTTGCAGAATATCAAATGAAACAGGCGCCCGGAATCCCTGTGCTTCTGACACCTACAATACCCCTTTAGAGCCTGTCGGACCCAAAAATCTTTTGTGAAATCATGACAGCCCTGCAATTTGAAGAAAAATGCTAATCCTGCTAATTTCCACTTCACGACTGACACCAACACCCCCTCCTCAAGATTCCATTTAACAAAGTAAAGGACCAGCAACCTCAACTTTGGGCCCTCTTGCTCCACCTCAGCCTGCTGCAGCAAAGACAACCTCTCTTGCCATAATTTATTATAGACTTCCCACGTCATGTCACGCACTGAACGTCTGAGCCATCCAGAGAGGACCCCAAGGCAATCCTCCACAATCATTTGGGACAAGGGACCCTGCGTTGCTCCACTGTTAGTGCCAACTCTTGGAAGCAGCCCAACTGAAAGTGAGACAATGCATCAGCTAAGCCGTTCTCAACTCCTGGGAGGCGAACAGCATAAAGAAAAACATTTAACTGTAGACAACACTAGGTGCTGAAGAAGTCAGACGAAGTGTAGTGACGAGGCTGTGGCACGGTTGATGACCTGTACCACCCCAAGATTGTCACCATGAAAACGTACTTTAAGGTCCTTCTTAGGCATGACCCCCAGGGGCGAGAGCACCAAATCCACTAAAGGCTGCGAGGGGAAAGGGCCACCCATGCGGCCCAACGCAAGTTCCTTCTGCAATTTTTCAGGAACCACTGCAGGATGTTGCAAGGCCGAACACAAGTTCTGGGACACTGGTGGAACAGAGACCAGGGAACAAGGGATGCAAAAGCCTTCAGAGAAACCCACCTCTAACAACCGAGCAGCCTCCCGATCTGGATATCCACATCCTTTCCACCCTCACTAACAAACTTGCAGGAGCCCTCATTATACTGCCAGCAGACACCTCTTTTCTTTGCGGCTGGTTGTCTGGGGAGTAGATGTGCCACCAGCCCGCCTTGGAAAAAACTGATTAGGGGCCTGCGCTGAGGTCATAAGTCACATCCACAAACTAATTTCCTTGTGGTCCCACCGCAAAGATGGACGGGTATATCTCTGCTGCCAGAACTGCTCGTCTTACCGCAACCATGCGGATACCCCATAGACCCTGTAGGCCTTCCTGATGGCGTCAAGATAACAGAAGAGCGCCAAACAGTGTTCCGGTTTCTTCTCCCCAACTACACTTGCCATAATGGCAAAAGCCTGCAGTCAATTAGGTAAAGTCTGTGGGATCAGCCTGTACAGCCGTTTTTCTTCATCCTCCTTTTTGCTCTCCCCTATCTAGATAAAAAAATTTCCAGGGGTAGCAGAGAGAATATCCCCACATACTCACCCTTCCAAATTTTTTCGCAGAATTTTGGCCTCAGATGCGCACCCAGAGGCCCCTCAAAACAAACGTAAACCTCACATTTCACAGAGATGGCCAATCTGACTGAATCTTGTTTGGTAATGGCCTCCCCCAACGACTCAGCCTTGTCCCTCAACACCAAGTTGTGCCCCACCGCAAACTGGCCTGGCACCGCAGGGGGATCAACCCTGAAGCCAGCCTCGTTGCCTCTGACTCACTGGTGGGATCCACGCCGATGACAGCATGGCTTTGGCACTTGTTTCTGGTTTAAATGGCTGGACCAGCTCCCTCAAATCCAAAAAGAACCCCTGCAACCCTTCATCTGACCTAGATGTGGCATGACCACGGGCCGCACTAGGAGGGTCAGAAAGCGTGGGCATATCAGACTGCAGAGACGCCAACTCTGTGCAGGACAGGGCCCTCCCCCGTAGACACACATTATCATCAACAGCAGAAAACACAGACATGTTAGAAAAGTAGTAGACTTACCAGGCTGCCTAGGAAGGATCCCACCAGCCGCAGGTCCCGACTCCATCAATGCAGGGCGTCCATGCAACTCCTCCTCCTCTGACGTGGACAACTTGTCCTCCGATCTCTCATCTATCTCCACGTCTCCTCTCTCTGGCAGCACCCCAGAAGTAGTGGCCCTGGATGCCGAGGATTTGTGCGGCTTCTGGTCCCGCCTGCTTGCACCGGCTTCACCCACCAATTTCTGGGTCACCTTACTACTGGTCTCCCACCAACTCCTCCGCACATCTGACATCACCTGGTGCTGGCTGATCCTGGGAGAGCCACCGGCCACGAAGGTAAAGCCGGTAGCATTCCCTGCCGAGGCTCTGCCCCCGCTGACTCATTGCCAGGGGAGGAGCCCGCCTGTTCCTGATCCTGATGCTGGGCAGGCCAGGGAGAGACACAGACACCCCCAGAAGCCCCGTCCACCAACGATGAAGGGGATTCCCTCCAGGAGTGCCACCCGTGGGTGCAGCCAATCGCTTTGCAGGTAGTCCTGAAGCGGCCCACATGAGATTACCAATGTGGCACCAAGCTCTGGGGGAGGAGACCGGAGAGAAGCCCTCCAGGGGCCGAGACCCCCGAGCTCGTACGTGCCCCCCTGTCCCTTACCCGGAGGCTCAATCTCACAGGACAAATGAGAGTTGCTCCTGCAGCCACTCCACTCCTCTGGATGCCGCCTCCACCCTGAGCTGTAAAAGCAGCCTGTCCACGTCTGCCATCTCGTCCAGCAACCGCAGGGGATCCAAGTTGCTACCCGCGCTGCGAGATCCTCTGGACGTGGGGTTTCAGAAACTATAATGCACAATATCTATATATTATAATATAACCAAAGTGGCACTAAAGTTTATTTTTGTGGCACAAACCAGCAGAAAAGCTGCACAAATGAATGGCGTTGTTTGTTTTTAAAATTCAACAACATGGGGTGCAAAGTGGGCGGGGTTTCAGCAAATATAACGCATAATATCTTCGAAACCAGAGCTTCACAAATGTTTATTTTTGCGGCACACAGCAGCACAAATAAAGCACAAAACGAATGGCGTGTTTGTTTTTAAAATTCAGCAACATGGGGTGCAAAGTGGCTTACATTAAATTGAATGTTTAATATCTCGGAAACCGAACCGGCACAAACGCTCATTTTTGTGGCACAAATCAGCACAAATGTAGCACTAAAGAAACACACTTGAGTTTTTATTTGTGCTGATTGTAGGGGGGAGGAACAAAGTGAGTGGGGTTTGAAAAAAATTGTTATAACTTAAAAACCATAACACACAACGCACAAATAAAAATTTTAGTAGCACAAACCAGCACAAATATAGCACTAACCAATGAGACCAGTTTCGTGTCATTTGGGCATTGTAGGGGGGCTGAGTGACCTTTGGCGACCTTTAATAAATCATTAATAGCGCAAAAACGAAAAAAAAAATAGAACGGAAATTTTAGCAGCACAAAACAGCACAAATGCAGCTCTAACCAACGAGACCAGTTTTGTACCATTTGGCTGTTGTAGGGGGGCTAGGAGATGTCATAGTCTGGAAAAAACAATTGCTAATATCGTAAAAATAAAAGCAGCACAAATGTAAATTTTTACAGCAAAAAAACAGCACAAATGTAGCACTAAAGAAACACACTTGAATTTTTATTTGTGCTGATTGTAGGGGGGGCAGCTTTGCTGAGCTTTCAGTAATTTGTTAAGGGTCTGAGGAAACAAAAGTTCAACTCGGAGTAAATCTAAGGCCGCGTACACATGGGCGGACTGTCCGTCCAACTAAGTCCGTCAGACAATCCGACAGACAGTCCGTCCTTCTTTTGAATGAACGGACTTGACCACACACGATGAACAGACAGTCCGCTGAAAGCTTGCGCAATGACGTGTACAGCACGTACGACGGGACTAGAAATACAACGTCCAATACACTGCAATGCAACCTTCGGCCGTGTAAATCCTTTCTGAGCATGCGCCATACTTAGTCCGTCCAACTTGCCTACTCACGAGCGGACTGTCCGCTGAAACCAAGTTTGGACGGACAATATTACGGAAATTCCGAAAGACTTAGTCCGCCAGACTGTCCGCTGAAAAAGTCCGCTGAAGCCCACACACGAGCGGACTGTCCGCTAAAACACGTTTCAGCGGACCAAGTCCGTCAGACAGTCCACCCGTGTGTACGCGGCCTTACACTCCAATCAGCTGATCAATTTTGTGCTGGAGGTTGGATTACTGGCAAAGTGCATTCCTGAGAACTGAGTGAGAAGGGTGTTGTATTATATTTGAACATAGGAGAAGAGGTATTGTCATTGTGTGTGTTAATGGATTCAATAAACAAATGGCTTTCTGAACTATTATCAATATATACATACTAAATAACAAATTATCTGAAAATGAATCAATTTGTTATAACGAATATCTATACATGACAGAAATTCTAAATGTGGTGAATGGGCTCATCCCCATTATACATTCATGCTCATCCATATCTTCTTTTGGAAGAGTATGAAGAAGATTGTCTGCCTGGAAGGCTAGGAGAAAGCTTACCGATAGAATATTTAAAATATTTTGTATGATTCACTATATGTTCATAATCATTCACATAATTTGGTGGTATACTGTGCAATATTAGTAGGTTAATATTAGCGCAATTATTCTTTTTAAACATTTTATTTTGGTGTATCAGTTCACATATATAATTGCAGCTATATTATTTAGTTTTCTTTTAATATTTATATCTCACATATTTTAATATTTATTCACATCAGTGCTTTAGTATATTTTTACACATACTCATTGATAGAATAGATAACCCTTTCACAGGGTGAGTGGAAATACTTCTTCAGAGTTTATTAGCTTCATGTGACAATCTGTTAGATGTCTTATCCTTGGCTGCTTGAACAAAGCATTATTCATGCAGTCATGTCCATCCGCATTGCCCTCTCTGGAAACTCTGAAGAGGGCTGTTTCGCCTGGTATGGCTAAGCGGCTTCTCATTGCCAGAGCAAAGAACCCTTTCAAAGTGTGAGTGAAAACCATTCCTTTAGAGTGTATTGATGACGCGCTTATTGAATGTGATATCCTATTAGGTGTCATCTCTATCCCTGGCTGCTTGAATGAGCAGGATACATACAGTTGTGGTCATCCACATCTTCCCCTTTATAGAGTCTGAAGAGGGCTGTTTTGCCTGGGAAGGCTTTGAGACTGCTTGTTTCCAGAGCATATAACGCCTTCAAAGGGTAAGTGGAAATAACTCCTTGTATGTATTGGCCACTTGTTTAACCACTTAAGGACCGCCGCATGGCAATGTACGTCGGCAGAATGGCACCGATAGGCACAAACGCGTACATGTACGTGCTTGCCTTCCAGCGGGTGGGGGGTCCGATCGGACCCCCTCCCGCTGGATGGAGAGGTCCGTTTCCTTTCAGGAGCGATCCTGGATGAGGGTAGGGCCGTTGGTTTCTGGCCATCCCCTCTCGATCGCTCCTGGCGAATGAGAAGCTTCCCTCGCTGTGTATTGTAAACACAGGCAGGGAGGAAGTGATGTCATTCTCCTCGGGGCGGTCTTTTTGACCGGACTGCGAGGAGAACACAGAAAGTAAGTGCACCAAACACTACACTGACATGTAGGTACACATAGGCACACAAATCCCCCCCACCCCCATCACCCCCTCGATCACTCCCTCCCAGTCACAGTGTCACTGATTGCAGTGATCATTTATTTACTGATCACTGCATTAGTGTCAGTTGTGACAGTAAAAACTGTCAGGGCAGTTAGTGTTAGGTCCAGGGTAGCCCCCTACCCCCCCAATAAAGGTTTAACCCCCTGATTGCCCCTAGAGTTAACCCTTTCACCCCCTTTTGCCAGTGTCACTAAGCAATCGTTTTTCTGATCGCTGCATTAGTGTCACTGGTGCCGCTAGGTAGCTAGTTATTTTTTTAGGTTCACCTCCAGGTTTTTATAGCGCTAGGTACCCCCAAATACTACCCAATAACGTTTTTAACCCCCCGATTGCCCATAGTTAACCCTTTCACCCCCTTTTGCCGGTATCACTAAGCAATCGTTTTTCTGATCGCTGCATTAGTGTCACTGGTGCCGCTAGGTAGCTAGTTATTTTTTTAGGTTCACTACCCAATAATGGTTTTAACCCCCTGATTGCCCCTAGTTAACCCTTTCACCAGTGATCACCGTATAAGTGTTACGAGTGACTCTGGTTAGTTTGCTTTTTATAGCATCAGGGCACCCACCATTTATTACCCAATAAAGGTTTAACCCCCTGATCACCAGGTGGGTGATATCAATTAGGTTTTAGGGTCAGGGTCTGCGTCACCCCAGGCAGCGCTAGGTTAGTGCCAGTACTGCTAACACCCACGCGCAAAGCATAAACCTCCTGTAGTGGTATAGAATCTGAACAGATCAATATCTGATCTGATCAGATCTATACTAGCGTCCCCAGCAGTTTAGGGTTCCAAAAAAACGCATTGTTAATGGGATCAGTCCAGATACCTGCTAGCACCTGCGTTTTGCCCCTAAACCCAGCCCACCCAAGTGCAGTATCGATCAATCACTGTCACTTACAAAACACTAAACACATAAGTGCAGCGATCGCAGAGTCAGGCCTGATCCCTGCGATCGCTAACAGTTTTTTTTGGTAGCGTTTTGTATTTAAATCCTGAAGGCAGTGCTTGGTTTTCGGGGTCCTGTACGTGGCTAGGCTCCCAAAAAGTCCCCCACATGTGGTATCCCAGTACTCGAGAGAAGCAGCAGAATTTATTTTGGGGTGTAATTTTACTTATGCCCATAGCATGTGTGAGCAATATATCATTTAGTGACAACTTTGTGCAAAAAAAAAAAAATTGTAATATTCCTGCAACTTGTGGCAAAATATAAAATATTTTATGGACTCAACATGCCTCTCAGTAACTAACTTGGGTGTCTACTTTCCAAAATGGGATCATTTGTGGGGGTTTTGTGCTATTTTGGCATTTTATGGTCTTCGAAACTGTGATAGGTAGTGAGGAGTGAAATAAAAAATTTGCACCCTTAGAAATCCTGAAGGCAGTGATTGGTTTTCGGGGTGCCGTACGCGGCTAGACTCCCAAAAAGTCCCACATATGTGGTATCCCCATACTCAGGAGAAGCAGCAGAATATATTTTGGGGTGCAATTCCACATATAACTATGGCATGTGTGAGCAATATATCATTTAGTGACAACTTTAAAAAAAAAATAATAATTTTGTGTCATTATTTAATCACTTGGGACAAAAAAAAAATATTCAATGGGCTCAACATGCCCCTCAGCAATTTCCTTGGGGTGTCTACTTTCCAAAATGGGGTCATTTGGGGGGGGGGGTTGTACTGCCCTGCCATTTTAGCACCTCAAGAAATGAGATAGGCAGTCATAAATTAAAAGCTGTGTAAATTCCAGAAAATGTACTCTAGTTTGTAGACGCTACAACTTTTGCGCAAACCAATAAATATACGCTTTTTGACATTTTTTTTTACTAAAGACACGTGGCTGAATACATTTTGGCCTAAATGTATGACTAAAATTTAGTTCATTCGATTTTTCTTATAACAAAAAGGAGAAAATATCTTTGTTTTTTAATTTTTCAGTCTTTTTCCTTTTATATCGTAAAAAATAAATAAATATCGCAGAGGCAATCAAATACCATCAAAAGAAAGCTCTATTTGTGGGAAGAAAAGGACGCAAATTTTGTTTGGGTACAACATTGCATGACTGCGCAATTACCATTTAAAGCAGTGCAGTGCGAAATTTTAAAAAGACCTCTGGTCCTTAGGCTGACAATTGGTCCGGGGCTGAAGTGGTTAATGCATGTGACAACCTGTTCACATCTCTGGTTACTTGAACAAAGTAAGATTTATACAGTCATGCTCATCTGCATCTTCCCCTTTGTAGAGTCTGAAGAGACAGTTTTGCCTGGGAAGGTTATGAGGCTGCTTGTTGCTAAAACATTTAACCCCTGCACATGATGAGTGTAAACACTCCTTTTGAGTGTATGACTCACTTGTTTAATGAACGCAACAACCTGTTCGGTATCATCCTCACCTTAGGTTGCTTGAACAAAGCAAGATTCATACAGTCACATAGCTCCCAACTGTCCCTGATTTTGAGAGACTGTCTCTGATTTGGGGCAATGTATCTCTGTCCCTCTTTCCTCCTCATTTGTCCCTCATTTTGGCCTGATCTATATAGTTGTATATAAAATGCACTTTCCTGGTGCCTCCATGGCAGCATACCAGTGATAGCTCCGCCCCGGAGTCCTCCCCCCAGGATAGTTACTAGCTTATAAAAAGGAAACCCATATCCCCCCCCAGCATTCTCCTTTTTTTCCTCATACCTGATGGATAGTTTTGTATGTGTTCTTACCTCTGCCTGGTGCAACTTCCATCTGGGTTCTGGCCTCTCCCAGGCACAGTCCCCTGTCTTGGGTTGCTAACAGCACTGAAAAGAGGGGAGCCCCTTCTGAGGGTCTTTTGGGGCAGCAGCAACAGCTTCCTAACAGGGGCTTCAGTCCTGCAGACAGGCTATGCTGGTCTTTGAAGGCAGGTAGGGGCTCTTTCTGAGTCTATTTTCCTTTGCTTACCTTTCCCCCCCCCCCCCCCCCTCTCCATTTAAGCTCAAACAAGCTAAAGGTGGCAGGCTCTGATAAAACTGTCCTGCCTGGGAGAGCTTCTGCAACTCTACCATTTCAACTTAGTAAATGGTCTATTTCTCAGAGATGTATGTAGATAGGTGGGTATGTGTATATATGTGTATATATGTGTTTAATTTATTTAATTGAGTGATTAAACCTTTGTATACTTTGGTATGCGGTAAGTATTAGTCAATATGTTTGTGAATGTACATATGTGTATACCTATATAATTCTAGGGAAATATGGGGTCTTTGGGAAGTATTTCCTTTTTTCGCTTGCAGTTAGTTAAAAATATGCATGTGTGTATATATGTGTATATATAAAAATCGTAGGATTAGATAATGACAGTTTTTTTTAGGAGCCTTTTTATTCTTCCCTGTCCATTCTTTTAGCTTCTATTTCAGTCGCTTTTTCCGCCCTTACTTGCCTTCACAATTATGAGCCAGCCGTCGTTTGACCAAGACCCTCGCTTTCTTAGGAAAGGGCACATACATACTTTATAAAAAAAAGAAGAAAGGAATTAGACTAAAAGAGTGCCTTGGGCTGTTACTCTCGTTTCAGCCCTATACACCAGAACACGTCTAACCAGACTTCTGGCCACCAAAATGGACGCTCCAGTCCAAGCTCAAGACACAGCCGTTCGTCTAGCTCTCATCAGTCTAAAGGTCATCCTCCAAGAGGCAGCAGTCAAGCAGCCCATCCAGACGAGAGATCAAAGAGTGTAGGGCATGTGGAGCTACGCCTTTACCAGATAAACCTATCTGCCAAAATTGCTTGCAGGGTTATGCAATTCAGGGGACGAAGTTGAGCAGGTCACAGACCTTTATTGTATAAAGTACCTCTGCGCCAACCAACTTGACAAGAGGAATGAAAAGATGCTGCAAACACTGGAGGGAGCTTAACCTACTCCCTAGGCAATATCAATTAGGTGGTTTTAGTGTTGCGCAAATGGGAAAATTCAAGAGAAGAGGGGAGAGAGTGGGGAGTGGGTAGAGAGGGAAAAACAGGGGGGGGGGGAGGGGGGGAAAAAAAAAGGGGAAGAGAAGGGAGGGGGAGGGAGGGGGAAGGAGAACAGATGAGTATACAGGTAAAGGATAGAAGGGTCAAGATCAGAGAGTGCTAATGCGAAGTTGGAAGTGTCTAAATGTGCAAAAAATCCTTAATCGGTTAATAAAGTGCGTGCTAGACTGAAATGTTATGGTGTGGTAATCAAATATAGATCCTAATAGAGTGCCATAAAAATAAAACTCACAATATTGGGTAAATGCCTAAGTTAATAGACATACAAATCATAAATGCTGTGCAAAACTGCAATAAGATATACCAAATGTGAACAGTAAATAAATATATAACTTAAGGTGATAATCCAAAATATATGACTAGAAGTGTGCAATAAAAATATTCACATAAGCACAATCCCATGTGACATGCCAAGTGAAAAAACACAAACATCAATCAATCCAATATAAAGCAAAATACATATTCCATGCAGTGCTTTAAAGTGCAAATAGTGCTGGCAGCAATAAAAAACGTAACAGCACAGGTGAAATGATAAACACATAAAATAAGGTGCTGGTAATCAGTCTGAGCTATTCAGTCCTGTGAGCGTGCTGTGTTCTAAGGGGAAGCACTTTGCTTTGAACTTCAGTGACCCATGCAGGCATACATGTGCAGTGACTTTTTCCTCCTATTGTCCAGTAAGTGGACGGATGTGCCCTTACCTCACGGCTGTGAGGTTACAGCCTTAATCAAAATATAGATGGATAGCTTGCTCCTGTTCCTGGGATAGGTATGCCTCACAAGATAAAGAGATAATGTCCCATAGTGTAGTAGTTTAAACAGGTTGAATTTTTTTAAATATAGCGACAGGGTACTCACATGGGACAGCAGGCCGGAATTTTTTTCCATAACTTTTGAAATAAGACAAGAAGACAAGTGTTTGGATAATAATGGCCGCGGTTGTTTATTATTGGTTTCAAAATGTTGTACATAACTCATCAAAACTCATCCAATAAACTTAAAGCTAGCCCAGTCACTACGGCTCAGGCAGCAACACAAAATCCCCAAAAGGGGCATGTAGTACATATCACAACCAAACTCATCCAATAAACTTAAAGCTAACCTAGTCACTACGGCTCAGGTAGCACATATTTGAACACTATAATTAAAAGTCTTAATAACTTGTCCCCCTTTGCTGTTATAATTCAGTATTATTATTAAATATTTTTTATTTTATTATTATTATTTTTATTTATTTATTTTTGTTTTTTTTGCAAAGGTGACTTACCACATAACAACAACCGCGACAGAATAAATTAACATAACCATACAGAATTAAAATACAATTAAATACAAATTTATTTTATAGGGAGGGAGGGAGGGGAAGAGAACACCACAGCTTTTCTTCTGAGGCGAATGATCCCCCTCAGCGGAACCCCCTTTTTATAACCCCAAGAAAACTGGTTTAAACCAGTTCTTCCCAGGCTTTTCACATGTCATGAAGAGAGGTCACCTGTACCCCTTCTCAAAACATGTGACTAACAGCTGTTTCCCCGCTGGCCACAGGCTCTGCGGGGGAACTTGAAACTGCTGATCCAGCCGCTCTCCCATGAGGAAAAGGGGGGGCAAGAAACTGCCCTCTCCCTTTTCCTGTCATGGGACAGCAGGCCGGAATTTTTTTTCCATAACTTTTGAAATAAGACAAGTGTTTGGATAATAATGGCCGCGGTTGTTTATTATTGGTTTCAAAATGTTGTACATAACTCATCAAAACTCATCCAATAAACTTAAAGCTAGCCCAGTCACTACGGCTCAGGCAGCAACACAAAATCCCCAAAAGGGCAGGAGGACCTAAGGCCAACTGCCCACAGAACCCCAACCCGCGGCCATCTCAACACAGTAACTTAAATTTACATTGAAAATATCCAAGCCAATATCAGACAGATGGATGCCATCCTGCCTGAAAAGGCCAGGGATACCCCCTTCCAGCTCAGTGTGCCTAAAGGATAGCATTCCCAATCTTGATAGCAACTTGGATACTGCCCTATTCACTCTCTTCCTGATTTTTTCAAAAGGACGCACAGAAGGATGAGAAAGCCAACTTATCCTCTGCACAATTTCTGAAAAAAACACTACTGAATTGGGAAATGACAACTGTTTCCTAAATGATAACTGTATCTTCTGTAGATCATCCCTAATCCGAAAATTAAGGTCCAAAGTTTTATGGTAACCAATATCATTACCACTTATATGAATAATTAAGATATCCAGAGAGGGAAAATGAAGAAGAAGCTGTGAAATAAAAGAAATTAGGTCTGACCATAACATTCCCCTCTTTCCACACCAAAAAAAATCTTAAATTTAGAAGCATCCAATCCTAAATTGCTAGTATAAACTCGTTGCTGAGCTCTCAAATTCGCCCAATAGATGAAGGAGTGTCCAATCATCCACACAATGCGAGCGTTACCTGAAATAAATCATAGTATTGCGTTAGGATGAATATAAAGCAAATACCTATCCGACTTCCATCTATCAAACTGTTTAATAGATCTAACATCAAAACCCAATCTAGCAGCCTCTGTTGCTGCTCCAATCCGAAAAGAATGCATCGATAAATGTTCCTGATCTAAATTTAAGGCCTTCAAACATCTCCTGAAAACACATAAGAACTGGTATTTAGTAAGGGGTAACCCTGATTCATGAATGAAAAACTTAGAAAACCCCAAAGGCCTAATTGATGAATATTGACGTATCAGAGCCACCGGGCAAATGCTAGTACTCATACACATATCTAATGTTAACCAATTACCTTTACCTACCTGATCCGTTTTGGATCTGCTAATTAAAATTTTGAATGAACTTTCAAAAATAACAACTTCAGACATGTGTATTTGAACCAGCTCAGATACCCTAAGCGCCGCAAAAAACATAACTGAAAAAACCGCCCAAAAAAGAACCGATTCAAAATGAAATTTTTTTTTTTTTTTTTTTTTTTTTATCCGTCACGGAGCAAAGCTCACCCAGTACTAGAGGAGTGATGGGCTTCCTTGAATCAGGCCTAAAATTAATCCTTTTGTAAACTTTTAAAGCTTGTTTTATAGAAAAATACTGCATGCAAGATGGCATGTTATTTAATTTCAAGAAAAAATAAATTCCCGACAGGGTTTTATGTATGTACGACCAAGAAATAATTCTGCTCAAACAAAGAACCAACAAACTTCAATAACAGCAATTCAGACACGGAACCCAACGGTTCACCTAATATGTTTAAAAATTCTTGATACATAAACCAAGCAGATTGATAACCTGCCCAAGTAGAAGGTGCCAAAGAATTGATAATATTCAAAATAAGGAAAAAAAAAAAAAATTGTAGCTGTCATGAAGCAAAGCAGAACCAAGAAACTTTAATAAACAGTAACAAACTTAAAGCTAGCCCAGCCACCACGGCTCAGGCAGCAACAACAAATAAACTTAAGGCTAGCCCAACCACCACAGTTCAGGCAACAACAACAACTCAGACAAGGAACCCAACGGTTCACCCATCATATTCAAAATTATTATTATTTTTTTTTTTTTATACAGAAACCAGGCAGAATTGATAATATAAATAGAAATAGGCCTTAAACCAGGTCCCATAAATTGATTGGACAGGAGTGTCCCACACGATCTGCCTCCAGAAGTAGCTTGAAAAAAAAAAAAAAAAAAACGCTCCACCTGTAAACGAGACAACTCATCTGCCAAATCATTGTCCTTACCTGGTACATGTAAAGCCTTTAACCAATATGTTCAAACGTAAGCATTTAAAAATCAGGTATCTTATAAGGACAATGACTGGCGGAGACTTGGATGTTAGACAATTAATAGCGTACATTACAGCTTTATTATCTGTACGTATCAAAATTATTTTATTTTGGAAGAAAGAACAAAGCTTAAATGCAACAATGATAGGAAATAATTCCCATAAGACTATGTTTTTAATGTAACACTTTACTAATCAAAAAACATGCCAACGTTCAGCGCACCAATGCTTCTGCCAAATTGCGGCAAAGCCATGTGACCCTGCTTCATCAGTGAAGAGAAGGAAATCCGAATCTAGAATGAAATCCCCCTGCCATAAGGCCCTACCATTGTTAAATGTGAAAGAAATTGCAACCAAACCAGCAAATACTCCTTCACATCACTGCTTTTTTTTTCTTTTTATTAACTTGAACAATAAAGAGGCTATTTTCTCAATTTTTTCTTCTGATAACCTAAACTCCATTAACCAGTATCAATAACGATACCTAGAAATTCCAGACAATTTGAAGGCCAAATAGTCCTCTACTGAGCCAATGGGATACCAAAATGGTCGCAAACCTCAAAAATTTTCTGTAATAAATTAATACAAAGGAAAGAATCGAGAGGGCCTAAAAACAAAATCTAGATAATGAATTAAAAATTGTAAACCGGAAATGGCAAAAACTACCCACTCTAAAATGAAGAGAAAGACTCAAAATAAAAGCAAGACAAGGAACAACCCATAGGTAAACATTTATCAAAATAAAAATCATCAGTAAAGAAAAAAACCCAAGGTAATTAAAAGATAAAGGATTAATGGGAAGTAAGCGAAAAGCTGACTTGACATCCGCCTTTGCTAAAATAGCTCCCTTCCCCAACATTCTTTACTTTACTAGAGCACCTCCAAAAGAAGCATATGAAACTGATGACATACTCTCATCAATTTGGTCATTAAGGGAATTGCCTTTGGGAAAAGATAAGTAATGAATTAATCTAAAATAATTATTTTCCTTTTTTTTTTTTTTTTTGGAACTACACCTAAAGGAGAAATCCTGAAATTTGAAAACTGAGGGAAAGAAAAGGGGAATTTGAAAACGGAGGGAAACAAAAGTTGCAACCCTTCCTTCTGAAATTTCAAAATTAACCTTATCTAAAATTACTTGAGGAAATTCAGATACTGATTTGAATTATTAAAAATAAAAGGGGTAGGTTGCGCTAAGGAACTTATGAGCGAATCCACATAAAATATAAAAAAAGGAAAATAGGTAAGAGCTGCCTCTATTACTATCCACCTGGTGGGGTGGAAAATATTAGATAAAGGAGTGCTATGAATAGATCTGGCGCTATACCTGTGTATCAGAAACTTAATTAATGTGCTAAATTAAATTTGAAATTGTTACATTAATCCGGTGTGTAAGAGTTGGTGTGCAATATATTAGTGTTGGGATAAAGTATAAAATATAAACTGTAGGTGGGAAGTAAAAACTCAAAAATATATGTGTATAAATTGTTAAAAATTTACCAGCATGCTGGCTGGAAAATAAAATATTGTCTCAGGTGCGATAAACCTAAATGGGTGATTACCTTATGCACTCTTAATCACATGAATACCTTAAACATGTGAACTACTTAATAAATCAGGTAAAAATATTACATGTAAATATGAACCATAAACATAATACAATTGTGCACAAATGTGACAAATAAAATCTATGCGTGCAATAATACAATTGTGCACAAATGTGACAAATAAAATCTATGCGTGCAATACTAAAATGTACAATAAATCCGTGATAAATATCAATACCCCACGTGAAACATACCAAATATTACGAGTGAAAAAAGAAAAATTGAAAATGGAAATAAATTTAAAAGGAGGTGAAAAATTCCAGGAAAAAAATAAAATAAAATAAAATAAAAATGAAAAATAAAAAATATTAAAAATAAAAATAAAGGATTTTTTTAGGTATTTGTCCCAAGTAATAAAAATATAAAAATGTGTACAAAGAGAAAAAAAGGGGAGTAAAAAAGAAGCAAAAAAGCACAGTCTCTGATGCAGTGCAGTTAATGGGGGATTTCCCGTAGATACAGGAGGGGATGTGATGGATCCAAACAACTAATCTTCATGCATTGTGGGCACTTATAGGATGTACTCTCACCAGAAAAATAACCCCATCCGGGGTGGATCAGCCTTCACAGTATAAGCTACCGTGTCGCTCTCTGGCTTGCTTCAGATAGGCTGTTGAGGATCCCTCGTTATTTCCAGGTGGAGTGTGCCTCAGTATATATATTGAAAGAGAGGACCATACATAGTGTGATACTGTATAAATCACTTTATTAAGAAGATACTAAAAATTACTCACACTTTTGAAAGAAGAAAATGGCTTGAATAAATGCAGTATAAAGGTGCAGTGTGAAAGGTATGGAAGCTGCTGAGAGCGTTCCGTTCGTCTTCCACGCCGTAGTGTAAAGGTACAGTGTTAAAGGTAGGAAAGCTGCTGAGAGCGTTCCGTTCGTCTTCCACGCCGACTGTATTGGAAGTGTGTATTCGATAGGCCACGCCCTACGCGTTTCGTCACTGGGACGTCATCCGGAGCGGCCATCTTTACACACCTCACGCTCTTTATAGGACACAATACACCTATCGCGCATGCGCGGACGACCGCCGCCATTTTTGCTGTGGGAATGCCCATATGTCAAATAGAGCGCGGTGGTGATTGTGTTCCTATAACTATCCTACATAGTGTTCTGCCGTTTTTAGCCCGCTGTTGGATTTTATATATACAGAGCTTATATGTGTATGTATTTGTTAATAAACAGTAATTACAGCACAGAGGGTCGAATGTCGAGGGTCGAATGTTATCTATTCAACCAATGAATATTCCAAACCATCATTTCAACCAGAAAAATAACAATCAAAGAAGGGCATACTCAACCATTAAAATATCCCTCTTTTCTGGATACATATATTTACGTAGCTATAAAACATCTTACACCAAGTTATTTTTTTACATATCCTTCAATTTTTATTACCAATTCCCATAGCTCATTCTGATTTTCATTCATGTTAATTTTATCACATCTTCAATTTATTTCCAATTTTATTTAAATTGATCTTAATTTTCCCAGCTATTTTTACATACATAGGTTTTTATCATATATCGTTCTTTCCCTCCACATTACATAACAAAAATCCAAATCTTATCCGCTTATTGCCACCACTGATCATTTAGAATAACATCTTATAGTATGGTCCATTTTTATAGTACGCTATTATTAATGTCGCCTATTTGTATGTTTTTACCATTATCTTCTACCATTGCTTTTATTATTGGTTTTCAATTGCAATTAATGTCACCTATTTGTATTTTTTATCATGGACTCTTTATTATGGGTTTTTAATTGCAATCTGTATTCACCATATTTATGTGTAATCTATATTTGGTTTTAAGTAAGCAGAGCAACTGTTTATTAACAAATACATACACATATAAGCTCTGTATATATAAAATCCAACAGCGGGCTAAAAACGGCAGAACACTATGTAGGATAGTTATAGGAACACAATCACCACCGCGCTCTATTTGACATATGGGCATTCCCACAGCAAAAATGGCGGCGGTCGTCCGCGCATGCGCGATAGGTGTATTGTGTCCTATAAAGAGCGTGAGGTGTGTAAAGATGGCCGCTCCGGATGACGTCCCAGTGACGAAACGCGTAGGGCGTGGCCTATCGAATACACACTTCCAATACAGTCGGCGTGGAAGACGAACGGAACGCTCTCAGCAGCTTTCCTACCTTTAACACTGTACCTTTACACTACGGCGTGGAAGACGAACGGAACGCTCTCAGCAGCTTCCATACCTTTCACACTGCACCTTTATACTGCATTTATTCAAGCCATTTTCTTCTTTCAAAAGTGTGAGTAATTTTTAGTATCTTCTTAATAAAGTGATTTATACAGTATCACACTATGTATGGTCCTCTCTTTCAATATATATACTGAGGCACACTCCACCTGGAAATAACGAGGGATCCTCAACAGCCTATCTGAAGCAAGCCAGAGAGCGACACGGTAGCTTATACTGTGAAGGCTGATCCACCCCGGATGGGGTTATTTTTCTGGTGAGAGTACATCCTATAAGTGCCCACAATGCATGAAGATTAGTTGTTTGGATCCATCACATCCCCTCCTGTATCTACGGGAAATCCCCCATTAACTGCACTGCATCAGAGACTGTGCTTTTTTGCTTCTTTTTTACTCCCCTTTTTTTCTCTTTGTACACATTTTTATATTTTTATTACTTGGGACAAATACCTAAAAAAATCCTTTATTTTTATTTTTAATATTTTTTATTTTTCATTTTTATTTTATTTTATTTTATTTTTTTCCTGGAATTTTTCACCTCCTTTTAAATTTATTTCCATTTTCAATTTTTCTTTTTTCACTCGTAATATTTGGTATGTTTCACGTGGGGTATTGATATTTATCACGGATTTATTGTACATTTTAGTATTGCACGCATAGATTTTATTTGTCACATTTGTGCACAATTGTATTATTGCACGCATAGATTTTATTTGTCACATTTGTGCACAATTGTATTATGTTTATGGTTCATATTTACATGTAATATTTTTACCTGATTTATTAAGTAGTTCACATGTTTAAGGTATTCATGTGATTAAGAGTGCATAAGGTAATCACCCATTTAGGTTTATCGCACCTGAGACAATATTTTATTTTCCAGCCAGCATGCTGGTAAATTTTTAACAATTTATACACATATATTTTTGAGTTTTTACTTCCCACCTACAGTTTATATTTTATACTTTATCCCAACACTAATATATTGCACACCAACTCTTACACACCGGATTAATGTAACAATTTCAAATTTAATTTAGCACATTAATTAAGTTTCTGATACACAGGTATAGCGCCTGATTTGAATTATTAACTATGGTACAACCCTGACCTTGAAATATAGGCAATAAAAACCATCCCTAAAACCTACAATGAGAAGATGGGCCTTCAACTTGTCTGGAAATGCCTGAAGCCATGGGAGTATGTTTGCTAATATCACTGGTGTGTGCGGTTTGAAAAATCTCCAGATTACAAATTTGTTGCTGTTTTTTTTTTTTTTTTTTTACTTCTGACGAAATGCCTCATCAAAATTAAACCATGCCACTTAATGTCTAAGTGTTGAAATAAACCCGTACTTTTTTCAGGTGATATTTCACATAAAACACCCGCAAAAATACAAAACGCCTGTAACCAGTTATTAAAAAAAAAAAATTTCCTGGTGCCTCCATGGCAGCATACCTGTGACAAGCTCCGCCTTGGCTCCTCCCTCAGGACTAGTGAATATTATAAAAGAAAAGGTTAGTACAGCCCCCGCATTCTCCTTTTTTTCCTCATACCTCATGGCAGTGAATTCTGGTCGGCGTCCTTACCTCCTGCAGTCGGCAGCTTCCGTCCGGGTTCAAGCCTCTCCCAGACGCAGTTCCTTCTCTTGGGCAGCTAAATGCGCTTATAAGGTTGGAAGTCCCTTCTGTAGGATCTTTTGGGACAAGCAGTTTGTCTCTTAAGTAAGAGCTTTATCTGCAAGTTGATCAGGCACCAGCTCATTCATGGTAACGGAGGCAGCAGCTATTTCTACATTTCTTTTTTTTTTTCCCCCCCCTTCTCTCTTTTCTTCCTTCCTTTCCTTTCCCTTTTAGGTTTTATATCTTTATCTTTTCCCTTTTCTCTTTCCTCTCTCTTTTGCTCTCTTCCCCTCCCCAACCTTCCATTTCTTTCTTTCTTTGTTTCTTTTCTTTTGACCTCCCATTTGTTTGTTTCTCTCAGAGAAAAAATCTCCCTCTTAGCCCCTGCCGCCATTCCCGGCTCCATAGGAGCCGCGCGCGCTCAGCGCCGGCGTTTTATTTAACTTTCGGCGTTCCCCGCCGTGCTCTGCGCATGCGCCGGCGGTGTGAGGCTTCTAGCTTACTGTTCCGCCGATCGGCGCATGCGCAGTGGATTCAGAGGCCGCGGCGGCCATCTTTGATAAGGGCACAGTGACGTCTGTGCCCTCAAAATGTCAAAGACAGGATAGAGGCGTGCCCTGCCTCTCCTGTTCTACTGTTTATCTCTCTGATGGCCTCAGTGGGACGCCTGTGGCTGCAAGGAGAACTGTTACTTTGAGCTTTAATATAATAAAAAAAAAAAAAAGAGAAGATGGATTAATTAATTAATTAAATAGTATAAAATTAAATAAACATATTAAATTATTAAATAAAATTAATAAAAAATTATTAAATAAATTATTTTATTTACAAAAAAAATAATAATAATTAAATAAGTTATTTTATTTACAAAAAAAAAAAAATTCAAATATATATATAATTTAACCCCCCCCCCCCCCCCCCCAAAAAAAAAAAAAAAAAAAGGGACAAGAAGACAAAATGTAGATTTAGACGTATTTTAGATGTATTTATTGAAGTCCCTTTTTTCCAGTCAAGGACACGGTTGGTTGATTTTTCTCCCCTAAAACTCTTTTCTTAGCTGCTGCTTCTGCTAATCCGTCTAGTATGAGCCATTGGCCACCCGCACAAGATCCTACTCTACACCTGAGGTAAGGACCTACGTCCAGGTAAGTTGATACACTTTAAAAAAAAAAAAAGAGTGCACTCAGGCTGGTACTTTATGTATTTCAGTCCTGTACGCCAGAAGATGTCTAAGAGGACCTCAAGGCGACATGAAGACGATGATGACTCTAGTCCCAGCAGAGACAGGTCATCCTGGCATGGGGATTATAGAAGTGGCAGAAAGCATCGGCCAAAAAGGCGCCATCACTCATGCTCCCCGAGACCTAGATCTCCAAGATGTCAGGCGTGTGGAGCTGCCCCACTTTCAGACAAACTGATCTGTTTGAGATTGCCTCAGGGACGATGCAGCTGAAGGTCTGCAAATGGCGGACCTACTTAAGAAAGCAGTAAAGGACTCCCTTGCGGAATTGGTAGCCACAATGACGACGCAACAACCAGCGTCTCCTCCTCAGGAGCAAACGGCTGAGGCTGAGGCTTCCATCCCGGGGCTGTCCACAAGTGGAATTTTTCGTCTGACGCCGGCATCCTCCTCTAAACATCAGGAAGAGAATGCCATCTCAGAGGAATCATCTGATGACCTAGATGCCTCTGGCTTTGCTTTCGCCATGGTCCAGCCTTATGTACAGGCAGCTAAACAAGCGATCGGCTGGGAGAGACCAACACAAAGGTTTAAGAAGTCTAAATCGTACTTCCCCTTTCTCAAACGCCAGATCTCCGTTTTTCCTCTCATGGACGAGATCAGGGATGTGATTGAGGAAGAGTGGGAAAAGACAGAGAAAATGTTCTCTATTAATCGGTTGGGAAAGTTATTCCCTCTCTCATAGCCTGATTCCGCAATGCTGGAGGGTTCTCCAGTGGTCGATGCAGCAGTGGTAAGGTTGGCAAAGAATGTCACATTGCCCCTGGAAGACTCAACTTCTTTTAAGGCTCCAGATGGCAGACAACGCCTGTAAACCTGTCATAGCCCTGACATCAGTGTCCAATGCACTACGCGTCTGGACAGATAATATAGAGTCAGCAATCCAACAGGACATCCCAGAGGAGGATATAATCAAGGCCTTGGATGAGCTGAAGTTCTCAGCAGACTTTATTGGTGAAGCCGCCATCGATTCAATTCGTTGCTCCGCAAGGGCAATGCTCCACACAGTTATGGCCAAATGGGCCTTGTGGCTGAAACCGTGGGCAGCAGATATCGCCTCCAAACAGAACTGGTGCAAGATACCATTTGATGGTGAAGCCTTGTTTGGGGGAAAAACTGGACAAGGACATCTCTCGAGTCATTGGTGGAAAATCAGGCCTGCTACCCCAAGACAGGTGATCTAGGCGCTCCAGGACAATCGCACCCATATTCCAATACTCCAAGAATAAGGATTACCGATAGTCCAGGCAGGGAAAAGGCTTCAGGCATAATTGGGAAAGCACACAGTCCACGTTCCTCAAAACCCGAAGACAGAGACCAATGCCTACCCCACAGGATTCTACTAAATCCTTTCGACGCCTGGCCAGCCCAAGCGAGTCCTGTGTGGGCCAAGCTAAAACACTTCTCAAAGATCTGGGAGCAAAAGTGCAGGGATTCTTGGGTAGTCTCCACAGTCAAATACGGCCATTTCTGGCCGTTCCTAGACAAACCTCCCAAGGTCTTCTTCTCCCTGACAAGGGTGTCAAGGTTCCCCCCTAAAAAACGGAAGTGCTACAGCAATTTCTTCTCTCCTTGCAGTAACAGCAAGCAGTAGTTCCAGTGCCTCCATCAGAGAGATTTTCGGGTTTTTACTCAACCCTGTTTCCAGTCCCCAAGAGAAATGGAGGGTGGAGACCCGTGATAGACCTAAAAAGTCTAAATCGTTATTTCTTCCTAGTAAGATTCAAAATGGAGTTACTACGAACGATTATTTGTGTAGACCAACCAGGGGGCTGGATGTTGTCAATAGACTTGCAGGACACTTACCTGCATATACCCATACTCCCTCCTTTCCAGAAGTATCTGAGATTGGCGGTGGGGCAGGTACATCTCTAATTCCAGAGTCTTCCATCAGGCCTCTGCACATCGCCAAGAGTCTTCACAAAGACCCCAATTGCCATCATAGCCCCTCTGAGAGAATTGGGGCTTCGGGTATGCCACTACTTGGACGACCTTCTACTGCTGGCAAAAGACTGTGGAACAGGTGGTATCTATCCCAACCCATACACTTGACGACCTTGATGCTCAGGAGTCTGCATTGGTGGATGAAGAAACAGACCCTTCTGAAATCACGCCCGTTAGGGCATGTCGACTGGATCACAATTAATACCAATGCCAGTGCAGCAGGTTGGGGAGCACACTGCAACCGGATCTCAGTGCAGCGTAGATGGTCCTTCCATACAACAGGCCTGGTGTCGAATGTCCTGCAGGTCAGAGCGGCCTACCTTGCGTTACTAGCCCTAAGGTTCGAGATTACAGAGAAACCTGTTCTCCTCCGAATGGACAACAGGACTGCGGTATCCTATGTACACCGGCAAGGGGGGACATGCAGCAGGTCCCTCCTGAAGGAGGTGGAACCCATAATACTCTGGGCAGAAAGGAATCTAAAGGACCTGAGGGCAGTTTATCTGCCCGGCCATCTCAACTTGAGGGCCGACCGCCTTTCCCGCAAGTTTGCGGATGCCAACGAATGGTCTCTACACCCGGAGATTTTTCGACTGGATAGTGAACCAGTGGGGTCCCCTCGAGCTAGACCTATTTGTAACAGCATTCAATACCAAGCTTCCAAGGTGCATCTCAAGGCTTCCTCAACCCCATGCGGAGGCATTAGATGCCCTCTCAGCCCCCTGGGCATGCAATCAGGCCTATGCCTTCCCTCCACGGCCTTTCATTCCAAGATTCCTGTCAAGGCTTATGATAGAAACCTCGACAGTGATAACGGTCCTACTGTACTGGCCAACACGTCCTTCGTTCCCCACAGCAATGTATCTAAGTACCCGACTTCCAGTCAAGGTTCCAATAATACCTCTTCGCCTCTCGCAAGGATGTCACACCCTTCCAGATCCCCGCAGGCTGGATCTTCACATCTGGCAGCTGAAAGGGAAAGGTTCCAATCTCTAGGGTGTTCCAACAAAGTGATCGCAACCCCGCTCAAGGCAAGAAAACCATCCACAAACAAAAGTTCAGGGCCTTCATGATTGGCAGAAGCTGTGATCCAGATTCCCCATCATCCTCTCAAATTCTTGAGTTTTTGTAGGCAGGCCTAGACCTAGGTCTTGCACTAGGTACACTAAAAGTACAGGTATCAGCAATTTCATTGGCAAACCAGTAGAAGATGGGCCGAGGACTCATTAATAATACAGTTCTTCAAAGCTGTCAAAAAGATCCGACCGCCAACTAAACAATCTTTTCCCTCTTGGGACCTTGCTATTATCCTAGAGTCCTTAGCCAGTCCACCTTTTTGCCCCTTCGGAGTCAGCATCGTTTTGGAATCTAGCCTAGAAGCTAGCCTTCCTGATAGCTATAACCTCTGGCAGACGGGTTTCAGGGCTCCAAGCTTTAGGAGCAGATCATAATCATATCATATTCCATCTGGACAGAGTAGAACTCAGAACAGTGCGAGGATTTATTCTCAAAGTCGCATCATCCTTAAACATGTCAGAACCTTGGGCACTCCCAACATTTTCAGAACAGGACTCTGGTTCTCTTCATGAGCTAGACATTGCCTCCACTTTGAAATGCTATCTGCAGGCCACAGCATCATTCAGGGATTCCATCAGGCTGTTTATAATTCCCTGGGGCAAACACCAAGGCAAGGAGGCGTCAGCAAGAACCATTGCCTCATGGATCGTTAGACTCATTCACAAGGTGTACAGGACAAAGGGGCTGGAACCCCCTTTGGCGGTCAGGGCGCTCTCCACCAGAGCAGTTTCTGCCTTTTGGGCGGCAAGAGCGAATGTGTTAATTGAAACTATTTGTGGGGCAGCGACTTGGTCGTCCCTACATATGTTTCTGAAACATTGCAGGGTGGACCCAGGAGCTCTTGCATCGGTGGAGTTTGGCAGACAGGCAGTCACATCAGCCCTCGCTTCTTCTAAATAATAATTTCTTTAAAATAGACTTCTAAGCATCCCACCCATCTCAGCTAGTTATTTTTCACAGGTATGCTGCCATGGAGGCACCAGGAAAACAGAAAATTGTACCATACTTACCGTAATTTTCTTTTCCTGGTGCCTATCCATGGCAGCATACAATCCCACCCTCGGTATTCTATATTACGGAGAATGCGGGGGCTGTACTAACCTTTTCTTTTATAATATTCACTAGTCCTGAGGGAGGAGCCAAGGCGGAGCTTGTCACAGGTATGCTGCCATGGATAGGCACCAGGAAAAGAAAATTACGGTAAGTATGGTACAATTTTCTGTTTTGATACAGGTCTACGTCTGTCGTCATCCTCTTATTTTTTTTTTTATAATAAAATCTTTAGCGGAAGGAAAAATGAAAGAATATCTAAAAATTCCCCCCCCCGCCAAATTTTTCCTTAACAACCTGACACAAATGAAATCCCAACGGAAAAATATCACAGGGCATGGACTCCTTTAACCACTTGCTTACTGGGCACTTAAACCCCCCTCAGTCCCAGACCAATTTTCAGCTTTCAGCGCTGATGCACTTTGAATGACAATTGCGCGGGCATACAACACTGTACCCAAATGAAATTTTTATCATTTTTTTCCCACAAATAGAGCTTTCTTTTGGTGGTATTTAGTTACAGCTCGGAGTTTTATTTTTTGCTAAACAAACAAAAAAAGATGCAAAAAAATAAAAATAAATAAATCATGTTTTAATAGTTTGTTATAAAATTTTGCAAACGGGTCATTTTTCTCCTTCATTGAAGTGCACTGATTAGGCGGCACTGATGGCTGCATTGGTGGGCACTGATGGGCTGCATTGGTGGGCACTGATGGGCTGCATTGGTGGGCACTGATTGGCTGCACTGGTGGGCACTGATAGGCATAGTTAAGGCGGCACTAATAGGCACAGATAAGGCGGCACCGATGGGCACAGATAAGGCGGCACTGATGGGCAAAGATGGGCACAGATAAGATGGCATGGATGGGTGGCACGGATAAGTGGCACGGATGGGTGGCACGGATGGGCACTGATAGGTACCACTGATAGATGGGACTGATGGGCACTGATAGGTGGCTCTGATAGGTGGCACTGCTGGGCACTGATGGGCGGCACTGCTGGGCACTGATGGGCGGCACTGCTGGGCACTGATGGGCGGCACTGGGTCGCAGCACCTTTGAGGCAGATTGTGGGCACTGTGGGTGGCACTGCTGGATGGCACTGTGGGTGGCATTGTGGGTGGCACTGTAGGTGGCACTGTGGGCACTGATGGGGGGCACTTACTTTTATTCAGGATGGCACGGCGGTGGGCAGGTGGGCACTGGCAGGGGGCAGGTGGTCAGCTGTATTGCTGGCCGTGATCGGGACTGATGTCCCGATCACGGCCGCCGGTGATCGGCTTTTTTTTTCTCTCCTCGCGCTGTCAGCGCGAGGAGGAATAATAGCCGATTACCGGCTCCGTTCTATCACATGATCAGCTGTCATTGGCTGACAGCTGATCACATGATAAGGGGTCGGGATCGACCCCTTGCACGGATCGGTGATCAGGCGAGTCTCACGGACTCGCCGATCACAGAGCGCGCCGCGCGCGCCCCTCAGGGGGCGCGCAGGCCGCTCGTATCCGGGACGACGTCAATAGACGTCGTCCCGGAAATGTAGGTCCGCGCTGTTGCCGTCATTTGGCAATAGCGCGGATCTGTAGTGGTTAAACAAATTTCCAGCAAGTTTTGTGATTTAGCATTACTATAATACACATTGATATTCTGTTCTAAATGAATTGGCAAAGCTGTAGTGCCATTAGCAGAGACGCCACAAGGTGGCGACCAAACTTCCATAGCTGAAACGTCAGAGGCTAAAACATTACTTACTCTCAAGAGAACGTCGCATCCGGCCCGGGCTGTTTCCTGTGGACAGAAGAGACGGAAGAGGAGGAGGGTTACGATTCCTTTTTCCAGCTTCATTAGCAACAAACTATTTACAGATTGCACTTGTCGGCTTGCTTTTACAGATTCGTAGATTACGGCGTCTGCTGTGAAGTCACGTGACGGTGACGAATGCGCAAGGAAGGAAGTGAGAGAGATACCAGGAAGGACACTGGAACGCACCGTTCGTTACTCTGCTTGTTGCTCTATTATTGCAGTTTTTATTCACTCAGAATGTGAGTACCCTGTCGCTATATTTAATAAAATTCAACCTGTTTAAACTACTACACTATGGGACATTATCTCTTTATCTTGTGAGGCATACCTATCCCAGGAACAGGAGCAAGCTATCCATCTATATTTTGATTAAGGCTGTAACCTCACAGCCGTGAGGTAAGGGCACATCCGTCCACTTACTGGACAATAGGAGGAAAAAGTCACTGCACATGTATGCCTGCATGGGTCACTGAAGTTCAAAGCAAAGTGCTTCCCCTTAGAACACAGCACGCTCACAGGACTGAATAGCTCAGACTGATTACCAGCACCTTATTTTATGTGTTTATCATTTCACCTGTGCTGTTACGTTTTTTATTGCTGCCAGCACTATTTGCACTTTAACCACTTGCTTACTGGGCACTTAAACCCCCCTCAGTCCCAGACCAATTTTCAGCTTTCAGCGCTGATGCACTTTGAGTGACAATTACGCGGTCATACAACACTGTACCCAAATGACATTTTTATCATTTTTTTCCCACAAATAGAGCTTTCTTTTGGTGGTATTTAGTTACAGCTCGGAGTTTTATTTTTTGCTAAACAAACAAAAAAAGATGCAAAAAAAAAAAATCATGTTTTAATAGTTTGTTATAAAATTTAGCAAACGGGTCATTTTTCTCCTTCATTGAAGTGCGCTGATTAGGCGGCACTGATAGGCTGCATTGGTGGGCACTGATGGGCTGCATTGGTGGGCACTGATGGGCTGCATTGGTGGGCACTGATAGGCTGCACTGGTGGGCACTGATAGGCATAGTTAAGGCGGCACTAATAGGCACAGATAAGGCGGCACCGATGGGCACAGATAAGGCGGCACTGATGGGCAAAGATGGGCACAGATAAGATGGCACGGATGGGTGGCACGGATAAGTGGCACGGATGGGTGGCACGGATGGGCACTGATAGGTACCACAGATAGATGGGACTGATGGGCACTGATAGGTGGCACTGATAGGTGGCTCTGATAGGAGGCACTGCTGGGCACTGATGGGCGGCACTGCTGGGCACTGATGGGCGGCACTGCTGGGCACTGATGGGCGGCACTGGGGTGCAGCACCTTTGAGGCAGATTTTGGGTGGCACTGTGGGTGGCACTGCTGGGTGGCACTGTGGGTGGCACTGTGGGCACTGCTGGGTGGCACTGTGGGCACTGCTGGGTGGCACTGTGGGCACTATGGGCACTGCTGGGTGGCACTGACAGGGGGGCACTTACTTTATTTCAGGATGGCACTGCGGGTGGCAGGTGGGCACTGGCAGGGGGCAGGTGTCCGCTTGAATTGCTGGCCGTGATCGGGACTGATGTCCCGAACACGGCCGCCGGCGATTGGCTTTTTTTTTTTCTCCTCGCGCTGTCAGCGCGAGGAGGAATACTAGCCGTTTTATCACATGATCAGCTGTCATTGGCTGACAGCTGATCACGTGATAAGGGGTCGGGATCGACCCCTTACACGGATCGGTGATCAGGCGAGTCTCACGGACTCGCCGATCACAGAGCGCGCCGCGCGCGCCCCTCAGGGGGCGCGCAGGCCGCTCGTAACAGGGACGACGTCAATAGACGTAGTCCCGGCAATCTAGGTCCGCGCTAATGCCGTCATTCGGCAATAGCGCGGTACCCAAGTGGTTAAAGCACTGCATGGAATATGTATTTTGCTTTATATTGGATTGATTGATATTTGTGTTTTTTCACTGGGCATGTCACATGGGATTGTGCTTATGTGAATATTTTTATTGCACACTTCTAGTCATATATTTTGGATTATCACCTTAAGTTATATATTTATTTACTGTTCACATTTGGTTTATCTTATTGCAGTTTTGCACAGCATTTATGATTTGTATGTCTATTAACTTAGGCATTTACCCAATATTGTGAGTTTTATTTTTATGGCACTCTATTAGGATCTATATTTGATTACCACACCATAACATTTCAGTCTAGCACGCACTTTATTAACCGATTAAGGATTTTTTGCACATTTAGACACTTCCAACTTCGCATTAGCACTCTCTGATCTTGACCCTTCTATCCTTTACCTGTATACTCATCTGTTCTCCTTCCCCCTCCCTTCTCTTCCCCTTTTCTTTTTCCCCCCTTCCCCCCCCCTTGTTTTTCCCTCTCTACCCACTCCCCACTCTCTCCCCTCTTCTCTTGAATTTTCCCATTTGCGCAACACTAAAACCACCTAATTGAGGTCACAGACCTTATTAAAAGAATAGTCAAAGACTCCTTAACTGAACTAATGCAGGTGAACCCCTCTCCGCAGGGTTCCTCTGGTGGGAGTTATCCGTTCCTGGCCCGTCTTTTGCAGCCTCTGCAGGCGCAACATCAAGCCCACCTACCCGAGCAGGAGATAAAAGTGACTCGGAGGACTCCATAGATGAATCGGATCCTTGTGGATTCCTTTTTTTTCGCTAGCGCAACCAGTTGTATTGGCGGTTAAACAAGCCATTGGTTGGGAAGAAGCAGTAGAACCTCCAAAAAACAAAATAAAAAACAAAATTGTTTCCCCTTCCTGGAGGAATTGAAAGATCTAGTGGAGGGTGAATGGGGAAAAAGCGGACAAATGTTTTTCCCTTGAATAGACTTCAGAAGTTATAGCCTCTGGCGGATTCGGTTGCGGCTTTCCTGGACACTCCTTCGGTAGTTGACGTGGCGGTAGTGTGGCTAGCAAAGAATATTACCCTTCCTATGGAAGATTCGGCTTCCTTTAGGGACCCATCGGATAGACGAATAGATGCGGACCTGAAGAAGGCCTACCAGTTGGCTGGCGGAGCCTGCAGAGCATCAGTGGCCCTGGCTTCAGTCTCCAATGTGGTCAAAGTGTGGACGGAGAATATCAAGGCAGCTATTTAAGAAGATGTCCCCAAAGATATTATTAAAGCTTTGGCTGAGCTTAAAATATCGGCAGATTTTATTGGAGAGGCTGCAATGGACACCATGAGATATTCAGCCAGGGCAATGTTCCATGCTGACATGGCCAAAAGAGCATTGTGGCTAAAGCTGTGGGCAGCGGATGCGGAATCCAAACAAAATTGGTGCAAAATCCCATTTGATGGGAATGCCCTCTTTGGAAAGAGGCTGGAAAAGGCAATCTCGAGAGTGACTGGGGGAAAATCAGGGTTGCTCCCCCAGGATAGAAGGGTTAGGCGTTCGAGTGGTGTCTTCTATCAGTGGTCTAGAAATAGAAATTCCAGCAACTTCCGGCAAAGTAGGGACTCCAAAAGGACTTGGAGAAGCACGCAGGCTACTTTCTTGAAAACAAATAAGCAAAGAAGTCTCACCAGCACCCAGGAGGGTGCGAAGTCCTTTTGACAAGAGGTCATCCCCACCAGTAGGTGCCAGTTTGAAGGAGTTCGCAGAAGCCTGGCTGCACAGATGCAGGGACCTATCTATGGTCAGGTTCGGACATTTATGGACGTTCCAAGAACAGCCCCCACAAGACTCATTCATTCAAACAAAGATCCCAAACTAACCTCAAAAGGCAGAAGCTCTGCAAAATTACCTTCAATTCCTGCTGGTGCAACAAGCAGTGATACCTGCCCCTCCCTCCGAAAGATTCACAGGGTTCTACTTTCCTCTCTTTCTTACCCCCCAAAAGGGGTGGAGAGTGGAGACCGGTAGTGGATCTGAAAAGGTTAAATCAATTTATTCAGTTGGAATCCTTCAAGATAGAATCATTGATTAATCAATCAGACGATCATACAGGCAGTTCAACCAGGAGACTGGATGATCTCGGTGGATTTGCAAGATGCGTATTTCCATGTGCCCATGCTGCCTGCCTTCCAAAGGTTTTTGAGGGTGGCAGTAAGATCAACTCACGTTCAATTTCAGTGCCTTCCTTTTGGTCTGTGCACATCGCTAAGAATATTCTCAAAGGTATTGATTGCAGTTCTAGCACTCCTCAGAGAGAAGGGACTTCGAGTTTTCCATTGTCTGGACGACATCCTATCGCTAGCATATAGTTCAGACCAATTGGTAGAGCATAGGCAAATTCTTCCGTCCGCTCTGAAAGAGTTCGGGTGGCTAATAAATACAGGAAAGAGGGTCCTGATCCCGACGCAAGCAATGGTTTATCTAGGTGCCCTCTTTGACACCAAGGCAGGCACAGTGCGCCTCCCCCCCAGAAAATGACAGCGATCGCTCAGAAAATGGGCCACGTAAGAACGCTATCTCACCTTTCGGTGTCAAATTGCCTAAGTCTGATAGGGACCATGTCAGCCTGTATACCGATGGTGCCCTGGTCCCATTGGCATCTGAGGACTTTTCAATGGGGCTTTTTGACACAATGGAAGAGGAACTCACTGTATCAAAGGATAGCGATATTGACATCCAGGAAGAGGGGTCTGCTATGGTGGACAAAAGAAGACAACATCTCGAGGCTTCGCCTCCTACAGGGCCCTCTTGGACCATTCTTACCACTGATGCGAGCGCAAAGGGGTGGCGGGCACACTGTGGTCACCTGGAGGTACAAGGGAGATGGGATATCCCCACGAAGGGTATAATATCCAATATCCTGGAGCTGCGAGTGGTATATTTGGCACTGATAAATTTGCAGGAACATGTACGTCAGAAACAGGTGCTGGTCCCTCTGGACAATAAAGCAGCGGTAGCATATATACAACGTCAAGGGGGAACTCACAGCCTCATGCTGTTGAGAGAGGTAGAGCCTATTATGTTGTGGGCAGAGAGAAATCTGGTGGATTTGAAAGCAATTTATCTCCCGGGGTCATTTGAATCAACAGGCGGATCTCCTATCTCGCTGTTTCCCAGATAGCAACGAATGGTCGCTCCATCTGGCGGTGTTCAGGTGGATTGCGAAGTTACAGAAACCTCCGGAAATAGACCTATTCGCCTCCCCGACAAATGCAAAGTTGCCAAGGTTCCTGTCCCGTCTACCTCACCCTGGAGCAGAGGCGATAGATGCCTTATCGTGTCCGTGGCACTGCAAGACAGCATATGCATTTCCTCCCAGACCATTGGTTGCAAAATTTCTGCTTAGATTATTGAGGGAGCCGGTCAGAGTTGTGACAGTTCTTCCCTATTGGCCGAAGAGGCCATGGTTCTCTTGGACAATGAGCCTCAGTGTACGTCCTCCGGTCAAGATCCCAGTATTCCCGCAACTGCTTTTACAGGGAAAGTTTTTTCATCCAGCCCCACACAAGCTGAACTTGCATGCCTGGATCTTGAACAGAAAAGATTCCAATCCCTAGGATGTTCGGCAGGCGTAATTTCAACCCTATTAAAGGCAAGGATGCCCTCTACTAATTAAATTTACTCAAAAATATGAGATAAGTTCAAACAGTTTGTGGAAGACAGACAGTTGAACCCAGCTGTGCTTTCCACCTCAGTAATCTTAGAATTCTTACAATCGGGCTCGGACTTGGGACTCAGCCTAAGCTCCCTAAAAGTCCAAGTGGCAGCTATTTCAGTGAGTACCCAGAAAAGATGGGCAGAAGATTCACTCATCGTACAGTTCCTTAAGGCAGTCAAGAAGATTTGCCCACCGCTAAAACGTTCCTTTCCAGCTGGGGAGCTACCTCTGGTTCTAGAAAGTCTAAAACCGTTCATCCCATTGGATTCTGCTTCACTTTGGAACCTAACCCTGAAACCGGTTTTCTTGGTGGCTATTACTTCACGAAGAAGAGCTTCAGAGTTGCAGCGTTGAGGGCAGAAAAAGAGCACATAATCTTTTTCCAGACAGGGTAGAACTACGGACAGTGCATGGTTTTGTCCCGAAGGTTTCTTTCCGTGCCACACTCTCTGAAGCCTGGGCACTACCAACCTTTACAGACCCACACTCTGGGGCGGTACAAGAACTGGACATTTCAAAAGTTTTAACACTCTACTTACAGGTCACGAGTCCCTTTAGGTCCTTCGAATAGGCTATTCATAATGCCATGGGGTAGGAATAAAGGGAAAGAAGCCACATCTAGGACTATCGCCTCTGGAATCCACAAATTAATTCAAAAGGTGTATAGAGCAAGAGGGTTGGATCTGCCGGCGGTCAGAGCCCATTCCACAAGAGCTGTTTCGTCCTCATGGGGTGGCAAGGACATGCATATCTTTAGAGACTATCTGCAAGGAAGCCACATGGACGTCTCCAAATACGTTCATGCGTCACTACATTATTGACCCAGGGGCACTAACTTTGGTGGAAATTGGTAGAAGGACTATTGAGTGAGCCCTGGCATTGCCTTAAATAAAGTTTTCCTTTGAAGCATTACCCACCCTGGTTTTAGCTATTCATTGTATCACTGGTATGCTGCCATGGAGGCACCAGGAAAACTGAAAATTGTTTCATACTTACCATAATTTTCCTTTCCTGGTGCCTATCCATGGCAGCATACATACCCTCCCTGGTATTCAATATAATTGGAGAATGCTGGGGGGGGGGGATATGGGTTCCCTCTTTATAAGCTAGTAACTATCCTGAGGGGAGGACTCCGGGGCGGAGCTATCACTGGTATGCTGCCATGGATAGGCACCAGGAAAGGAAAATTACGGTAAGTATGAAACAATTTTCCGTTTTTTATCTTTCAAATAGTGTTTCCCAGTGCTAAACCTTTCGTCCAATTTCTAAATTGCTGCATTTGTAAGTTTTAAAAGCCAATATAAAGAAATAGTAGTGGTAAAAAAAAGCACTTCTGGATTTAATTAACCTTTTCTTTGTTAATTCTCCTTTAAGGGGGTGTAGCAAGGGGCATGTCCTATGCCTACATACATTTGCTAGTAGGTGCCCCTTATTTCCATCTCAAAATGTTGGGAGGTATGCAGTCATTTTCATCCACTTTTTTTGAAGCACCTGAGAAGGGCTGTTTTGCTTGCTCTGAGACCGCACATTGCCAGAATAGATAACCTTTTCACAGGGTTCTGCCTGCTGCTTAACAAAGCAGCCCATAATAATAATTGAATGCAGTAGAAAATTGTTTGCTTAGTATCAAACCCTAAAGGGTTAGCTACTGCTAAAGGGAGGCAGCATCCACAGCCCTGATTCACCAGGTGGTTAATGAACTAAACCTTGCCCTGTCAAGAATCAGGACATAATGAAAAGATTTTGTTCAGAACAGCAACAAAAATGTAGGAATTTGCAGCAGAATTAGGGTTGCCAACACTTTAGCGGCATTTACATTTTTTTTTTTTTTAGTATACAAAACAAATGGTAATACAAATAGATGTAAAACCTGTATAACATTTTGTTAAAAATTGTGCTGCACCAAAACACATGGTATTTTGTTACCATACGTTTTGCCGCAGGTGAATGAGCGCAAAAGCAAGGGGTGTCATAGTTCCATTAAGACTTAAAGGCACCACTGCACACCTGCAATTGGCTTTGTGAAGGAATGCACACAATTTTGTGCACATTCCTGCAACCAAAAAGAGTCCACATAGAACAGGGGTAATGAATTGAAATTCAAGGAGGTCCAATTGCTAAAAATGTTCCTCCAGCTGAGGTCCGAATTGCTCTCTCATATAACGTAAATGTAGGCAAATCACATCCATATTTCAAGTAAAAGAAAATATAACCAGGTTACAAAAAGTGCTGCTGTCAGAGTTCCCCTTACATCTGGTATTCTCAGCAGAGTGAAAATCAAACAGATGGTGTTGCGCTACCTGAACTAGATATAAATATAAATATAAAGAGCCTAGTACTGGAAAAATTAAAATCTAGCTATAAATCAACTAGCCTATCTTAAATAGAAATTAAGGTGCCTTGTGCTAGTGTATTATAAAACTTAAATTCCAGAAATCATGTGTTTATATATCAACATAAGTAACTAAGTAAAAGGAAAAAATATTCCATAAAGTGCAAATGTTAAAACGTGCAATTCATAGTGCATGAACAAAATGATAAAATACAGTCTTTAGTGAAATTAAATAAAGTGCCAGTGATAGTTGGTTCCGTAATCTTCTTAAAAAATATAAAAAAGTTGTTAAATATGTATATAAGACAGTCTATATAAAAGCTGAAATAGGTGCTCAGTGACTTGTTCAGTGCTTCTCAAAAAGAAAAACAGGTGCCAGCAATCGTGTTGTAATTTCTGTGTCTCCAGTATACACGGCACACTAGGTGAAATGGCCCCTTACCTTACTGCTGTAAGGTAAACAGCAAATCAAGCAGCAAAAACAAGGGTCCAGGGATTCTATCCCAATTCCTAGCAGGTGGATATTGGTCCCCTCAGGTAGGTATTTTTCCTCTCAGATAGTTTCCATATAGATCTTTGGCTTCAGTATAACTCCCAGAGGTCTCATAGGAAAGATAGAGGTACACTCGGATGGTGAAGTACGTTCGTAAAATTTATTGTAACGATATATAAAAAGAGGTACTCACAAACATACGATAAAATACAGCTTTAAAAACGGACGAGCAATCCGCTCGTGTATGCGAACGTCACTTCCGGTATCCTCGTTCCGACGCGTATCGTCACTGGTCACGTGACTTCATCAGGGAATGGGATACTCTAGCACGGAAGTGTCTTTTATATGCACGTGTATGGCGGCCATTTTACTGAAGTCTCCCATAAGATAACATTGGCACCGCCATCTTTTTGGAGTCTTCCATAGGCTAACATGGTGCAGCCATCTTTTAGGAGTCAATCTCCACCCAGCATCATTTTCCACATATCTAAGCTACACCCGCGGCCATTTTTCGTTGGTCCCGGTTAGCAGCCATTTCTATACAAGGGTTATTTATCAAATGTCGTAGATCACGTTAATATTATAGCCCCATATTTTACACTAAAAATTATCTAAAACCGTTCTTTAAAATAGTATATATAGATTTATAAGACAAATGGTAAGGTAACATTTTATCTCATGCTTGGTATATATTAGCACTATATTCCCCCTAGATATAATGCCCCTTAACTAGTTCGACAATCCCCAACTTGATCCATTATTTGTATTTATCCTGTAATTTTAAATATTGGGGTATCCAAAATTGGATTAGGGTAGTGTGGACCTGTGGTCCAGAGCTAGTTCAATATAGCCATATATATATATGTTATTAATCCTGGCTTTTTGGGTATCTAAGGCCAAATTAGGATAATATGGGAAGTAGAAAGTCTTCCCATTATTGTCGTTTTATCAGGAACCGGAAATGGCGTTCAAGGTGGACCCAAAATGGTTCATTTATCCTGTCACAATACTTAAAATAGTTTTACAGACATGTGAATTGGATATAATATAAAATGAGTATTGCAAGATCATTACATTAAAACAAGTATCAAATCTAAAACCAAGTTAAAAAATATAAAAATAAGTAAGAATATATATTTTTTAAAAATCGCTGATAAAGCAGTTTAAGTCAAAATCAATGTTCAAACCTTGGGGGGTAAATGTGTCCAGAATAAAAATCCACTTAGATTCTGCTTGACTGAGTGTCCTAACTTTGTGGCCCCCCCTCCAGTGTTTCTTATATGGTTCTATGCCCCAAAAGGTCAAATGAGTGGGGTCTTTATTGTGGTGGGTACTAAAGTGTCTGGATACACTATGCTTATCAAAGCCGCTAGTAATGTTCTTTACATGTTCTTTTATTCTTACTCTCAGCGGTCTTTTGGTTCGCCCAACATATTGTAAGCCGCAACTACACTGTAAAGCATAAACAGCTCCCTTGGTGTTGCAGCATATGAAATCCTTAATATTATACGTGTTTCCCGTACTTGTAGAGGTGAAGTTGAATTTCTTTTCGACCGGCTTTTTTACTCTTGTGCACGCATAACAGCGTCTACAGGGAAAGAATCCCTTGCCTGTAAAGAACGTTAAGCCATTATAGGGGGGATCGGGGATGTTTTTTACTATCTTATCCCTTAGGGTTGGTGCTCTTTTATAAATAAATCGTGGATGTTGGGGTAGGATTTCCTGCAGGTGTATATCTGACCTTAGTATGTGCCAATGCTTTTTAATCATTTTCTCGATCTTCTTATGTTGCATATTATAATTCAATATTATTGGTACTCCATCACTTTTGTTCATAGTGGGTGGTTTATCCTTTATTAGTGTTACTCTATCCATATTTTCAATTTCTGTGATGTTTGTCTTGATGTCTTCACTCTTGTAGCCTTTATGGATAAATCTATTTCCAATTTTCTCTGCTTGTGTCACAAAATCTCTTGGGTGGGAGCAGTTCCTTCGTAGCCGGATCATTTGTCCTTTCGGGATATTGCTCAACCAATTCCAATGGTGGCAACTATCAGTGGGCAAATAGCTGTTCCTGTCCACATTTTTGAAATGAGTTTTAGTATACAATGATTTCTCTTCTTGTCTTATTTCTAAGTCCAGGAACGTAATGGTCTCGTCACTTATCTCCCACATTAAATTAATGTTCCTGTCATTTTTATTTAATCCTTCTAGGAAGGAGATTAGTTTGTTTTTTTCCCCTTTCCACAGTATTAATATGTCATCTATATACCTTTTGTAGGTCACTAGTTCTTCGGGGGGGTTCTTAAAAATCGTCTCCTCCTCCCATTGTGACATGAAGAGACATGCCACACTGGGCGCAAATTTTGCGCCCATCGCTACACCCACTTTTTGATGATAATAATTTCGGTCATACCAAAAATAGCTGCTTTTTAAACAGAAATCTAAACTTTTAATTAAAAATTTTCTTTGGAAGCATGACAAGGTCGAGAATTTTCTTAGGCCCCATTTTGTGGCTTCACATGCCTGATGGTGTTGGATAATTGTGTACAAGGAAGCCACATCGGCAGTTGCCAGTATCCACGGCGTTTCTCCTTTGGGGGTCTCCTCTATTAGTTGCAGTACTTGTTTAGTGTCTCTCAAGTAGGCTCTAGTTTGTTTGACCACTGGTTGTAAGTAATTATCCAGATATTGTCCTATTCTTGAGGTCAAGGAATCGATTCCATTGACTATAGGTCTCGGTGGAGGGTTTGTGCTATCTTTATGTATCTTAGGTACTGAATAAATCACAGGAGTCCTGCACGACTCAGGAATCAAGAACTTGGCTTCCTTTTTGTTGAGAATATTTCTCTTTAGGCCTAGATGTACAATCTGCTCTAATTCCTTTCTGCATCTAAATATCGGATTGCTCGGCAGTACTTTGTATGTGTCTTTATCTTCCAGTAGCTTCTTCATGGTCTCTTTGTATTGTGTTTTAGATTGGACTACAATTCCTCCCCCTTTATCTGCCGGGCGGATGACAATGTCCTTTCTCTTTATCAGTTTACTTATGCCATTTTTTATGAATTTCGGTCCTTCTAGTTTTTTGACTTTCATTTCCTTTAGATCTTGCAATACTACTTTTTTAAAAACATCTATATGTTTATTATTATTTAAAACTGGATTAAAAACAGATTTATTTCTTAATTCACTATGGACTATTTCTTGGTTTTCTACAGGCGGTCGTCTTTTAGAAGGGTTACTAGCTATGTATTTTTTGATGTTTAAGGTTCTGATGTATTTTTGGATCTGTATATAGGTCTCAAATTTGTCTAGGTTTTTTATCGGTGCATATTTCAGACCCTTATCCAGTACTCCAATTTCTTCGTGGGATAGGGATTTACCACTTATATTAAAAATACCTTCACCTTTTAATTTCTTCTTGGCCTGCGATCTCTTTCCGGCTCTCTTTCCTCTCTTCTTCCTGGGCTTCTCCGTGGGTCTCTTGGTTCCAACGCCCATTTTGGGGGATGATTCTCCATCCCTCTCTCTAAAAAAGCCCTCCTCTGGTGTGGGTCTTGGTAATAGTTTTGCATTCCTCCGTCTCTTTCGTCATCATAATAATCTCTTAGTGGGGCAAAATGGTTGTACAATGCTATCGGGTTCTGATCATTTGTGCCATTGTCTCTTTGTGGGGGGCGCCAATTGTCCCTATACCCATTTCCATCATTCATCCGATTATCCCTTTGTGGGGGTCTCCAATTATCTCTTTGTCCGTTTCCATGGTTGTGTGGGGGGCTTTTTTCTCGTGGTCCATATTGGCCCCTATTATCTCTCTGATCGTAGGTGGTTCTGTTATTGTTACCGTTACCATTATATTGTTTCTTATTGTTATATTTCCAATAAGGTTTTTTCCCTTTATTTTGTGGGGTATTGTACGGATAGTATGGTCTTTGATCATGGTTATGCGGGGTGGAGTAATTATGGTCATTTTGTGGTTCACTATTTCTATGATGTCCTGGGGAATGTCTTTGTTGCTCATTCGGGTATGGTCTTATTTGGGTTCCAGTCTGTTGTGGGATTTTTTCTGGTGTCGAGAAAGTAGAGATGGGGTCAGAGTAGCCTAATTTACTCTGCCATTTGAATACCTCCTCTTTTTTAAAATCATTAATGTCTCTGGTGTACTTCTTGCTCTTCCTAGTTTTAACCTCCTTATCTTTCCTATTTAAATCCTTATTTAGTTGCGTGGTTAAGGATATGAATTCCGGTTTCTCCTTATGGTTCTCAAGTTCTCCTTTGATTTCTTCTATTGTCCCCTCAATCTTACACATCTTCCTTTGCTTTCTTCTCAATAAGAATTCCAGGAGTTCCAATCCCTTCTCATTGAAGAACTTGAACCATTCATCCATGGAGTCCTGGTCTAGGAGTCCATCATTAGGTGGTACATCCCATCTGAGACGTCTGGGTACTATTTTATCTTTTATGTATTGTTCAAAGGTGGCTATATCCCACCATAGGCTCACCTTTTTCTCCATGTTATGACTTAGTTTCCGCATCAGACTTTCTAGGTCAACATTTTTTTGGGAATTAGAATCAGTGCTATTAAAAACTTCCTCTAAGTTAACTTTTCTTTTTTCCATAAAGGAAAATACTTCCATGACTGCAGCAGGGATATGTGGGATATTTAATAGAGTAATTTGGTTTAGGGTATCCCCGCGCTGTCGTCAAGGGCCTAAACTATTTAAAAGGATAGGTTGCAGCAAACTACCGACAGGGGTATGAACCCTAACCCCCAGATAATAAAAGTGAAAATCAAACAGATGGTGTTGCGCTACCTGAACTAGATATAAATATATATATAATATATATATTATATATATAATAAATATATAAGTCACTGAGCACCTATTTCAGCTTTTATATAGACTGTCTTATATACATATTTAACAACTTTTTTATATTTTTTAAGAAGATTACGGAACCAACTATCACTGGCACTTTATTTAATTTCACTAAAGACTGTATTTTATCATTTTGTTCATGCACTATGAATTGCACGTTTTAACATTTGCACTTTATGGAATATTTTTTCCTTTTACTTAGTTACTTATGTTGATATATAAACACATGATTTCTGGAATTTAAGTTTTATAATACACTAGCACAAGGCACCTTAATTTCTATTTAAGATAGGCTAGTTGATTTATAGCTAGATTTTAATTTTTCCAGTACTAGGCTCTTTATATTTATATTTATATCTAGTTCAGGTAGCGCAACACCATCTGTTTGATTTTCACTTTTATTATCTGGGGGTTAGGGTTCATACCCCTGTCGGTAGTTTGCTGCAACCTATCCTTTTAAATAGTTTAGGCCCTTGACGACAGCGCGGGGATACCCTAAACCAAATTCTCAGCAGAGTGTCTCCTTACATCTAGAGTTCCCATCAGAGTGCCCCCTTACATCAAGTGTGCCCATCAGAGGGCCTCCTTAGATCTAGAGCCCCCATCAGAGTGCCTCCTTACACCTAGAGCCCCCATCAGAGTGCCTCCTTACACCTAGAGTCCCCATCAGAGTGCCTCCTTACACCTAGAGTCCCCATCAGAGTGCCTCCTTACACCTAGAGTCCCCATCAGAGTGCCTCCTTATATTAAGAGCCCTCATCAGAGTGCCTCCTTACATTTAGAGCCCCCATCAGAGTGCCCCCTTACATCACATGTGTCAGGTTGAACTGGATGGACTGGTGTCTTTATTCAACCTTACTAACCATGTAACTATGTGTCCACCAGAACGCTCCATTAGATCACATGTGTCCACCAAAACACACCCTTACATCACATGTGCCCACCAGAGTTCTCAGGTGAATAAAAATCTGGGCACATGATTCAAAACCCGGGCTGTCTGGCTGAATCCCGTACAGGTGGCAACCCTAAACAGAATTACAATAATATTCTGCAATGTACACAAACCACCCAAGGGAATTGTAGACATGATAAAAGCATGCTTCTCACTTTTTTTGGGTGAAATATAAAAGAATGTCCTATACTTCAACAGCAATAGCTGACTACAGTAGTCATCCACAGGTGACTCCTCTACCTTCTCTGGGAAAGCTGGTCTTTTGAGGGGGTTGGCACAATGGCACAATAGTAAAGCAAACATGAGAAGCCACCAACGGGTTAATGCCATGTGTGAACAGACAGAGTATTATTTTGTGCACCTGTTATGCAGAGTACTCCCAGTGGGGATCTCAGGGTATGCATAGTGGCTTCTAGACATGTGCGGTTCGTTTCGTCCGAATTTCCGAAAAATCGTACATTACAATACAAATTTCTATGCTTCCGAATTGTATACAAAATTTTATTGACGAATTTCGGATCCAAATTCCGTTACAAAGGAAATGTGACTGGTGTTTTGTTGACCAGAGGTTTTCTTCTGCTGCTGACTGAGGGTTGGGAAAATTGCCTTTTTTAATATGGGAGTGGGAGACTGGTACTGGTAGTCGATGGGAGATTCAGAATCAAAATAAGAATGTTCTTTAATATCGGTTTATTGTTGTTATAATAATTACGATTATTCAGTATGATAAAGTTAAAAACCCAGGAAGCCAGCACAGCACAGGGATGGTGGGAACCCCTCATAATGGGCATAGTGGGTGTACAGACCCAGGACCTCAGCACAGGGATGGTAGGAACCCTTCATAATACACACAGTGGGTGTACAGACCCAGGAACTCAGCACAGGAATGGTGGGAGCCCCTCATAAGGAGTGCAGCAGGGGTACAGCCCCAGGAGGAAGTCAGCACAGCACAGGGATGGTGGGAGCCCCTCATAATGAGCATAATGAGTCGACAACTGCCATATTGAGAACGGTATTTTTTGCTTTTTAAATTCATCAGAACAAACGTTCATAATTGTTACAAAAAGTTAATGAACCTAACGATAATTCGTATTTGGTATGAATCCAAATTGAATTTCGAACACGAATTACGAAATATGAATTAACGGCTAATACAAAATAGAACAAAATTTTTTTTTTATTGACGGCGCACATGTCTAAACTGGCTGCAAGGCACAACAATACCCAGAAATGCAGCATTCATTTGCAAAGCCAATTCAGCTCACCCAACCTTCGCCATCCAACTGTAAACACCAGCACAGCGCAGGTGCACATGCCTACGAGAGACTCTGCTGACACTGCTGCCCACTTCACATGGAGCCAGCGGACCCCAGACAAGGCTGTTAGTCGTGATAAAAGCCCAGCAGTGGGGCTCCCTGGATTATAGGTCGACACCAAGAACCATGTCCAGTCTAAACCCACATGCATGGACAGGCGGCCAACCCTTTAGACCAGACAGGTAGAGGCGCACACCTAGGTTCTGCACATAGGAGGAAAAGAGAAGAATGCAGAGGCTGCAGGTGGGCTCAAATTTATGATTTAAGGTCCTGGAAGCATGGGGGGGGGGGGGTCTATACCCAGCTGTGCTTCAAAAGAGCCATCAGGAAATGGTGATTCTGTTATTCATAATGTGTTGGATTTAAACTGATAATAAAAGACAGTTATACCTAGCCTCCTCATCAAGTCACCCAAGTTTTCTTATGCCGCGTACACGTTCAAACAATCGGGTGGAAAAGTCCAGCAAACTCAAGTCTGCCGGACAATCCCCCCGTGTGTAGCCTCCGGCAGACTTTTTTGACCCGAAAGTACGGCCGACTTAGAAAGTAGTTTTGCACTCCAATCTTCCTGCCAGACTCGCATTTCGGCGCCCCCCCCCCCCCACTCCAAAGCACCTTGTCCCCATGTTGATGAGGACAAGGGCATCTTCCCGACAACCCTGGCCGTTGGTTGTCGGGGTCTGCGGGCGGGGGGCTTATCGGAATCCGGTAGCCCCCCGGATACCGGCCCCCCACCCTATGTGAATGAGTATGGGGTACAACGCACCCCTACCCATTCACCTGTGAAAAAAAGTGCAGAAAAAAAAACACAACACAGGGTAAAAATAGTTTAGTTTATTGCACAGCTCCGGGGGTCTTCCGTCTTCGGGGATCTTCTCGCCAGACTCCCCCGCTATCTTCTTCTAGCAGAGGAGCCCGACTTTCTTCCTCGCCGCCACCCTCTTCTTCCGACTTCGGGGGTTTTGTCCCCCTCTTCGGTTCTTCTGCCGGGCCACCGCGCCTTCTTATAGCTCTTTTACAGGCGGTGGCCCGGTCTTCTGTCGCCGCCGCCTTCTGTTCTTCTCTTCAGATGTTGACTCGTCGCATCCTCCGCTCACAATGGCTCCGGAGCGACGCGCAGCGACTTATATAGGGACATCACCGGATGATGTCCCCGCCCATTATGGTGTCACAGTCCCAGAGGATGCTGGAACTGTGACATCATAATAGGTGGGGACATCATCCGGTGATGTCCCTATATACGTCACCGCGCGCCCGGTCCCCGTCATTGTGAGCGGAGGGAGCGACGAGTTAACATTTGAAGAGAAGAACAGAAGGCGGCGACGACAGCGGCAACAGAAGATCGGGCCACCGCCTGTAAAAGAGCTATAAGAAGGCGCGGTGGCCCGGCAGAAGAACCGAAGAGGGGGACAAGACCCCCGAAGTCGGAAAAAGAGGGCGGCGGCGAGGAAGAAAGCCGGGCTCCTCCGCTAGAAGAAGATAGCGGAGGAGACTGGCGAGAAGACCCCCGAAGACGGAAGACCCCCGGAGCTGTGCAATAAACTATTTTTACCCTGTGTTGTGTTTTTTTTCTGTACTTTTTTTCACAGGTGAATGGGTAGGGGTACATTGTACCCCATACTCATTCACATAGGATGGGGGGGCCAGTATCCGGGGGCCCCTTATTAAAGGGGGCTCCCGGATTCCGATAAGCCCCCCGCCCGCAGACCCCGACAACCAATGGCCAGGGTTGTCGGGAAGAGGCCCTTGTCCTCATCAACATGGGGACAAGGTGCTTTGGGGTGGGGGGGCCGTGCGGTCCCCTTTCCCCAAGGCACCCCCCATGTTGAGGGCACGCGGCCTGGTACGGCTCAGGAGGGGGGGGTGCTCGCTCATGTCCCCCTTTCCTGGCCGGCCGGGTAGCATGCTCGGACAAGGGTCTGATGTGGCCCTGGGGGGAACCCCCACGCCGATTTTTGGCGTTGGGGTTCCCCTTTAAGTCCATACCTGGTGGTGGGGTAAGCGACGTCTCCTTCGCGGGCCCCGCCTACCTGGAGACACGCTCAAAATGAGCGGACTTTCCTCCGCGTGTGTGGGCAAGTCGGTTCATTTCAAAAGTAGGCTGGATAGTACGGCGGACTTAGTATGCCGTATTAGTCCGCTGAAAAAGTGCCGTGTGTGGGCAAGTAGCCCGTTAGGAAAGTCGGACGGACAGTCTGGCGGGAAGTCCGCCAGACTAAGTCCGTCGGATTGTCGGCTACGTGTGTACGCGGCATTAGTAGGCAGAGGAAAAACTTGGGTGGGAACAGCCTAATGCTGGCCATAGTTACATAGTTTCATAGTTAGTAAGGTTGAATAAAGACACCCGTCCATCCAGTTTAACCTGAGTGAGTGTGGGTACGTGTCTACATTGTGTCTCATTAAGATGCTCCTCTATCATATATTATTTATTTAAGGTACCCATATAGCGCTGTCAATTTACATAGCGCTCCACACATACATTGCACACTCACATCGGTCCCTTCCCTCCAGGTGCCCACAATCCAAGGCCCCCAACTCAATTCATATACTAAGGCCAATTTTGTACATAAGCCAATTAACCTACCAACATGTCTTTGCCATGCACGATTCTTTTTTTTTTTTATTTCAACCTGCTGGTTGAAGAGAAAAAAAAAAAAAGAACCAATTCACCCATCCACGCATATGTGGATGGGGGAATAACGCTCATCTATTGTATTCTGACAGCAGGGAGCCCTCTCTGCCATTAGAATACAGTGATTAGTGTTGGCAACTATAGATGGTGACACAGATTCTTTGGAATTCTCTAGAAAAAACTCAACAGCCTGGTTGTACATAAATCCCTGTTAAACCTGTCAAATTTTGATCGACGCATGGCCCACTTAACAGCTAAACCAACAAACTTAAAATTCTCTGCATCATCAGAACCTAAGAAGTTCCTTAGATCAAGTGCCACTCCCCAGTAAATCATCAGCACAAAGGGCAGGTTAAAATACTAGTTTGTCTGCAATACATCATCATTAATTAGGGAGATAGTATCAGCATTGTTTGCCAGATTATGTCACCATCTTCTAAGAGCCATTCATCTCAGAGAAGGATAATAAGTGTTTAGGTCCTTAAATCCTTGTAAAGGCTTGCCCTAATAGGAACTAATAGGAACTGCAGTAAATAGATGATGTAAATAATATATTACTTTTTATTTCAAATTTTTTGTTACTTTTTTTTCCTGTTTTACATGTTTTATTAACTTAAAGCGGAGGTCCACCCTAAAGTGGACCTTCCGCTCATTGGATTCCTCCCCCCCTCCGGTGCCACAATTGGCACCTTTCAGGGGGGAGGGGGGTGCAGATACCTGTACAGTACAGGTGTCTGCACCCACTTCCGGGATAGCTCTCTGCGGAAAGGGGCGTAGATTACGCCCCTTTCCGAAAGTCCCCCGCTGTCTGCTGGGAAACACACAGATCCCAGAGGCAGCGGGTCCATCCTTATTGCGCAGCGCGACTCGCGCATGCACAGTAGGGAACCGGGAAATGAAGCCGAAAGGCTCCACTTCCTGATTCCCATACCCAAGATGGCGGCGGCAGCACCCGAGAGACGATCGAGAGATCGGCTTCGGGTGCCGACATCGCAGGCGCGCTGGACAGGTAAGTGTCACTATTTTAAAAGTCAGCAGCTGCAGTATTTGTAGCTGCTGGCTTTTAAAAAAAACTCCCGCTTTAATGGCATACTCTGTGATATTATTATTATATAGTGTCAATGGATTTAGGATCCCTGCCAATGACAAAAACGGATTTCCAATTGCAGTCTTCATGAAGTGCTTCTAGCCCACTTGTGTGTGCCTTCTTAAGGGCTGTATTTACCATTAGGCATTACAGACCTCTACCTGTAAGCAGCAAAGGTAACAAGGCATCTTTTCCCTTAATAGTTATCAGCTACACATTTTTTTCTATCATGAGTGCAAATAAGATATCCTACATAAAGCTTACGTACACATTATCACAATATTCTAAGCTAGATTGGAACCTGCAAAACAAAACAATGGGTGTAATGTGTAAAAAATGTGTTCAGTTCAGACAATCAACTAAACATAGTGCCAGCCGTCAAGCTAAAACTCACTGTCTGGAATAGGCATAGTCATACACATTTCTATGAGCATGGATAACATTGCCCACATATATCAGCATGTGCACACGCAAACATTTGTACATGTCTACTACTGCCAAGTGGTTTATTTAAAGGGGAGGGCCACCCTGAAAAACAAAAAAAATGTTAAAAATTACAAAAAATCTAAAAAAAAAAAAATGATAAAATTTTTTTTTTTTTTTACTTACCAGAAATGCCTGTTGCTAGGCACTTTCTCCTAATCCTCCTCTTCCTCCTCCGTGGAGATCTTCTGTCTTCTGTCTTCGTCGTGGCGTCTTCTGGGTAATGAGTCGCGCTGTGTTCTGGGAACTGTGTGTTCCAGAACACAGCGCGTCCCATTCAGAAAGCGCTGCGGGACTCGCGCATGCGCAGTAGCTGCGGGACTCGCGCATGCGCAGTAGGAAACGGGCAGTGAAGCCATAAGGCTGACTTTTTTTTTTTTTTATAACCGGCCCTCCGCTTTAAACCTGTACTCTGCTGCACTAGTGCTGACCATGCTGTATGGTCTTCAACCTTGTCCTTGTGATCCAGTTGCTAATACACATCCTTGATCCTCTGACCTTGCTCTTGGACTTGGATCTTGCCTTTCCTTTCTGTGCCTAACCTTTGACCCTGAGTACAAGGTCCATGCAACCCTATTCTAAAGACCACTAGCCTCCCATTTTTTGGTCAAAACCTTTGTGCAGGGTGTCTCTTGTAGTAGCTCCTCCTGTACAGCCAGTTGTCTAAAGGATTTAAATATTTTTCTCTTATTTTTAAAGACCACCTTTTGAACCCATTCAAGATCATGCACACTGCAACTCAAAGAAGCTGCTCCTACAGGCATTTGGCCTGTTTTGAACTTTTACTTTTCTCTGCCTATTAACTCCCCTCAATGTTAGCCTATATGTCCATTAGGGATGGGCCGAACACCCCCCTGGTTCGGTTTGCATCCAGAACATGTAAACGGATCGAAAGTTTGCGCAAACATTCAAATACCGTTAAAGACTATGGGGCTCGAACATGAGAAATCAAAAGTGTGAATTTTAAAGGCTAATATGCAAGTTATTGTCCTAAAAATGGTTTGGGGACCCGGTGCTGCTCCAGGGGACATGTACAATGCTTAAAGTAAAAAAATAAAAGTGAAATATTCCTTTAAATATCGTACCTGGGGACAACAGTATGCCTGTAAATTAGTGCGTGTTTCTGGTGCTTAGAACAGTCCCTGCACAAAATGACATTTCTAAAGGAATAAAACTAATTTAAAACTGCTTGAGGCTTTAATGTAATGTCGGGTCCCGGCAATATGGATGAAAATCAATGAGACAAACGGAAAGGGAAACAAGGATTGAGTGGAGGAGACACCTTTTTCCCATATTAACCCTTACAGGAGAGAATTTCCCTTACTAGGGGTAGATTTCCTCTCACTTCCTGTTGTCTCCCTCCGTTTGTAAGTAGGAGTGGTTTGTAAGTTGGATTTTTCAAAATAGGGGACCGTCTGTATATACGATACGGCCTGCCCTATACACTCTGTGGAAAATTGGACCTTGGTTACATCAGCATCAGGTGCTTGGTAGCTGGTGATCCAAGACTAATTCATTTTATGAAGGTGAGCCGATCAACCGAATCGGTGGACAGGCGCACGCTGTGATCGGTTACATAGCCTCCAGCAGCAATGAAAGTGGGTTCCGAAAGAACGCTGGATGCAGGACAGGCCAGTAGCTCAATTGCACAGTGTGCAAGCTCCGGCCAGTGATCCATCCTCAAGACCCAGTAACCCAGTGGATTTTCGTAAAGGTCTCCAAGTCTGATCTTGCCCCTAGGTATTCCTGCACCATGTACAACAGACGCTGGCGATGGTTGCGGAAACCGATCAGACCTTGGGGCTGTGGACTAAAAAATTGTCTGAATGCATCGTTCAGACAGCCACCTGCTCAACAGCTCCTTCTTTGACTGACCGAAGCCTCAGCAACACGTTGTCCAGGAGGACCAGGAAATTAACCTCCCAGGCTCTGGAAACGCATTGCACAAACCTTTCTGGAAGGCCTCCCAAAGATGTTTCATCTTCTGCTCCATCTGCAATGGCTGGATAAGTTCCTCCACCTTACCCTTGTAACGTGGATCAACTAGGGTTGCCAGCCAGTAATGATCCCTCTCCTTGAAACCACAAATCCAAGGGTCCTTTCGCAGGCTTTGCAAGATCAAGGAGGTCATGCAGCGTAGGTTTGCTGAGGCCTTCAGTCTGGAGTCCTCTGGGTCACTAAGGACGAACTGATCCGCAGTCACCTCCTGCCAGCCACATACAAGTCCATGGGTTTCTGGCGACTGGAAACGATCCCTTGAAGACTGCTGTAGATGCTGAGTGCTAGGCTCCACCTCAATGTTGACACACTCCTCCTCCTCTTCCTGTGAGATCGGCGGGCCCGCAGGAATACTGTCTGGATAAAGGGGCCCTTGAGAGATAAGGAAGTCCTCCTCTTCCTCCCTCTGTTCCGCCTCAAGTGCCCTTTCCATTATTCCATGCAGCATGTGCTCCAACAGGTAGACAAGAGGGACAGTATCACATCATGCACTGTCACTGCTCACCATCCTCGTGGCCTCCTCAAATGGTGACAGGACAGTGCATGCATCCTAGATCATGAGCCACTGGCATGGCAAAAAAAATGCCAAGCTCCCCTGACCCTGTCCTGGTGCCATACTCACACAGATAGTCATTGATGACCCTCTGCTGCATGTGCAGCCACTGCAGCATTGCCAACGTTGAGTTCCACCTGGTGGGCATGTCACAGATGAGGTGGTTCTTGGGCAGGTTGCATTCCTTTTGGAGGTCAGCCCTGGCATTATATGACCGGAGGAAATGCCCACAGACTTTCCTGGTCTGCCTCAGGTGATCCTGTAAGCCCGGGTACCTGCACAAGAACTGCACAAATCACCAAATTAAGGACATGAGCCAAACAGGGAACATGAGTGAAGTGTCCCTGTCGGAGGGCAGAGATGAGGTTGGTGCCATTGTTGCAAACCACCATTCCTGCCTGAAGTTGACATGGCATCAACCACCTCTGAGCCTGCCCCTGCAGAGCTGCCAGAATCTCTGCCCCAGTGTGGCTCCTGTCCCCTAAGCAGACCAATGCAAGTGCCAAATGGCATCTGAGTGCTGTGCTTGCGTAGCCCCTAGAACGCCTACGGAGCACCGCTGGTTCCAAGGACAAATCTGCACAGGAAGAGGCCATAAAGGAAGAAGAAGAGGAGGGGTGGAGGAGAGAGGTGTGGCAGAATCACCGCTACCAGCATTTTGTAGGCGTGGTGGCGGAACAAGCGCCAACAATACTGCACCCTGCCCTGCATCCTTCCCAGCTGACAGCAGGGTTAACGTCCCTGTCCATGCCTGCTGGACCATGAGTCAGCGGTAATATGCACCTTACCACTGACCGCACTGCGCAACAAGGCCAAGACATTGCCGTCCACATGTTGGTAGAGAGCCAGAATGGCCTTCCGAGAAAAAAATTGGCGTTTGGGAACCTGCCACTGAGGTATCACACACAGTGGCATAGCGTGGAGTTGCAGGGGGTGCCATGGCTTCTGGCGGGACAGGCAGCTACGAATGAGGTAACATCAGCCCATAGAGTAGGCCACCAGAAATGTTGGGAAATGGCCCAAATTAATTGATTATTCCCAGGATGGCCAGCTGCCTTGGGAGAATGGTAAGTCTGGAGCACGACAGTACGGAGACTCTCTGGGACAAAGTAGCGGTCAGGAGGTTTCTCAGGAGGAGCATGGACCTGAGCAGCAAGAATTTTGTCACTCAAAAGGAGAAGACTGGTGCGAACTGTAGCCAAGATATGATCAGGAGGAATCACAGGATCTGGTACCGACTCTGACTTGGAAGTGGAGGAAAATTGTTGTGACAAGGCATCAGCCATTACATTCTTAGTACCGGGTAAGAATGAGACAATGTAATTAAAACTCGACAAGAAAAGAGACAGAAGGGCGCCAACTCCAGTCTCAGAAGCATCAACTTCTAGGATAAAAGGCAATGTAGAATCAGGATGTGCCAACACGGGAGCAGAAACAAAGGCAGCCTTGAGAGTCTCAAAGGCCTTAATGGTCTCCGGAGACCGACTCTGTGGTTTACCGTCCTTTCTGGTCATATCAGTCAGGGGCTTGACCAGAGATGAGAAGTTATGAATAAACTTCCGATAGTAGTTGGCAAAGCCCAGGAAATGCTGTAGAGGAAGTAAACCTACAGGTCCAGGCCACTGTAGGACTGCCGAAAGTTTCTCTGGGTCCATCGAAAAACCATCAGTGGAAATGACATAGCCCAGGAATGTAACCTGTTCATGATGGAACTCGCACTTCTCCAGTTTACAATAGAGATTGTTCTCTTTGTTTCTGAAGCACACAACAGACATCTGTGTGGAGGCTCTCCGGGGACTTGGAAAATATGAGGATATCATCGAGATAAACCACCACACAACTGCAACAAATCTTGGAGGACATCGTTAATAAATTCCAGGAAAACTGCCGGGGCGTTACAAAGGCCAAAAGGCATTACCTGGTACTCATAATGGCCTGTTCTGGTATTAAACGCAGTTTTCCACTCGTTGCCCTCCTTAATGTGCACGAGATTTTATGCCCCTCTCAAGTCAAGCTTCGTGAAAACAGTTGCTCCCTTGAGGCGGTCAAATAACTCTAATCAATGGAATCGGGTAGACATTCTTTTTTTTTAATCAACAAAAGTTTTATTGATGTTAACTTTAGGTACCACATAAAGTAATTACAGAGATAAACAGTCAATGACCAGTAATATTCGTTACATTTCCAGTAGTTTACAGAGATTTTAACAGTGTGTGACCATTGACCTCCACCCCATATATTGTGAATCCCTGCAAGGGACCCGTCATCTTCGCCGTTCCCTTATCCAGGGGGAAAGCGAGCATGACAATACACATATCCAGTTCATAAGGAAACTCGAACCTGTCACAAAATAGATGGAGAGTACAAAAAAAGGGAAAAAGGTACCATAAATGGAGTGGAAAGAGTAGACAACCCCCAAACATAGAACATGAAGTAAACTAATACAAAAAAAAAAAAGAAGCTCTCTCTAGTCATATAGCCACTCCCATCATTGAGAAAGGTGCTTATATCATAGTGTGTACCATCAGGTGTATCCCGCTCAGTGCTCCATCATCTTTCTACTGCACCACGCTCAAAGCCAATCATCCCATTAGCAATCTATCCAGTGCCAGTTGTGGGGGCGCCACATCTGGCGATCCCAACCAACACTGCCATATACTGTAGAATTTATTGGGCGATTTCTAGCGTTGATAAGTATTTTTTTCTCTCACAAGGGTGTTGTTAACCTGCTGGATCCATTGTGTAACCCCAGGTACATTGGCCGAGAGCCAGAGACGGCCAATCAATTTTATATCCAAATAAAGGAGCCTCGTGAGCGCGATGTACACCAGGGGGGTATACAGGCCCTCATCAAGACTACCCAAGAGGCATGTCAGTGGGTCTACTGCCAATTGCACCCGGAAAACATTATTAATTTTGGCCACAACAGCATTTAAGTACCTTACTAATTTAGGGCATCTCCATAGCATGTGGATTAGGTCCCCCGTGTGGGCCTGACATTTTGGGCAAATGGGAGCGTCTCTTCTTCCCCACTTATGTAGCTGCTCAGGTGTGCGGTATACACGGTGTAATATAAACAAATGAGACAGCCTCTGAGCTGCAGATACAGACACCACCGGTCCCACCTCCAGGATCTGTTCCCACTGTTCGTCATCAATAGGGCCAATATCTCTCTCCCACTTTTCTCTACATGGCAGAAGGTCAGGAGCTTGTATGTGCGAAAGTAGCTGGGTATAAAATCTGGAAATAGCCCCTTTTTTCTCTGATTCAACAAATATAGAATTCAAAAACGCAGAGTCGTCCAAGCAAAGGTCAGACTGCCTGCCCTGTGCTTCCACTGCATGCTTTAGTTGAAACTCCACCGACAGGAGAGGGTATGGCTTTAGCCTAGGTCCCTGTGAGATCTGACCCAGAAACCTTATTCCTGCTCTCCTCCATACCGGATGCTTGGGAACCCTAGCCAAGGCTGGGTAGTGTCTATTGCGCCAGATGGGGGTATAGCTCATGTAACCCGTCACTCCCAGAATACTCCTGACTTCTCTCCATACTTTCCTCAGTAGTTGAGCAGTAGGGGCGCCAGGTGGTACATTAGGGAATCCCATTTCCATATGGGATAGGGCTGTGTAGATTTCAGTCTGATCCAGTAATAGTCTCTTTGAGGGGTCCCTGTTTGTCTCCAAGTCCCAACCCGTGAAGTGTTGCAATTGGGCCGCAAGGTAATACAGCTGTGGGTGCGGAACAGCCATGCCACCCCGAACCTTAGGGTATTGTAAGGTAGTCAGTTTTATGCATGCCACCCCACCCTTCCAAATAAGGGCTCTAAAATTCGATTCAATGCGCCCTTACCACCTCTGCGGGACATGTCTGTGAATCGGAACGTGGCGAGGAGGGCACCGCTGGATTGAGGACTGTGCAGGGAGTATTTCGGTATGCAGCGGTGGCAGGTCTGGTGTATCAGGATGCAGTAGTCAGGATAAAAGTGCGGAGTCTCGGCGGAGCTCTTACACCACGCTGCCTACTCCATCCGCCACAAGCCACGCCCCCCCGGGTAGGCATTCTTAATCGTGACACGATTGAGACTCCTATAATCTATACAAGGTCTCACGACTCTTCTTCACAAAGAAGAAACCAGCACCACCAGGAGTCGAGGATTTGTGGATGAAACCTCGAGAAAGTGCGTCTGCAACATACTCCTCCATGGCCTTATCCTCCAAGACCGATAAAGGGTAAACCTGGCCATGAAAAGGTATGGCACTAGGCTGAACGTCAATTGTCAGACTGGTGTGGAGGCAAACTACCGGCTTGACCATTGTCAAAGACATTGCTGAAATCGCTGTACTCCTCCGGCAGTGAGGAGAGTGAAGAGGTGCACAGGACCTTGGATACCTTCAGGAAGCATGTCTCACTGCATTGTGGTGACCCAGAGAGAACCTCAGCACGGAGCCAATCAAAAGAGGGGTTGGCCTCTGTAACCAAGGATAACCAACAACCAGTGGAAACCTGGGTGAAGAAATAACTTGGAATTGCATTATCTCATGGTGCAGAGCCCCTAAGGGACAACGGAACCATCTCATGAGTCACATGGGCAGGCTGTAAAGGTCTCCCGTGAAGAGCCTCAATGGCAAGTGGCGTGTCACGCAGCTGCAGCGGAATCGAGTACTGCGAAACAAATGCAGCATCAATGAACAGGCATGCAGCCCCAGAGTCGATTAGAGCCTGTATCTCGAAGGACGACTCAGCCCAAGAAGGGATGACCGAAACCAGGGGCTTATCCTTCTGGATAACTGGGGACGAAACAACGCCACCTAAGGTCTGTCCATGACAGTACCTCAAGGTTCGGGCGTTCCCTGGACAGGTGGGACAAGACTTCAAAAAGTGACTTGCCTGGCCACAATAAAGGCACAATCCCTCCCTCCTCCTAAAGGCTCTCTCATCCGCAGAGAGACGCGTGAAGCCCAAGTGAATGGGTTCATCTTCACTGAACGACTCGGTACCAGGAGGCATGGGAGGTGAGGGAGGCACGGGTGGGACTGCCAAACTCGGAGGCAAACATACAGGAGGCCTCCGCAAGCACTCTTTCAAAGAAGAGTCTGGAGTCAATGAGGATGGAAAACAAGATCAAGCTCTGCAGCTCAGTGGGTATATCTCGGGCTGCTATCTCATCCTTGATGGACATGAGGCCCTTGGCAGCAGAAGCGGAGCCTGCAGGAACGTCAAATACCCTTTTAAAGGAGGCCACAAACTCAGGGTAACTCAAGACAACAGGTTTTTGCGTCACCCATAGAGGGTTTGCCCAGGCCAAGGCTCTCTCAGAAAGCAAAGATATCACAAAACCTACTTTGCGTCTGTCCGTGGCATTTCAAAGTAGATCTCAACCTGGTTGAGAAACCCTCTGCATTGAACTGGATCACCCCCAAACCGCTGGGGAAGTGGAGCGGAACCAGACATACCTCTTATAGAGGTAATACTCAAGGCGATTGCCTGCATAGAGATTGGCACAGCAGCAGGTATGGCCTGCAACTCCGGTTGTATTGGAGCAGCCACAGTAGGGGATTCCAGGTGAGCCGTGCGACTCAGGAGCATTTGTAATGCTATGGCAAACTGATCCCTGCGGTGATCTTGCTCATCCAATCTGGAAAAAATATTACCGAAAAGTGGATCGACTGTATCTCCTGTATCGCCTTCGCCTACTGTCAGAAACCATGAACCAGACAGAGACAGAAGTACAATTAAATCACACTTGTGCTCGGAGACTCTTAACAATGATGAAATGGAAATGTCAGATACTGAAAGAAAGTCACCTGAAGGTGTGCCGTGGTCACGTGGTCAGTATGCCTAAAAGGGGGCATGACCAAGTAGTATTAAAAAAGAAAAGGGGGAACGGGAGGGTGGGACAACCTTTGGAAATATCCGGCAGGGCAGGGAGGAACCAAGGCCGTCTTATAACGGCGAGGCTCCTACCATAAATCGAGGCGGGCCTGCGTCCCGCCTCCCCACTTGTGCTCGGAGACTCTTAACAATGATGAAATGGAAATGTCAGATACTGAAAGAAAGTGATCTGAAGGTGTGCCGTGGTCACGTGGTCAGTATGCCTAAAAGGGGGCAAAAAAGTACAACAGACAGGGAGATGAAAATACAAAGTTTATTCAACCTGAACCAATTAATCAGTCAAATGAAGAAACGCTTGGGACATCTCTGTTACGGGCTCCGGGGCGTACCTGGAATAGCATGAATACCCCCACCTACCCAATCTCTTAATGATATGCTCGGGAACCCCATGACGTGAAGCCGCTGAGGCTGCCCCGATCCTAAAGGAGTGACCTGAGTAGGACCTAGGGTGGAGCCCCAAATTCCCTAAAAGCGTGCAGCAGTATTTGATGAAAAGTGATGACGTGAGCGGGGCCCCGTTAAAGGGCAAAAGAGGACCATCCCTGGGTTGATAATTGATTAATGGACAACGTACGAGACCCAGCCCCGGTACGAGCAAATTTCCCTGGCCTAAGAAAATCGTAGACGGCCAAATAAATTGCCGCCTTCAGCACCAGACTAGGTAAAACCTCGAAAGGAGATCTAGATAGCATGACTGAAAGGTCCGGAAAATGTCCCCAGTGATAGGAAGCCTATTGCTGAGGCTCGGTGAGCTACCCTTCTGAATACCCCTCAGAACCGCCTTGACTGCATGAGCCGCAAACACTGAGGGTCTACCGGGATATTGCAAAGAGAAAAAATGCTGCAGGCCCGCCAAGTAACCCCTGATTGTGCCGTGAGATAACCCAAGCTGAGAATGACAGTAAGCCACAAACGCTAAAATGTACCGCACGTCCAAACAATCCGCCCTGGGGTACAGGGTACGAAACGTCTGGAAAGCTTTCCAAGCTGTGTGGTAAGCCCGCATGGTATTGATGGACAGAGACCTGCCGATCAACCCCAATGTGCCTGCCAAGTGCAACCCTAATCCATCCTCAGAAGTGAAAACTGCGGGGAGGGGGGTCGCCGATACATCTGCGTCCAGAACCTGCCGAAAAAAAGATGAAAAATCAAACCGGAACAGAGCATCCGCTGCAGAATTTTGCACGCCACTAATAAACCTGCAGTGTATGTGAAACCTGAAATTAAGTGACAACCAAGTGAGCCTGCGTAAAAAAGATATGATGAGCAAAGAACTAGACCTGCCTTAATTGATGACCTCCGAAATTGCCTGATTGTCCGTGAAACACGTGACCGTATTGCCCGTCCATAAATGCCCCCACACCTGGGCTGCCGCCACTATGGGGTAAATCTCAAATAATGCCGACGTCTGAAAGAACCTGGGAATCAAGCCACACTCCTCCAGGCATGCCCCTGCCAGCCAATGGGTACCAAAAATGGCTGCATAACCTTTAGAGGCGGCGGCATTAGTAACTACTTGCAAAGAAGACAATGACACTGCCGGGATAAACATGGAAATCCCGTTCCAGTGACGGAGGAACTTATGCCACATGTGCAAATCGGACAAAGCTGTGGAATCTAAAATGACCCTGGAATCCGAGTCCGGAACCATTGGTAGTAAAGCCAGCAACCGGGAAATGAAGGAGCTGCCCTGAGGAATGATCCTCATGGCAAAGTTCAACATGCCCAGTAACGACTGCAAATGCTTCCTAGTAGCGGCCTGGGAAATAAGAAACCCATTGATCCGCTCTCTGATCCTGACCAACTTATCCTCCGGCAGGCTGGCCTGCATGGCCTGGGAGTCCAGAACAATACCCAGAAAGGTCAGAGTGGTAGCTGGGCCCTCCATCTTTTTGTCTGCCAAGGGAACATTGAGGGCGGAAAAAACAGCCACCAACTTCTGAAGATCCGAAGGTACCCGACCCGAACTCTCAATCAGAAGGTAGTCATCCAGGTAATGAATAACCTCCTGACAACACTCCCTCTGCTTGAGAATCCAATTGAGCGCCTCCGCAAACACATTAAAAAGCCAAGGACTACTTCTAGACCCAAAAGTAAGCTTGGTGTCAAAATAATACAAATCCCTCCATTTAACCCCATGCCACCGCCAAAGCGCTTGCTGAATAGGAAGGAGCTTAAAAGCATCAGAAATATCTGCTTTAGACAGCCAAGCATTCCTTCCTGCACCAATGATGCAATGGATAGCTAAATCCACTGATGCGTACTTCAGTGAAAATTCCTCCGAGAGAACCAGGGAATTCAAGCTAGGCACTACTGTACAATGAGGCGCAGACAAGTCATAGATTAACCTTAATTAGCCCTGTGTGAAACCCATTCGTGAAACCCTCCACCAAGAAATGCTGTAAAGAGGGAGACGGATGAAACTCCAAAAAGGCCTGCAAAACCAAGACGTTGATCCGGCTTAGTCAGGAAGATTTCCCCTGCTTGAGTGAACACAATGATTTGGGATGTGCCCTAAAGCAGCTGGCACAGACATGCAGGAGACGACACTGGCTGTAATTACATGAACCCTGATTGAAATTGTTACAGACCTGCGATTTCCCCAAATACCGAATAGGGTGGCCCAGTTTGTCAAAAGAAGTGGAAAGCCCTGAGGAAGGTAAAACACCAGAGAGGCCCCTGTTGGAAGTGCCCGGCACCGACGGGGGACCCATGAGAGGGCACCAGTAAGTAGTATGTGCTGAGGACAGGCAAGTGGCGCAGACCGGGGACCTCAACCCAGCAAAATGCCGACAAAAAGTTTGGTGTCCACCTTGCTCCAGTCAGTTGTGACCTGATGCTGAGCGAACACCGCCGCCGCCTTAGCTGAAAAGGACCGATGATAATCGTAAAATTCCAACCCAGCATACTTCTGTCCCAACTCCACCACCGCGTACAAATAAAGGTCAAGCTCCTCCCTTCTCTAAGGACTGACCGAGCAAAGCACATCCCTGAAGATGCTTAACGCTAGCACGAAATCAGGGATGGAAAGTTTGCGACTGAGCCTATGGTCCCTGGTCTTGACTACCACTGACACGTCGCCACAAGCATATGACTTGTTGTCCGCCATGTCATGAGCCGCGATCAAGAGGGAGGCCAAGAAAATCCGGTCTGGATGGGGCGTGGTCGAATGTGGGAGTGAGTGAGAGAGTGTGAATGCTGGGCACGCTGACCCTGTCTCCCCTCACTCCCCCTTGATGGGAAGAAATCATCCTGGTAACAGAAGCGGCGTTTAGCCGTACGCTGAGCCCAACACAGCGGTCCCAGTCTCCCTCCTACTGAGCCCGTGGAATCTATCAGAGTGTGCAGCGCGTGTGACGTTGGAGCCAGCCGAGGGAGATCTCGCGGGTATACGAACTATCGCAAGCTCCAGACTCGGCTTGTCAGTGGTGCGGTAGCTGGAGGGATCCGAAGGAACCCAAGGAACCTACACAGCGGCCGCGGGATATCGCGAGTTCTGCCATAGCAACCCAGCAGGGCGGGCCGTTTGAAAATCGAAGGACGCAGCGAGCGGAGATCTGGCTGAGGAGCTTCGGAGTAGCCTAAGGCAACTGCCTAGGCGAACGGTAATGCGGGAGAGAGACGTGGGGGAGAGAGGAGCAAGGAGGAGGGTGTAAGAGCCAGGGAATGTGTACTTGAACGTCAAATGAACTGTTTCAGCGCTGTTTATTAAAACTAACTTGCCGGGAGGAAGTGGCTGTTAGGCTCGAGTGCAGCTGGGGCTCATAGTGCAGGATTGGCAGTTCTGTTCCCCATGATGGAGCTGGTGGAAATTCTCTCCCTCTCTCTCCCCCCTATATGACTAGCTTGCTTTGTTCTTGGAATGAGGAATTGAGCCAAAGCAATTGTATAAGCCCTATATTACAACTGTGGTGAAGATAAGTGCGAGTAGGGAGTGTGAGCTGGGAAATGTCTATGGTTAAGGCCGCTCTTAACAGCCAACATACCATCCTCTCCTTCCCCCTCTGCGGTAGTTCTGGCGAAAATTCTTTTTCTCTTTGTATGGCTAGCTGGTTGCGCTCCGGGATTGAGGACATTGTATTATATTAACTGTACTGTACTGCATGGATTTGCAATTAACTATACGGACTACATAAAAAAATCAATTGCAATGAAATTGTGCTGCCATTGGGCCCCCACCCACCTTCTGGAAGCAAGTTAGCCCCCTCCTTCCTCCATTGGCTATACCCCCCCTCCCCCTTTTTTTTTTTTTTTTTTTCTTGGAGGGGTGCTTCGCTATATCCTAGCAATACTATTAGCTAAGCATATAATATCCCTGGTCTTTACACCATGCTTAGCAAACGGGCCACCGAGGATGGATCGCTTAGCGAGGGGAACCAAAAAACCCGGGCCGCCAAAGAAAAAGCAAGCCAGGCATCTGCTGTAGCGGCTGCAAAACTTGAACGCTTTGCTCATGCAACCTCTCCTACCAGAAGGGGACTCCACCAGCCAGTAGGGCAAACAAGGCCACAGGGGGCCGCTACAGATAGGAGAAGCTTTAGCCAATTAACACCAAACCCTGGTCGCTCACCCAGTGGAAGTAAGGTGAACGACTCGGTTGTAGCAACAAGTAAGACAGCACATAACACAACAGCTTTAGCGGAACTCCCTAAGCTAGGGAACGGTGAACCTACACTACGCGACATACTGCAAGCAGTTAACGAATGCAAAGTTTCTATTTGTGGTCTCGATAATCAGCTGAGTAGTATTAAAACCGAACTACACTCTATGGGCCAATTACTGAGCAATACAATGGAAAGAACCACGGTACTAGAAGGAAGATTAAGCACGGTTGAGGATGAGCTCCCCCCATTACAGCAAAAAATGAATGGGCTACAGAAACAAATAGCGATGCAGGCATTAAAATTAGACGAAATGGAAAATAGAAATCGCAGGAATAACGTTCGCCTGATTGGTCTTCCAGAGGGGAGTGAGGGCCCCAACCCTATAAACTTCCTGGAAAACTGGTTTAGGGAACTTCTGGGTGATACCCCTTTTACTCCACTTTTTGCCATAGAAAGGGCTCATAGAGTCCCCTCAAGATCTCGGCCATCAGAGGAACGCACCAGGCCTTTGATATTGAAATTCGTGAATTATAATGATCGCACTATTTTGATGCGTAGGACCAGGGAACTGAGGGACATCTTCTATAAAGGGACCAGGGTTTCATTCTATCCAGATTTTTCACCAGATCTACAGAAGCAGAGAGCAGAGTTTATCCCTATCAAGCGAACTCTCCAAAAATACAAGATAAGCTATGCACTGCTGTACCCTGCCCGGTTACGCATAACTGCTCTGGGCTCAACCCTTTTTTTTGGTGCTCAATACGAGGTGGAAAAGTGGCTGGAGGAACATAAAAAAGACCTCTAGCTCTCCTTAGTACTACCATGATTGGAAAACTTGTTTTTTTTGTTTTTTTGTGAGGCCTTCCCCTCCCTTGTTTCCCCCCCCCTTAATTTTTTTTTTTTTTCAGAATGAGGTCTGCACAATATTTGCATGAGGAAAATTTTATTAATCAGCAACATGGAATGTATAAATGGCAGTTAGTCTTAAGGAGTGTTATGTCACTATAGAGTCACTTTTTAGTAAGGAGGGGGGTGGAAGGGTTACGGAACGAATAAAATAATATAGTATAAATATCACTATAAATGTTTAATAGGTATGTATTAGGGGGGTAGCATTGAGCATCCCCCCTCCCCTTTTTTTTTTTTTTTTCCAAAGAAAGAAGGAGGGAAGAAGGGGGAGGGGTGAAGGGGAGAAGTAAGGAGGAAATTAAAATAGATGAGAATATGGTTAAAGTAACTAGCATATTTAATGTGAGGGGAAGTATATAGTCTTCCTCTTTATGAGACCGGCACAAGACTTGAACATTTATCGGGGGAGGGAGGAGTTGAAATATGCGCACCTATTTCGCACAAATTATAATACGTAAGCTCATTGGTGAGGCACTATGTGGGGATAGGGGTTTTTCCCCCCCTTTTTTTTTGTTTGTTTTGTTTTGTTTTTATTGAGAAAGTGGTTAAGAAGAAGCTTGAATACTTACTGAGAGGGGAGGCGTATGGATTTCCTCTCTATGAGATTGGCACAAGATTTGCACATTTTTGGGGGGGGGGGTGGAGGTTATGAAACATGCGCATAGGGGAACTACACAAAACACAATATATAAGTTCTTTGATAAGGCATTATCCGGGGGTTCCCCTTTTTTTTTTTTTTTTTTTTTTTCCTGGTAAAGTTGGGCGCAATGGCAGGCCAGTTTAGGTCTATGCTATTTAAATATCACCCAAAGTGGAGGGGGAGAGCGAGGATGAGGGGAGGAAGCCCGGGGAGTTCTTGAGTCTCCAGGTAAATCGGGGGAGAAGGGGGAGCGGGGTTGGGCGCCCTGGGTTCTGAGTGTATGGTAAATTGGGCCACAATAGCGACCCCTAGGGGATGCCCTGATGGGCGTGGGCGGGTAGGGGGAAGGGTTGGGGGGTGGGAGGAAGGGCGGGGGGTGAGCGGGAGGGTGGCAGGGTTGGGGGCGCACTTCGAGCGCGCACTGCTGGTATGGCGGGTTCGGGTGGGGGGGTGGGGAGGCCGGGGTGTGGGGGCCCGTCGTGGGAGGACTGCCCGGTCTAGCAATTATCAACACTTATGGGTAGTGTACATATTATTTCATGGAATATGAGGGGGTTGTGGGATCCAAAAAAGAGAGCAGCAGTCATGTTGGAAACAGCGAGGGGGGGTCCCGGCTTGCTTTTTCTCCAAGAGACGCATTTAACCCCTAGCACAGCCCCACTGTTAAATAACCGGAAATTCTTGGCATACTACCATTCCTTTCATACATCATATTCTAGGGGAGTGAGTGTCTTGGTTAGGAGGGGCACGCATTTCCTGTGTAAGGAGTCCTCTATTGACGAGGAGGGGAGATTTGTTTTCTTATATGGTCTGTTGGGCGGGCAGCAATATATCTTAGCCAACATTTATATACCTCCTCCCTTCAAGTTGGAGGTAATGTATAAATTACTGGCGTTTTGCTTGGACAAACCAGGTGTTCCGTGGTTAGTATTAGGTGACTTAAACGAAACGCTGGACAGGTACTTGGACAGATTTCCTGAACCAGATGGGGCTAGAATAGGGCGCCTACAGGGTTTTCTATCCGAAATAGGATTAAATGATCTGTGGCGAATACGTCATCCTCAAGAAAGGCAGTATTCCTGCTTTTCCAGTACCTATTACACATTATCAAGAATCGATATGGTTTTCGGGGATATAAAGAAGCGGCGGAGGTGGTACAGGATATAGAATATGGGGCAAGGGGGGTCTCAGATCACTCCCCCCTGTCCATGACAGTGTCTCTGGGCGCTAGAACAGGCTTAAGGGAGTGGAGGATAAACCCTGGCTGGTTGGAATTAATGGGCAGCTCAAGCCCCTCTCAGGACAAGATAAGGGAATTTCTTCAAATAAATAAGGGCACAGCTCCACCTGGTATAGTCTGGGACTCCCTAAAAGCTTATATCAGAGGCACATTAATACAGCAAGTTGCAATAATTAAGAGGAAAGCCCGAGAACAGGAGCTAGCTATAAGAAATAAAGTTACTCTGGTGGAGAAATCATACATAGAAGCTCCATCGCTTGCAAGACAGAAGGTATGGTTGGCCAGTCAACAAGTTTATAAAATGGCTCTTTTAAAAAAGGCAGAGAACAGGCGCATATTTCAACGCCAGCATTACTTTGGCAAAGGAGAGAGGGTGGGTAGAGCCCTCTCCCTTTTGGTCCAAACTAATGGCGCCCCAACAGTTGCTCAGGTAATTAAGTCGCCAAAAGGCGATCTTGTTTCTAGTCCCCCTGCGATCATGAGGGTACTCCAGGATTATTATAAAAATTTATATAAATCAGTTACACAGGGTCGAGGCAGTCCTGTTACTGACTTTTTACTTCAAACAGCAATTCCAACACTATCAGAACAGGACAAATTGTCCCTCGAATTACCACTCACGCTGGAGGAGCTAAAAAATGCAGTAGCTGCAATGCCCAACGATAAATCCCCAGGTCCAGATGGTTTACCATCAGAAATTTACAAACGCTATGGGGAAGCGCTACTGCCGGAACTCTTGGCGACATTGAATTATGCATTAGAGGTGGGGGAACTCCCCGCCTCGATGCTAGAGGCCAATATTATTTTAACTCTTAAGGAGGGGAAGGATCAACAGGAAGTCTCATCATACCGGCCGATATCCCTGCTATGTTCGGATATCCAAATTCTAGCCAAGGCCCTAGCAATCCGTTTAAACAAATATATTCATAAACTAATACATCCAGACCAGTCGGGCTTTATCCCGGGTAGGGCAACTAGCACTAACATCAGAAGAGTGTTTCTTAATACTCAAATACCCAGGGATAATGTTGGGCTGGGAGCTATTCTAGCACTGGATGCTACTAAGGCCTTTGATAGCCTGGAATGGGGCTACCTGTGGAGAGTGTTAGAGAGGTTTGGCTTTGGCCCCTTATTTATCCAATGGACAAAATTGCTGTATAATAAACCTAGGGCCAAAATCAAGATGGGAACTGAATTTTCTGAAACATTCCAGCTGGAGAGGGGAACAAGACAGGGGTGCCCGTTGTCCCCCCTCTTATTTGTATTAGCTATGGAGCCCCTGGCGGTCCTGGCAAGATCCTGCCCGGACATTCAGGGATTCCGGCGTGGAATTGTAGAAGATAAAATCGCTCTATTCGCGGACGATGTCCTGTTTTTTATTGGAGACATGGACTCTACCTTGAATAGAGTTGTGCAGTTGATGGGGGAGTTTGGTCAACAATCTGGTCTAGAGATCAACTGGAGTAAATCAGCCCTCCTGCCACTGCCCAGACCTGGGGATCAAAGGGTGTTGCCAATGATCGCAGGCCTGGAGACGGTGACTAGGCTGAGGTGCTTGGGTATCTGGATCTCTGGAGAAGTAAACCAATATGTTAACGAGAATCTAGCACCATTATTGGTGAAAATGAAGTTGAAACTTAACAGATGGTGCGGCCTCCCTCTCTCTGTGGCGGGACGCTGCAACCTAATAAAAATGCTTTGGCAGCCACAAATACTATATATTCTACACAATTCCGTAATTTGGATTAACCAGAAATGGTTCCAAAGAATGGACTCACTTTTCCGGGATTTAATTTGGAAAAAGGGGCACGCCCGGATAGGGTTACATACGTTGCAGCTCCCCGTCATGGAGGGAGGTTTGGCCATACCCCATCTGGGTGCATATTTCTTGGCTGCCCAACTCCAGCATCTAGCAGGGGCGGGGCTCCAAACGGGAGGGTCCACAAACCATAAATTGATGTTGGTAGGGGTACCCCATAAGTTATTACCTGAAGTCTTAGAGGCCAATTCATTCGCCTACAGATGCCCCACCAATGTTTTAATGAGGAAGGTATGGCAGAAAGCAAAGCAAAAGATGGGTTATGTGGGAGTAACTGCCTACACCCCCCTATGGCATAATCGTCACTTGAGCGAATTAAACAAGATAGATAGATCTCTGGAATGGGACAGACAGGGGATTAATAGACTGGTGCACCTATATGAAGGGAATGTAATGAAATCCTTCGAAGTTATTAGACAGGAATTCAATATTTCTAACAGGACGTTTTATAAATATCTACAGCTGAGACATGGAATTCAAGCCCAATATGGATCACTCGCTATTGAGCGAACTGAAATCCCCCTGCTTCAGGGTCTTATGGACCGAAGGCAAGCAAAAGGCCAGATTTCTCGGTTATATATAAAGCTCAGAGGAAGGATTCTGAAAGGTGAGGGCCCAGCTAAGAGCAGGCAGGGCTAGATAGGGGATGTAGGCCCGATAACCCAAGAACAATGGGATAAGACGCTTGAGCAGGGTACTTGGCCTCTATATCCCCATCTCAGCGTGTGTCCCATTTGCTCCTTATATATAGGGCATACTATACCCCCTATAAGATGTGGAAAATGGGCAGGAAACCTAGAGACGAATGCCCCAGATGTGGGGCACCGGGAGACCTCTTCCATATGGTATGAAAATGTCCAAAATTGTATAGTTACTGGCTAGAAATAGTTCTTAAAATAAATAGGGTTTTTAAGACCACTCTGAAACCCGAGGCAAGGGTTTGCTTATTGGGGATATTTGAGGAGGCTAGAATTTCTCCTCCAATTAAGCCGTCTGTCCTGAGGTGTTTGTACCAGGCCAGGCGGCTGATAGCAATAAATTGGGTTAACGTAATCAACTCTACAGTATGGTGCGAGAGAGCAATATTTATAAAACTAAACAACTTAAGAAAATTTGGGACATTATGGAACCCCTGGCTGATTAGCATGGGTTACCCCCCTGAGTGAGTTTACCGTGAGGGTGGACTAGCACCTCCTTGGTAGGCGGGAGGCGCTTTCTCCCCCCCCCCCAGGTGGACTTTCTTATGGAGAGCCCGTAGGGAGGGGTGGGGGCCCTCTTTGTCCGTTTCTCGCCCTTACTTTTTTCCCCCTCCATATTGAGTGGGGCCCATTGCTATCCAGCTAGGATCGGCGTGACCAGTGCCAGCGGTGTGTGCTCGAAGTGGGGAGGGAGGGTGGGTAGGAGGGTTGGGAGGGGAGGGGAGGGGGGGTGGAAAAGGCTCATGGCGTGTTTGCGGCAACGTGTGTTGGACGCAGCCTCACTATTGCATTACTTTGTATGAAATGAAGCCCTTTTTGTATTTCGTATAACATTGTTATTCTAGATTTGAAAAAGCTTTAATAAAAAAGTATTTAGTAAAAAAAAAAAAAAAAAAAAAAAAAGAGGGAGGCCAAGTTAACGTCCTTACCCTCCAAAATATCTTTCTTAATATTGGCCGGGATAAAATGGGCTGGAGTGATCGAAGATGAAATAGTACTATTACCTGCTGCCGATGGCAAGACCAGCGGTAACCCCGGGACTGCTGCTATGTCAAGACCCACAGGTGCCACTGGTGCCGGGCACGGAGGACACTCCAAAACCTCCACCCTGGCTCGTAATTCCTGAAACGATGTCGCCAACACACTAAGGGAGGAGTGAATCAATGTGAGTGACGCACCCACAGAATGCAAGGTAACTTGTTCAGGGGTAGCGCCTGAAGCGCTGGGAAATAAAAGTCTGAACAGTTCCGCTTTACGAGCTGAAGCCAGATAAGCGACACCTTTACGACGAAGTTCAGCCATCAACCTGGGGACCGTCCAAGACCTCATGGAGGGTGTGCTGCCATGTTCAGACTTCCTGGGAAGGAGGGATGATCTCAGAATCCTCGATATCTGCCGCCTGAAACATGATCTAATTTGACACAAGTAACAGTGAATTAGGAAACCACTCCACCAAACCTAACCCAAGACTAGAGAAGTGCCGATACCCTGAAATGCCGAACCCCACCCTCCCCTTTCCCAACCGACCATCCCTCCCGTCACCAACATACCAACCTTCCCGTGCGTAAATTGTGAATGAGAGGAAAACTGTAAAAGTGTCAGTAATGAAATGGATAGAGCCGAGCCACCTGTGATTCCGCAGGCAATTAAAAACGTACACTCAGGCCCCAGGGACCTGAAAACGTGTCAGGTAGGACAATAAGAAAGGTGAAATGAAACAGTATGAAATGAGTGAAATGAATAAATGACTTGTCACTAAGCAATCCTGGATAACCTAGACCGACCTTCTCCCACCTGTAAGCATACAAATGAAAATAAGTACCTCAGTAGTGAAACCGTGTTGCGAGACCCAACCTGGTGACCTCACACCTAGCTCCCACCATGAGTGATGAACCCCTAAGTAAAGCCGAACATACCTGAATAAAAGCGGGACTGCAACTCTAAAGAAGAAACACCCCTGAAGGTCCTGCCACCGTGCCAAACTTGACAGTATGTTGAACCGACTAAGGACAAATGAAATGAAACAAGCCAAAATAAACATGTGACTCGCCGCTGAATCTACAGAAATCAAGATCTGACAAGAGCAAACATGCAACTGATCCCACACACGTGTGTACGCACTGAAAAAATACCCCGACAGAAATGAGGCCCTGATGAAAAATGAGCCTAAACATGACCAATCATGATCGCAGCAACGTGAGAGGCACCCTCTCCCCACCCCCCCCCCCCCACAACCTGAAAACATCCCCTAATCATCTGGACCGAACACACCCCCCCCCCTTCCTCAAACCTCCCCTAAACCCTGCATGAACGCCCTATCTAGACTCCCCACCGACCGAGGTTCCTCAGTGACATGACCAACCCAGAACCAACCGTACAGGCACTTACTACGGGTTTGACAAAATAAGTACAACTTGTATTGCTGCTCACACCCACACACAGCTCCAAATAGTTCCTGAAGGAAAAAGGAGGAAAACATAAGCATAAATGACATTGCAGTATAACTGTGCCCTGCAGTAAAAGTGTTAGAGCCTGGGAACATGAAACAAAAAATGATAATGAAATGACAACCGGAAAGAAATGACTGCAAAATATCCCAGCTACTAACCCCTGCATGATCATGACACCATCCTACCTCTAACAAAATCCCAGCAAGAAACGTCCTATCCCATTCAGCGATGTCCCTACGGAACCACCGCTGTAGCAAACCAGTGACATACTCCCCCCCAGGCAGTGTCAAAACCACCCCTCCTCCCCCCCTCATGAATCCAAACCCCTGCTGGGCAACCACAACCCCACTCCCCTCCGAAATGCCCATACCCTTTAAACCCCCAATAACCCCCCCAACCTGTGACGGCCCCCCCGCCATAACCCCCCCCACGAAACGAATTGAAGCAAGAGCCTCCCCACGACTACCTGCCCCCGTCCGACAGCAGGGGAAAAGATAAGCGCCCACCACCGCTGAAATATCCACGCCTGGAATTCGAAAATGCCGCCGGCCGTCGCACTGGAAATGACGTGGCGAACTAAGCCTCTTGACCCTGAGAACCGCCCACCACCTCCGACAACCTTCAGAAATATCCGGCAGGGCAGGGAGGAACCGAGGCCGTCTTATAACAGTGAGGCTCCTCCCACAAATGTCCCACCTCCCCACTTGTTTATTAATAAAAAATAAAAAGGTAAATAGAGTAAGCATAGTCAAAGCATTGCCAGAGTCCAGTAACCGGATCGAGTCGTCAGCCAGTCCAGAGTTCAATAACCAGATCGGGTAATCAGCCAGACCAGAAGTCAGGGATCCAAGAGGAGCAACAGCAAGCAGGGTAAGGATTATTATTATTATTATTTAGGATTTATATAGCGCCAGCAATTTACGCAGCGCTTTACAATATAAAAGGGAGACAATACAATTAAATACAAGAGGATTAAGAGGGCCCTGCTCAGAAGAGCTTACAATCTAAAAGGGTGGGGCAGGTAGCACAGAAGGTTATAACTGTTGGGAATGAAAATGGTGGGAGGGGCAAGAATTGTCCCCACCCACCATGTATGGGATGCTGGCAGACCAATTGTCGTTGAACAGTTGAAATGCTTGCCTATGATTGGTGGTATCAGGCAGCAACGGTCCTGGCACGAGTTGCTGCCTATAAGGGTAGAGAAAAGTGCGTTACAAGTGGCAGTTACCAGGACAAGAAGAGAAGAAGACGTTCTGCTGAAAACAGACAAAAACAATAGCAAAAAGGGCAATTAAGAAAATTAAAAGTAAGTAAGTAAAGTAAAAAAAAAAGAAAAAAAAAAAAAACTGAAAAATGAGAGATCAAGGCAGATAGGGTCCAGTGTCATAGCCAACGGTTACAAGACGGATATACATTACTGGAACCTTCGGACTCAGGGGAGACACACCGAGCTTCTCGAACGGATGAGGAAGGTGGGAGAAAAGAAAGACAAGTGTTCACAAAACCAGATCAACGTGGGATCCGAGACTTCGGACTGAGAAACGGGTCGTCATGCCGACGTGATGGAGTCCCTTTGCGGACCGACACCGGGTCCAGTGATGCGCGTTTAGGCGTAGCCGTATATGGATGAGCCGTGGACCGGGCGGGGGTCCGGGGCAAGGCTGTCTCCGAAGGTTGAGCCGATGGGGTCAAACGAAGTGATTCCAGAAGGTGTTGAAGGGCTTCAGGGGAAGAGCAGGCGTGCTGCTGGCCCAGGTGGGTGAATTGCAGAGCAAAGGGAAACCTCCAGGTATATTTGATTTGGTGTTGTAGTAAAACTTGCAACTGGGGTTTCATAGCACGGCGTTTTGAGATAGTCAAAGGAGCCAGATCGGAGAAAAGCTGGAATTTGTGGGTTTGGAAAGTCAGTTCCTCTTTCTGGCGAGCGGTGTTAAGCAGTTGTTCTTTCGTACGAAAGAAGTGCAACTTAATAATGATGTCTCGAGGAGAACCGTCGGGTTGACGGCGAGTGAGGGCTCGGTGAATTCTGTCAAATTCGAGGCGTTCGATGGGAATGGAGGGTGAAAGCTCCTGAAACAGAGCGGTCGTAAAGGATTGTATATCGTCAATTGATTCAGGAATGCCACGTAGGCGCAAGTTGGACCTACGGGATCGGTTTTCGGCATCCTCTAAGCGGGATAACAATGTGGCATTCTCCTCCCTGAGCACAGAGAAGTCCTGGGAATGTTCTTGGAGGGTAAGCTCCATATCGTCCACCCTCGTCTCTAAGTCAGCGGTGTGTTGGCCTATCTCACGAATTTCCCGTGAGAGCCTGTCTGTTATTTGCTCTGAGTGTTCTTGTACCTGTGGAGGGTAGGGGTGGGGAACCGCCAAGATTAGAGTCTGTGTCCTCCTCTTCTCCACTATCCGAGGCCGCCGGAGATTCCGCGTGTTGTTTAGCTAGAGCTTTCACCGCCATTTTAGAGGAGGCCCGGGCCAGAGCTTCTTTAATAGGTTTTGGCTTGTTCTTGCCCTTAGGTCCCGTGAGAACCATACCGCTAGATGCAGCGGAGTATCAGGAGGCGATCCCAGTCTGTTTGCAGCAAGATTACGTTTTATATCCGCAGATATGATCCGGTAATGCGGTGGGGAGTGCGGAGCTCTATGGAAGCACGTCTGCCATGCCGAGCCTCGCGCATGCGCCCCCTTCTGGTCCATTTTCAACTCCTCCGTTTATTAATTTTAGAATTTCTCCGTTGGGAATTATTCCTAAAAAAGAGAAAGGTACTTTTTGACTTATTCATCATTTATCTTACCCTGAGGGTATGTCATTAAATGATGATATTGACCCTGAATTGTGTGCGGTGTCTTATTCTTTTGATGATGCTTTGATCTTGATCAGGGGTGTTGGTCAATCAGCTTTGTTGGCGAAAGCTGATATAAAGTCAGCTTTTAGGCTTCTGCCCATTCGTCCTGCTGCCTTTAATTCTCTTAGTTTTGTGTTTGATGATTTGTTCTTTTTTGATAAATGTTTACCTATGGGCTGTTCAATTTCTTGTTTTTATTTTGAACTTTTTTCTTCTTTTTTAGACTGGGTACTTCGTTTCAGCTCTCATTCTAGTAATTGCTTGCATTACCTTGATGAATTTTTGTTTGTAGGGCGTGCGAATAGTTCTGATTGCCTGAATCTTTTTAATCAATTCCGATTTATTTGTGACCTTTTTGGAGTACCGTTGGCTGATGAAAAATCGGTGCTGCCTTGTACGTGTTTGGAATTTTTGGGTGTTCAAATAGATACGGTACGTATGGAGTTCCGACTTCCTCTGGACAAAATTCTTAAAACTAGATTTTTGTTAGATTTTATTTTGTCTAAGCGGAAAGTACAGTTAAAGACTATTCAATCTTTATTAGGTTTGTTGGCCTTTTCTGCTAGGGTTATTCCTGTAAGGAGGGTTTTCTCTAGACGACTTTATCGGGCTATTTCTGGTGTTTCCTCGCCAAAACACTATATTCGAATAACTCATGATATTTGGGAGGATTTGTTAGTTTGGCAAGAGTTCCTGGTTTCTTTTACTGGATATTCCCTTTGGCAATCGTCATTTTGTGAGGCTTCTGCACTCAATCTTTATACTGATGCATCGGGTGGTGTTGGATATGGTGCCTTTTGGTGTGGTAAGTGGTCGGCTGAAAAGTGGCACCCTTCTTGGTCTGAGCAAGGTTTTCTTTAGAATATCGTTCTTCTTGAGCTTTTTCCTGTTGTCGTTGCTTTGGAATTGTGGGGCTCTCATTTTCGGGACAAACGCATACTTTTGCATTCTGATAATAAAGGGGTTGTTTTTAATTGTTTAGTATCTAAATCTTTACCTGTTATTTCTCTTTTACGTTGTTTAGTTTTGCAATGTCTACGATTTAATATTTGGTTGAAAGCAAAATATGTGCGTGGTGTTCACAATGTTGTGGCTGATGCTTTATCTCGCCTACAGATCGGCAAATTTTGAGAGTTGGTTCCGGATGCAGAGGCGATTGGGGAACCTTGTCCTCCTCCTTTGTGGACGTTGGTCTGATGCAAGTACAATCTGCTATTAAACAATCTTTGGCCCCTTCCACGTGGGCATGTTACGAAGCCGCGTGGGGGTTTTGGTGTTCTTTTTTGTCCCTTTATGGTCTTGATTGTGCTTATATTTCAGAGGGTTTAGTTTTAGCTTTTGTTAATTCTTTAATGTTAAAAAATTACTCATATTCTTATATTGTTAAGACTCTAGCTGGTGTCTCCTTTTTTCGTAAATTAAATGGTGGTTCTTCATGCACTTCATATTTTTCTGTTCAATTGGCTCTTAAAGGGTATCGTAAACGATTTAAGGTTCCTGATAGAAGATTGCCTATATCTGTTGATGTTTTGGGTAAGCTTTGCGCTGCCACTGACATAGTGTGTTCTTCTTCTTTCAAAGCTTTATTGTTTAAAGTGTCTTTTTGTTTGTGTTTTTATGGAGCTTTGAGAATATCTGAGCTTCTTCCTCCGAATAAGTCTTCTAGTTTAGGCATGGCAATGTCTTCGGTTCACCTTGATGCTGGGGTTCTCCGTTTATTTTTGACCAAGAGTAAATCTGATCAATTGGGTCGTGGTCATTGGATCACTATTCGCTGTCATGTGAATGTAGAGATTTGTGCAGTTTCTCTAACATTTTCTTATTTGACCTTGAGGCCCTCTTTTAACAAGCAGTTTTTGATCCATTCCGATGGTTCCCCATTGACTAATTTTCAACTTAATGCTGTTTTCAAACGATGTTTGGTTTATCTGAAATTGGATCATCTGGCCTTTTCTTCCCATTCCTTTCGTATTGGCGCAGCTACTGCTGCGGCTAAATTAGGTCTTTCTGCCGGTGATATTAAATGTATTGGTAGATGGCGATCTCAATGTTTTCGTAATTATGTTCGTCTTAATAATTCTGTTTAAATTTCAGATTCTCAATGCATCGTGGGGATCATCGGCCATTCCTTTGTCTATTGGGCCCATGAAAGAGCGGCTTCCAGATGCTATGGTGTTAATTTGGATTTCTCTTCGTCAAAATTTTTGTTACATTGGTATGGACAAAAGGGTATGAGATGGCATCATTTGAAAGGGGTATTTTCTTTCTTGCATTCCAGGTGGCCTATTCCGCATATTGTGGTGTTCCATTTGGCTGGGAATGACCTCGGTTGTATTAGAACTTTGGATTTACTAGCTAATATGAAGGCTGATTTACTTTGCTTTCATAATATTATGCCTGGTTGCGTTTTTGTTTTTTTCCGAGGTCATTCTTTGCTTACAATGTTTTTCGCCTCCTTGTAGGCATTTTGAGAAAATGAGAAAAAAAATTAATTGATCTCTTGCTAATTTAAAGACTGTTATTGATGGTTTTGCTTACCGACACGTGGAGCTGAAGGGTGGTGTGCTGGGCTTTTACCGCTATGACGGCATTCACCTGTCGGATATTGCTTTGGATATTCTTAATATGAATGTCCAATCTAGTGTGGAGTTGGCCGTGGGCCGGGTGGGGTGCCTTGCTTATGTTTCATAAGCTCGGCTTATGGGACTGTTTATTCTGTGTGCTTAAATGGCTTGAGCTTTAATAGCTAAGCTACCGTATATACTCGAGTATAAGCTGAGATTTTCAGCCTCTTTTTTGAGGCTGAAAGTGCCCCCCTCGGCTTATACTCGAGTCATCGCTGTCTGCCTGCTCGATCAGCGTGTCGAGCAGACAGACAGCGGCCATTCTATAATTCAAAAGCCGCGCCTCCGGCTCCGCCTTCGCCTGTGATAGGCGGAACACTGAATTTCCCAGCAGCCTGTGTTCCGCCTATCACGGACATCGTCTCATCTTCGTACTACGGACGAGGATGAGACGATGTCCGTGATAGGCGGAACACAGGCTGCTGGGAAATTGTGTTCCGCCTATCACAGACAGGGAGGCGCGGCATTTGAACAGGGGAATGGGCGCCGACGAAGAGCGGTGATCCTGGGACGGGACCGGACGGAGGCTCGGCTCGGGACGGGACGGGACCGGACGGAGTCTCGGGACGGGACGGGACCGGACGGAGGCTCGGGACGGGACGGGACCGGACGGAGGCTCGGGACGGGACGGGACCGGACGGAGGCTCGGGACGGGACGGGACCGGACGGAGGCTCGGGACCGGACGGACGCTCGGGACACAGGTAGGCTGGACACACAAGGCCACACACACACACACACACACACACACACAGGGATGGATGGATGGACACACACACACACAGGGATGGATGGATGGATGGACACACACACAGGGATGGATGGATGGATGGATGGACACACACACACACAGGGATGGATGGACACACACACACACAGGGATGGATGGATGGATGGACACACACACAGGGATGGACAGGCATATCTCACCCTCGGCTTATACACGAGTCAATAGGTTTCCCAGTTTTTTGGGGGTAAATTGGGGGCCTCGGCTTATACTCGGGTCGGCCTATACTCGAGTATATACGGTATGTTAATGTTGTTAAAATATTAATTTGTGTTTTTTGACAATTTTATGCTGAATAAAATAGATATATATTGATTTATATTTAAACCTATAATAAAAAGGCCGCGGCCGTTTAACTCCACACATATTGGTTTATTGTTTATTTATTACTAATGTTTGATATATTAAAATTGGCTAAATATAAGTTCTGCCTAGCATACCATGAAAATGGTGGGAGGGGCAAGAATTGTCCCCACCCACCATGTATGGGATGCTGGCAGACCAATTGTCGTTGAACAGTTGAAATGCTTGCCTATGATTGGTGGTATCAGGCAGCAACGGTCCTGGCACGAGTTGCTGCCTATAAGGGTAGAGAAAAGTGCGTTACAAGTGGCAGTTACCAGGACAAGAAGAGAAGAAGACGTTCCCGCCCCCCCTTCCCATGTCGCGGCCTGTATTATGAGGTTATTTGTCCTTTTCTTTGAAAAGGGACTGTTTATTCTGTGTGCTTAAATGGCTTGAGCTTTAATAGCTAAGCTATGTTAATGTTGTTAAAATATTAATTTGTGTTTTTTGACAATTTTATGCTGAATAAAATAGATATATATTGATTTATATTTAAACCTATAATAAAAAAGGCCGCGGCCGTTTAACTCCACACATATTGGTTTATTGTTTATTTATTACTAATGTTTGATATATTAAAATTGGCTAAATATAAGTTCTGCCTAGCATACCATGAGTTGATGGAAGTGGTAGATTAGTTATATATATTTTATGAACTGCAGCTCAATGAGTCAGCTACCTGCCTGCCATTGTCTTTGAATATACACTGCAGGAATGGCCTACAGTCAGGTAAAGGGTTGGCTGGAATACAATGCAGTGGATCTATATTTTATGAACTGCAGCTTAACCACTTTCAGACCGGACCATTTTGCTGGTAAATGACCAGAGGTCTTTTTACACTTTGGCACTGCGCTGCTTTAACTGGTAATTGCGCGGTCATGCAATGTTGTACCCAAACAAAATTTGCGTCCTTTTCTTCCCACAAATAGAGCTTTCTTTTGATGGTATTTGATTGCCTCTGCGATTTTTATTTTTTGCGATATAAACGTAAAAAGACCGCAAATTTTGAAAAAAAATGATATTTTCTACTTTTTGTTATTAGAAAAATCCAATAAACTCAATTTTAGTCATACATTTAGGCCAAAATGTATTCAGCCACATGTCTTTGGTAAAAAAAAAGTCAATAATTGTATATTTATTGGTTTGCGCAAAAGTTGTCACATCTACAAACTAAGGTACGTTTTCTGGAATTTACGCAGCTTTTAGTTTACGACTGCCTATCTCATTTCTTGAGGTGCTAAAATGGCAGGGCAGTACAAAACCCCCCCAAATGACCCCATTTTGGAAAGTAGACCCCCTAAGGAAATTGATAAGAGGCATGTTGAGCCCATTGAATATTTTATTTTTTTGCCTCAAGCGATTGAATAATGACAAAAAAAAATTTTTTTTTTTTTTTTACACAAAGTTGTCACTAAATGATATATTGCTCACACATGCTATGGGCGTATGTGAAATGACACCCCAAAATAAATTCTGCTGCTTCTCCTGAGTATGGGGATACCACATATGTGGGACTTTTTGGGAGCCTAGCCGCGTACGGGGCCCCGAAAACCAAGCACCGCCTTCAGGCTTTCTAAGGGCGTAAATTTTTGAGTTCACTTGTCACTACCTATTACAGTTTTGAAGGCCATAAAATGCCAAGATGGCACAAAACCCCCACAAATGACCCCATTTTAGAAAGTAGACACCCCAAGCTATTTGCTGAGAGGCATGTTGAGTTCATGGAATATTTTATATTTTGCCACAAGTTGCGGGAAAATTACAAACTTTTTTTTTTTTTTTTTTTTTTTAACAAAGTTGTCACTAAATGATATATTGCTCATGCATGCCATGGGCATATGTGAAATGACACCCCAAAATAAATTCTGCTGCTTCTCCTGAGTACGGGGATACCACATATGTGGGACTTTTTGGGAGCCTAGCCGCGTACGGGGCCCCGAAAACCAAGCACCGCCTTCAGGCTTTCTAAGGGCGTAAATTTTTGAGTTCACTTCTCACTACCTATTACAGTTTTGAAGGCCATAAAATGCCAAGATGGCACAAAACCCCCACAAATGACCCCATTTTAGAAAGTAGACACCCCAAGCTATTTGCTGAGAGGCATGTTGAGTCCATGGAATATTTAATATTTTGCCACAAGTTGCGGGAAAATTACAAACTTTTTTTTTTTTTTTCACAAAGTTGTCACTAAATGATATATTGCTCACGCATGCCATGGGCATATGTGAAATGACACCCCAAAATAAATTCTGCTGCTTCTCCTGAGTATGGGGATACCACATATGTGGGACTTTTTGGGAGCCTAGCCGCGTACGGGGCCCCGAAAACCAAGCACCGCCTTCAGGCTTTCTAAGGGCGTTACAGTTTTGAAGGCCATAAAATGCCAAGATGGCACAAACCCCCCCCAAATGACCCCATTTTGGAAAGTAGACACCCCTAAATTTAGGGGTACACTAGTGAGACTAGGTAATAAATGGCGGGTGCCCTGAAACTATAAAAAAATAACTAACCAACCAGCGTCACCTGTAACAGTTATATGGTGATCACTGGTGAAAGGGTTAACTAGGGGGCAATTAGGGGGCTTTATGCGGTAGTATATGGGGGTCCCTGGCGCTATAAAAAGCTGCAGCGAACCTAAATACCTACCTGCCTAACTAGCGTCACCTGTGACACTAATACAGCGATCAGAAAAACGATCGCTTATTAGGCTGGGTTCACACTGGAGCGATGCGGGAACGCCACGAATGCGCGGCGGGTTCCCGCATCGCATGCCTCCCGGCGGCAGTTCACACTGCCCTATGCGAACTGCTGGGAGTGTCAGTGAAATGTTACTGACACCCCCAGATCAGTTCGCATATCGCAGTGCGATCTGCAAACTCGGATCGCATGGTGTGAACACCCATGCGATCCGATTCTGCTGCGGGCCAAAAAAAGGGTCCCGTGCGAATTTGCGGCGGGTGCGGCGGGTGTGGCGGGTGCGGCGAATGGCTGAACTCGAATCGCACAGAGATCGGATGTGATTTGCACTGCAGTGCGGTGCGAATCACATTCGTTCTCATAAACCGCTGCAATGTGAACCCAGCCTTAGTGACACTGGCGACGGGGGGTGATCACGGGGTTAAACCTTTATTGGGGGGGTTAGGGGGGTACATTAGAACTAAAAGGGGGCTAACTCTAACTGCCCTAACAGTTATTACAGTCACAAATGACACCAATGCAAAAAAAATAAAAATAAATGACATTGATGTCACTGTGACTGGGGGGCAGGGGTAATTGGGGGGGTGATCGGGGGGTAAAGGGGGGGTGTGAGTGTGCCTGGCATGTTCTACTGTGTGTGTAGAGTGTTGGTGCAACTTACTGATCCGCTCTCCTCCGTGTCGGAACGAAAAATACCGACACGGAGGAGAGAATACATCACTTCCTCTCCTGTGTTTACATTACAGGAGAGGAAGTGATGTCACCGGGGATTTCTATTCGTCGGGAGCGATCGCGAGGGGGTGGCCATGAATGAATGGCCGTCCCCTCGTCCGGGATCGCTCCCGAACGAATACCGACCGCCGCAGGCACCGGGCGGGGGCCCGATCGGGCCCCCGACCCGCGGGAGGCAAGGGACGTACATGTATGTCCTTATGCCTGCCCGTGCCATTGTACCGACGTACATCGGCGTGCGGCGGTCGGCAACTGGTTAATGAGTCAGCTGACTGCCCGCCTGCCTGAAAGTGTATTTGAATACGCACTCCAGGAATGGCCTACAGTCAGGTATAAGCTTGGCTGGACTACAATGCGGTGGATATATATTTTATGAACTGCAGCTCAATGAGTCAGCTTCCTGCCTGCCTGAAAATGTCTTTGAAAATGCACTCCAGGAATGGCCTACAGTCAGGTATAGGCTTGGTAGGACAACAATGTAGTTGTCCTGGCCTCGCCCCCCGTACTCCCGGAGTCTATGGGTAGCTATCCAGGCAGATAACCTTTTTCTGTGCACACAATAATTGACTGCTGTTTCTTGTCTGTGTCTTTTATTGGCACGTTGCAGATTTTAATATACACGTGAATGATACATGTGATATGCAGTAAAACTGAAAACAACAAGAATAATATAACATTACCATACAATAGTAAATATCATATAAAATAACTAAAATGGCTAACTCCTTTCCCCGATAGCCTGTGGAGGAGGGAAATAAATATTGCTTACCTCCGGTGCCATGGATGGGGAGAAATAGCATCTAGGCTGCTGCCATGAGCTTGAACATGTTCATCTCTGTTTCACTTCCTGACTAAAGAGGAAATGATGATTTTACATCACTTCCTAAGTGGCTGGATAATTTCTCTCATAAACTATATTAATGTTTGGCCAGTAGGTGGCGCAAGCGTAACAGCTAACCTAGAACAAACATAATTTATAGCTTAACCACTTCAGCCCCGGACCAATTGTCAGCCTAAGGACCAGAGGTCTTTTTACAATTTCGCACTGCACTGCTTTAACTGGTAATTGCGCGGTCATGCAATGTTGTAGCCAAATGAAATTTACGTCCTTTTCCTCCCACAAATAGAGCTTTCTTTTGATGGTATTTGATTGCCTCTGCGATATTTATTTTTTACGATATAAAAGGAAAAAGACTGAAAATTTTCTTTAAAAATGATATTTTCTACTTTTTGTTATAAGAAAAATCGAATGAACTAAATTTTAGTCATACATTTAGGCCAAAATTTATTCAGCCACATGTCTTTAGTAAATATGTCAATAAGCGTATATTTATTGGTTTCCGCAAAAGTTATAGCGTCTACAAACTAGAGTACATTTTCTGGAATTTACACAGCATTTAATTTATGACTGCCTATCTCATTTCTTGAGGTGCTAAAATGGCAGGGCAGTACCAACCCCCCCAAATGACCCAATTTTGGAAAGTATACACCCCAAAGAAATTGCTGAGGGGCATGTTGAGCCCATTGAATTTTTTTTTGTCCCAAGTGATTGAATAATGACACAAAAAAAAAAAAGTTTACAAAAAGTTGTCACTAAATGATATATTGCTCACAAATGCCATAGTTATATGTGTAATTGCACCCCAAAATATATTCTGCTGCTTCTCCTGAGTACGGGGATACCACATATGTGGGACTTTTTGGGAGTCTAGCCGCGTACAGGACCCCAAAACCCAATCACTGCCTTCAGGATTTCTAAGGGTGCAAATTTTTGATTTCACTCCTCACTACCTATTACAGTTTCGAAGGCCATAAAATGCCAAAATAGCACAAAACCCCCCCAAATGACCCAATTTTGGAAAGTAGACACCCCAAGCTATTTACTGAGAGGCATGTTGAGTCCATGAAATATTTTATATTTTGCCACAAGTTGCAGGAATATACATTTTTTTTTTTTTTTGCACAAAATTGTCACTAAATTATATATTGCTTACACATGCTATGGGCATATGTGAAATTACACCCCACAATAAATTCTGCTGCTTCTCCCGAGTACGGGGATACCACACGTGGGGGACTTTTTGGGAGCCTAGCCATGTACGGGACCCCAAGCCAAGCACTGCCTTCAGGATTTAAATATAAAACGCTACCAAAAAAACTGTTAGCGATCGCAGGGATCAGGCCTGACTCTGCGAACGCTGCAGTTATGTGTTTAGAGTTTTGTAAGTGACAGTGATCGATCGATACTGCACTTGGGTGGGCTGGGCGGAGGGGCAAAACGCAGGTGCTAGCAGGTATCTGGGCTGATCCCGCTAACAATGTGTTTTTTTGGAACCCTAAACTGCTGGGGACGCTAGTATAGATCTGATCAGATCAGATATTGATCTGTTCAGATACTATACCACTATGGAAGGTGTATGCTTTGCGCGTGGGTGTTAGCGGTACTGGCACTAACCTAGCTCTGCCTGGGGCGACGCAGACCCCGACCCTAAAACCTAATTGATATCACCCGCCGGGTGATCAGGGGGTTAAACCTTTATTGGGTAATAAATGGTGGGTGCCCTGATGCTATAAAAAGCAAACTAACTAATCAGAGTCACCCAGAACACTTATACAGTGATCACTGGTGAAAGGGTTAACTAGGGGCAATCAGGGGGTTAAAATCTTTATTAGGTAGTATATGGGGGTCCCTGACGCTATATAAAAACCTGACGGGGAACCTAAATAACTAACTGGCTAACCAGCGTCACCAGTGGCCCTTTTACAGTGATCGCTGGTGAAAGGGTTAACTAGGGGCAATCAGGGGGTTAAAACCATTATTGGGTAGTATATGGGGGTACCTAGCGCTATAAAAACCTGGCGGTGAACCTAAAAAAATAACTAGCTACCTAGCGGCACCAGTGACACTAATACAGCGATCAGAAAAACGATCGCTTAGTGACACTGGCAAAAGGGGGTGAAAGGGTTAACTAGGGGCAATCAGGGGATTAAAACCGTTATTGGGTAGTATATAGGGGTACCTAGCGCTATAAAAACCTGGCGGTGAACCTAAAAAAATAACTAGCTACCTAGTGGCACCAGTGACACTAATACAGCGATCAGAAAAACGATCGCTTAGTGACACTGGCAAAAGGGGGTGAAAGGGTTAACTAGGGGCAATCAGGGGATTAAAACCGTTATTGGGTAGTATATGGGGGTACCTAGTGCTATAAAAACCTGGCGGTGAACCTAAAAAAATAACTAGCTACCTAGCGGCACCAGTGACACTAATACAGCGATCAGAAAAAACGATCGCTTAGTGACACTGGCAAAAGGGGGTGAAAGGGTTAACTAGGGGCAATCAGGGGGTTAAAACCATTATTGGGTAGTATATGGGGGTACCTAGCGCTATAAAAACCTGATGGTGAACCTAAAAAAATAACTAGCTACCTAGCGGCACCAGTGACACTAATACAGCGATCAGAAAAACGATCGCTTAGTGACACTGGCAAAAGGGGGTGAAAGGGTTAACTAGGGGCAATCAGGGGGTTAAAACCATTATTGGGTAGTATATGGGGGTACCTAGCGCTATAAATACCTGACGGTGAACCTAAAAAAATAACTAGCTACCTAGCGGCACCAGTGACACTAATGCAGCGATCAGAAAAACAATCGTTTAGTGACACTGGCAAAAGGGGCTGGAAGGGTTAACTAGGGGCAATCAGGGGGTTAAAACCATTATTGGGTAGTATATGGGGGTACCTAGCGCTATAAAAACTGGCGGTGAACCTAAAAAAATAACTAGCTACCTAGCGGCACCAGTGACACTAATGCAGCGATCAGAAAAATGATCGCTAAGTGACACTGGCAAAAGGAGGTGAAAGGGTTAACTCTAGGGGCAATCAGGGGTTAAACCTTTATTGGGGGGGTAGGGGGCTACCCTGGACCTAACACTAACTGCCCTGACAGTTTTTACTGTCACAACTGACTAAATGCGGTGATCAGTAAATAAATGATCACTGCAATCAGTGACACTGTGACTGGGGGGGGGGGGGGGTGATGGGGGGGGATTTGTGTGCCTATGTGTACCTACATGTCAGTACGTAATAGAGGAAGTTTGGGACTTTAAAATGAAGCACTTGGATAATGATAAATGGACCTCACGCCGGGAAGATAGGGGAACACTATCAATCCCGTATATCCAGGTACTTCCATCCCGATATATATGCAAAAAAGGAGGGGAATTTTGGGACTTTAAATGAAGCACAAGTATGTGCCTCCATCCCGGTAATCGGTACGTAATAGAGGAAGTTTGGGACTTTAAAATGAAGCACTTGGATAATGATAAATGGACCTCACGCCGGGAAGATAGGGGAACACTATCAATCCCGTATATCCAGGTACTTCCATCCCGATATATATGCAAAAAAGGAGGGGAATTTTGGGACTTTAAATGAAGCACAAATATGTGCCTCCATCCCGGTAATCGGTACGTAATAGAGGAAGTTTGGGACTTTAAAATGAAGCACTTGGATAATGATAAATGGACCTCACGCCGGGAAGATAGGGGAACACTATCAATCCCGTATATCCAGGTACTTCCATCCCGATATATATGCAAAAAAGGAGGGGAATTTTGGGACTTTAAATGAAGCACAAGTATGTGCCTCCATCCCGGTAATCGGTACGTAATAGAGGAAGTTTGGGACTTTAAAATGAAGCACTTGGATAATGATAAATGGACCTCACGCCGGGAAGATAGGGGCACACTATCAATCCCGTATATCCAGGTACTTCCATCCCGATATATATGCAAAAAAGGAGGGGAATTTTGGGACTTTAAATGAAGCACAAGTATGTGCCTCCATCCCGGTAATCGGTACGTAATAGAGGAAGTTTGGGACTTTAAAATGAAGCACTTGGATAATGATAAATGGACCTCACGCCGGGAAGATAGGGGAACACTATCAATCCCGTATATCCAGGTACTTCCATCCCGATATATATGCAAAAAAGGAGGGGAATTTTGGGACTTTAAATGAAGCACAAGTATGTGCCTCCATCCCGGTAATCGGTACGTAATAGAGGAAGTTTGGGACTTTAAAATGAAGCACTTGGATAGTGATAAATGGACCTCACGCCGGGAAGATAGGGGAACACTATCAATCCCGTATATCCAGGTACTTCCATCCCGATATATATGCAAAAAAGGAGGGGAATTTTGGGACTTTAAATGAAGCACAAGTATGTGCCTCCATCCCGGTAATCGGTACGTAATAGAGGAAGTTTGGGACTTTAAAATGAAGCACTTGGATAATGATAAATGGACCTCACGCCGGGAAGATAGGGGAACACTATCAATCCCGTATATCCAGGTACTTCCATCCCAATATATATGCAAAAAAGGAGGGGAATTTTGGGACTTTAAATGAAGCACAAGTATGTGCCTCCATCCCGGTAATCGGTACGTAATAGAGGAAGTTTGGGACTTTAAAATGAAGCACTTGGATAATGATAAATGGACCTCACGCTGGGAAGATAGGGGAACACTATTAATCCCGTATATCCAGGTACTTCCATCCCAATATATATGCAAAAAAGGAGGGGAATTTTGGGACTTTAAATAAAGCACAAGTATGTGCCTCCATCCCGGTAATCGGTACGTAATAGAGGAAGTTTGGGACTTTAAAATGAAGCACTTGGATAATGATAAATGGACCTCACGCCGGGAAGATAGGGGAACACTATCAATCCCGTATATCCAGGTACTTCCATCCCGATATATATGCAAAAAAGGAGGGGAATTTTGGGACTTTAAATGAAGCACAAGTATGTGCCTCCATCCCGGTAATCGGTACGTAATAGAGGAAGTTTGGGACTTTAAAATGAAGCACTTGGATAATGATAAATGGACCTCACGCCGGGAAGATAGGGGAACACTATCAATCCCGTATATCCAGGTACTTCCATCCTGATATATATGTAAAAAAGGAGGGGAATTTTGGGACTTTAAATGAAGCACAAGTATGTGCCTCCATCCCGGTAATCGGTACGTAATAGAGGAAGTTTGGGACTTTAAAATGAAGCACTTGGATAATGATAAATGGACCTCACGCCGGGAAGATAGGGGAACACTATCAATCCCGTATATCCAGGTACTTCCATCCCGATATATATGCAAAAAAGGAGGGAAATTTTGGGACTTTAAATGAAGCACAAGTATGTGCCTCCATCCCGGTAATCGGTACGTAATAGAGGAAGTTTGGGACTTTAAAATGAAGCACTTGGATAATGATAAATGGACCTCACGCCGGGAAGATAGGGGAACACTATCAATCCCGTATATCCAGGTACTTCCATCCCGATATATATGCAAAAAAGGAGGGGAATTTTGGGACTTTAAATGAAGCACAAGTATGTGCCTCCATCCCGGTAATCGGTACGTAATAGAGGAAGTTTGGGACTTTAAAATTAGGCACTTGGATAATGATAAATGGACCTCACGCCGGGAAGATAGGGGAACACTATCAATCCCGTATATCCAGGTACTTCCATCCCGATATATATGCAAAAAAGGAGGGGAATTTTGGGACTTTAAATGAAGCACATGTCAGTGTACCTACATGTCAGTGTAGTGTTGGTGCACACTTACTATGTGTTCTCCTCGCAGTCCGGTCAAAAAGACCGCCCCGAGGAGAATGACATCACTTCCTCCCTGCCTGTGTTTACACTACACAGGCGGGGGAAGCTTCTCATTCGCCAGGAGCGATCGAGAGGGGATGGCCAGAAACCAACGGCCATCCCCTCATCCAGGATCGCTCCTGAAGCGAAACGGACCACCGCAGCCAGCAGGAGGGGGTCCGATTGGACCCCCCACCCGCTGGAAGGCAAGCACGTACATGTACATGCTTGTGCCTGTCGGTGCCATTCTGCCAACGTACATTGCCATGCGGCGGTCCTTAATTGGTTAATAATGCAACAACACAACACAACCCTTTTCTGAACCTTAGGAGAGAGAAAGGTTTCCTGGAGACATAACACTCCCCGTCTGGCGTTAACCAATGCCACTAACAGCGTCATTGGACACAAGTAAAATCAAGTCCGATATGGGTCTGAGAAATGACTTTACTTCACCCTGTTTAGAAGTCTTAACTTCAACCTTCCTGACATGACCATCTTTGCTTGGGAATGTCTGTGTGATAAGTCCCAACGGCCAGTCATTCCTGTGTGCTTGGCAGTCTAACAAGCACCACATCTCCTGACTTCAGGTCTGGTTTGTTAACTTGCCACTTATTTCTGAGTTGTAGGGTTTGGATGCAATATCTCCTCCATCTGTCCCAGAAAGTGTTGGCTAGGCATTGCACCTGTCTCCATTGATGTCTGAAAAGGTCTTTATCAGTAAACTCTCCATTTGGGGCACTGACCATGTTGGGTTGAGTGAGTAGAGTTGCAGGTGTCAGCAACATGGGATCCTCTGGATCGTTAGTAACTGGGATCAGAGGTCTAGCATTTATGATGGCTGAGACCTCGGCCATGAAGGTGGACAGACATTCATGTATGAGTCTGACATTTCCCATTTGAAAGAAAATAGAATCCAAGATCTTGCGGGCTACGCCTATCATTCTTTCCCACACATCACCCATATGGGAAGAATGAGGAGGGTTAAATGTCCAGGTACATCCCTGTTGGTTGAGATACCTTTCCACGCTGTTGTTGTCTAGATTGGAAAAGATCTGAAGTTCCTTGGCTGCTCCAACAAAGTTGGTGCCCCTATCAGAGCGGATGTGCTTAACGGGACCTCTAAAGGCAACGAAGCGCCTGAGAGCGTTGATAAAGCTGGAAGTGCCCATTGATTCAATCAACTATGTGAACAGCTCGAACAGTCATACAAGTAAAAATAACTGCCCAGCGTTTGCTGCTGGCATGGCCTCCCCTGGTTTGGCAAGTGGTAACGGACCAAGGACCGAATACGTCAAGGCCCACACTTGTAAAGGGAGGATCTGAGTTAAGTCTGTCAGGTGGAACGTCAGCCATCTTTTGGGATTGTAAGAGTCCACAGAGTTTGTGGCAGGTAACGCAATTAAAGATACACTTGCTCACACATCTTTTTGCTCCTATTATCCACAGTCCAGCAACCCTCAAGCTTCTTCACTCTTCACCTTCAGTGAATAGCAGGCCTTGGTGTTTAACTTGACAGTGATAGTGTTGTACAAGCAGGGCAGTGACATGGTGCTGAGCTGGGAGAATGAGAGGATGTTTCTCGTCGTACTCCAAGGTAGTCATTTGTGTCCGGGTCTACAAAGGAACAAGGTATGTGAGTACTACCTGGAAGTTCTTTTATGATGAAGCTGTTGTGACATGGTTGCAAGGAGGAAGGACGTCCTTTGTCAAGTACAGTGGTGTGAAAAAGTGTTTGCCCCCTTCCTCATTTCCTGTTCCTTTGCATGTTTGTCACACTTAAGTGTTTCGGAACATCAAACCAATTTAAACAATAGTCAAGGACAACACAAGTAAACACAAAATGCAATTTGTAAATGAAGGTGTTTATTATTAAAGGTGAAAAAAAATCCAAACGATCATGGCCCTGTGTGAAAAAGTGATTGCCCCCCTTGTTAAAACATACTATAACTGTGGTTGTCCACACCTGAGTTCAATTTCTCTAGCCACACCCAGGCCTGATTATTGCCACACCTGTTCACAATCAAGGCATCACTTAAATAGGAGCTACTTGACACAGTAAGGTCCACCAGAAGATCCTTAAAAGCTACACATCATGCGAGACCCAAAGAAATTCAGGAACAATTGAGAAAGAAAGTAATTGAGATCTATCAGTCTGGAAAGGGTTATAAAGCCATTTCCAAAGCTTTGGGAATCCAGCGAACCACAGTGAGAGCCATTATCCACAAATGGCGAAGACATGGAACAGTGGTGAACCTTCCCAGGAGTGGCCGGCCGCCCAAAATTACCCCAAGAGCGCAGCGACGACTCATCCAAGAGGTCACAAAAGACCCCACAACAACGTCCAAGGAACTGCAGGCCTCACTTGCCTCAGTTAAGGTCAGCGTTCATGCCTCCACCATCAGGAAAAGACTGGGCAAAAATGGCCTGCATGGCAGAGTTCCAAGGAGAAAACCACTGCTGAGCAAAAAGAACATCAAAGCTCGTCTCAATTTCTCCACAACACATCTTGATGATCCCCAAGACTTTTGGGACAACATTCTGTGGACCAATGAGACAAAAGTGGAACTCTTTGGAAGGTGTGTGTCCAAGTATATCTGGCGTAGAAGGAACACTGCATTTCATAAAAAGAACATTATACCAACAGTAAAATATGGTGGTGGTAGTGTGATGGTCTGGGGCTGTTTTGCTGCTTCAGGACCTGGAAGACTTGCCGTGATAAAAGGAACTATGAATTCTGCTGTCTACCAAGAGATCCTGAAGGAGAATGTCCGACCATCTGTTCGTGTACTCAAGCTGAAACGAACTTGGGTTCTGCAGCAGGACAATGATCCTAAACACACCAGCAAGTCCACCACCGAATGGCTGAAGAAAAACAAAATGAAGACTTTGGAGTGGCCTAGCCAAAGTCCTGACCTGAATCCTATTGAGATGTTGTGGTATGACCTTAAAAAGGCCGTTCATGCTCGAAAACCCTCTAATGTAACTGAATTAGGACAATTCTGCAAAGATGAGTGGGCCAAAATTCCTCCAGGACGCTGTAAAAGCCTCATTGCACATTATCGCAAACGCTTGGTTGCAGTTGTTGCTGCTAAGGGTGGCCCAACCAGTTATTAGGTTTAGGGGGCAATCACTTTTTCACACAGGGCCATGATGGTTTGGATTTTTTTTCACCTTTAATAATAAACACCTTCATTTACAAATTGCATTTTGTGTTTACTTGTGTTGTCCTTGACTATTGTTTAAATTGGTTTGATGTTCCGAAACACTTAAGTGTGACAAACATGCAAAGGAAAAGGAAATGAGGAAGGGGGCAAACACTTTTTCACACCGCTGTACATTAGTGAACATGCTACTGACCGTGGTGGGTCTGTGCACAGTTTTTAGGCAGACGTCCCCTACGATGACCCAACCCAGGTCGAGTCTTTGGGCAAAGGGAGCATTGCGGGAGCCATTAACCTGTTCCTTTACTTTATGAACCTCCAAAATGTCTCTTCCCAGGAGCAGCATTAACTGAGCTTGCTCGTCATATTCTGGTAGGAGGTGGGCTATGCGTTTTAGATGAGGTTGGTGAATTGTTGTATCTGGTGTAGGGATTTTTGACCGGTTGTCTGGAATCTGGTTGCACTCGAGTATGGTGGGTAAAGGTAGGTGAGTCTGACCGTCTATGGACTCTACACAGAAGGTGGTGGCTCTTCTCCCCACCGTCTCAACAGTACCCGCACAAGTCCTTAGGGAGTAAGGGGAGCTTGGACCCCTGACACCAAAGGTGTCAAAGAATGTGGATTTAGCCATAGCGTGGTTGCTTTGGTCATCTAAGAGAGCATACATCTTGACAGCTTTGTTTCTGTGACCCATTGGATAAGCTCTAATAAGACAGATCTTTGAACAAGACCTACCACCTGCAGGATCTTTGCACACCTCAGTACACTGTGAGGTAACCACTGAGATGTTTGAACCAGTGTTCTCTTGCTCCCCGCCATGCTCGTTGGTATCGCTAGCTCGCTGGGCGGTCCAAGGAGCAGGGCCTGGATGTAGTGCTGAGTTCTGGTCTGTGTTGTCACACTCTGTGCATGATACACTAACCTTGCAGTCCTTGGCAAAGTGTGATGTGGATGAACAACACCTGAAGCATATGCGGTTCTCTCTTAGGAAGGCTTTGCCATCTTCTAGAGACTTTTCCCTGAAGGTCCTGCATTTCTGTAGAGGGTGCGGCTTCTTGTGTAGAGGGCACTGCTTGCTAGAATCTTCAACTTTGTCCTCTGGGTGAACGATGTTAGAAGACCTATAGGAAAAATCTGTAGGAGAAACATGAGACTTGTTCACTGTCACTGGCATCCTGTGCTGTTTGAAGCTAGGGGACGTGGCTGATGGCAGTATAAAGTCAAAGCTGGGATCATTCAGGAACTTAGCTTGCTCTGAAACAAAGTCTACAAAAACGTTGAATGGTGGAAATGGTACTTGGAACCTTTTCTTATGCTTAGAACCATATGTGACCCACCTTTGTTGTAGCTTCAGAATTAAAGGTTTAATCCCTCTGGCCGCATCCAGGGAGGCGAGACCTGGCAGGTCTCCCTCCTTTTTAGCAAGAAGTAGTTCCTCTAGCAAGTCGGCTAATTCTCGTAGTTTGTGATAACCCTTGCTAGGTATTCTGGGAAAGTCCTCAATCCTTTTAAAAAGTACATGTTCTATAGTCTCTATCAAGCCATAGCACTCTTCTAATCTGCTCCAAAACCTCTTGTGTGGCCAAACCTCTTCCCCTTCTGCACTATCCGTAGTGTTCCTGGTCGGAGTTTTACTGTCCTGGCCTTGCCCCCCATACTCCTGGAGTCTATGGGTAGCTGTCCAGGCAGATAACCTTTTTCTGGGCACACAATAATTGACTGCTGTTTCTTGTCTGTGTCTTTTATTGGCACGTTGCAGATTTTAATATACACGTGAATGACACATGTGATATGCGGTAAAACTGAAAACAACAAGAATAATATAACATAACCATACAATAGTAAACATCATATAAAATAATAACTAAAATGGTTAACTCCTTTCCCTGATAGCCCGTGGAGGAGGGAAATAAATATTGCTTACCTCCGGTGCCATGGATGGGGAGAGATAGCATCTAGGCTGCTGCCATGAGCTTGAACATGTTCATCCCTGTTTCACTTCCTGACTAAAGAGGAAATGATGATTTTACATCACTTCCTAAGTGGCTGGATAATTTCTCTCATAAACTATATTAATGTTTGGCCAGTAGGTGGCGCAAGCGTAACAGCTAACCTAAAACAAACATAATTTATTGCTTAATAATGCAACAACACAATATACAAATTAAATGACAAGGTGAATTCCCTTTTCTGAACCTTAGGAGACAGAAAGGTATCCTGGAGACATAACAGCAGTGGATATATATTTTATGAACTGCAGCTCAATGAGTCAGCTGCCTGCCTGGCTGCCTGAAAGTATCTTTGAACACGCACTCCAGAAATGACCTACAGTCAGGTATAGGCTTTGCTGGACTATAATGCAGTGGCAATAAATTTTATGAACTGCAGCTCAATGAGTCAACTGCCTGCCTACCTGAAAGTGTCTTTGAAAACTCTGGGAATGGCCTACAGTCAGCTATAGGCTTGGCTAGACTAATATATATATATATATATATATATATATGAAATACACTGCAGCTAACTGAATCAACTGACTGCCTGAAGTATATTAGAGACAGTACCGCAGGAACAATCTGCAGTGAGATCTAGCTAAACTGGATACAGCGTGTGTGTGTATATGTATATATATATATATATATATATATATATATATATATATATATATATATATATAATGTATGTAGCACTGACCCCCCCCCGAAGGAGCTGCTGATTTTATTGGGCTTACTGTTACCTTCTTGACTTTGTGTATGTGGGGGTTTCCCAAGGTTGATGGCCCAAAGGATTGTAGAAACTGACACTGGATGCAATTTCAAAGTAGGTAGTCTCTCACTATAGCAATCCAGAGAATAACCATTCACAACTGGATCCTCACTACTACCGGATAGACCTCCTCTCACCAGGCCTACCAGCCGATAGAGTGTTCAGATAAAGCAAAGCATCTGCCACAGACTTGCATATGGAACGTTTGAATAAAGTCTCTGCCACAGACTTGTAGAACACTTGGATCCACACCCCAGGCCATGAGAGCCATGGGGGCTGGTCAGGGGGACCAGGATCAAACAGACAGAAAAATCCTCTGGACCGGAACCCAGAAGCACGTGATGTCAGTACCTTAAGTACCCTCCCCCAGAATGCACAGCAGGATGATACGCCCACTGGGTTGGTTCAGAGAAGGAATGGCACTCAATGCACACACCTGCCAGATATGACATGCGCCACCTATGGCCAAGCAAAACACAGTGCAATCCAGCCAGACTGGCACAGAAACCATAATTTGGTATAATTAAACCCAAAACTAAACTGCGGTTCTAGGAACGTTAAATAGAGAAAAACACATAGCACGTGCTCTTCAGGAGCCGGCGTAATTTTTTTTCCACAGTAGCGTGACAATCCCTACACCTCTGATCTAACTAATCACTCTCACCTTATGTCATGGACCCCTGTGCAAACAGGTGGTCAGCAAGCGGGTATCAAAAGGTTTAACATGGAACATAAACTTCTTTCACGTCTCCTTAGATTACATTTTTGTGTTTAAACACAAGCTACTCACACAAAAATGATAAAAACACAGCATGTAAAGCTGCCATTTGCGTTAGTTAGTAGGGCAGCAGCGGGTGACGTCATGCAAAGCTCCTCCCTGTATACGTTACATTCAATCAGAACTTCAATGTCACCAGACTCCTCCCCCTTCCCTTCATTAGTAGACAGAGGCACTTGGGGAAAGGGGGGAGCAGTCCAGTGACGTCGATGTCTGTGATGTCACAGGATCTCCGACAGAACTCTCTGAAGACCTGGAAGCCAGCGGAGAGGTGAGTACCGATTAAAATTTTTTTGAATTTTGATCGATCAAAAAAATTAATGATTAATCATGGAATTAATCTTTAATTTCCACAGCCCTAATATATATATATATATATATATATATATATATATATATATATATATATGTATGTATATATGTATAGATATATACAAAATACACTGCAGCTAACTGAATCAACTGTCTGCCTGAAGTACATTAGAAACAGTAGAGCAGGAATGGTCTGCAGTGAGATCTAGCTAACTGGATACAGTGGATATATATATCAGTCTCACTGTGTATATATATATATATATATATATATATATATATATATACAGTATTTATGGTCAAAACCCTTCGTCCTCAAAGATATGGAAGGAAAACATAAACACGCCACATGACGAACAACATAAAATAGACCTGAAGTGTGCCCTGGTCTGCGGTAAGGTAAACCCAGGTGAGCTGGGCAGTGAGCCCTGTGCTACTGGGCGGTATACTAAGAGAAGGGCGCATACCTGGAGAAAGTAATGGATGTTTCTGTAGAGAAACTTGTTTTTTGAGTGCTGTGAGAAAGGGAAATGGGTGGGAGGGTACCGCGCACTGGAATCGACACTGAGCGGTGTGCGAGGTCTGGTTATATACCTTCCGGGCTCCTCCCATAATTACGGGCCACCATACTGGCCCTCTTATTTATGGTCAAAACCCTTCGTCCTCAAAGATATGGAAGGAAAACATAAACACGCCACATGACGAACAACATAAAACGGACCTGAAGTGTGCCCTGGTCTGCGTTAAGGTAAACCCAGGTGAGCTGGGCAGTGAGCCCTGTGCTACTGGGCGGTATGCTAAGAGAAGGGTGCAAAAGACTTGATTTAGGGACAAAGTAGTTTATTATAGTAAGACAATATGATTAGAGAGCAAGGCCGCAGAAGGCTTGAGACATTTCTGACTGTGGGTCGGGAATGTACTGAGCGAAGCAAGTGGATTTCCATCTTCCCAACTTCCTGATCACGTGTGCTGGAACTCCGTTGCGTGAGGCTGCTGATGCTGCTCCGATGCGGAAAGAATGTCCTGAATAACGAGCTGGGTCAAGGCCTATATTGCGTAGGAGGATCTTGACGTGACTGATAAACTGATTACAGCTAAGAGGTTTAACCGGAAATGGTAATAACGGGCTGTTGGGTAATGGATCGGATAAGTGCGCTAGTAGTTGGTCCAAGACGGCCACGGGGCACCAGGTATTGAAAGTTTTGAAAAACTTGATGTCTGTCCCTGGGCCCACCTGTTGTGTTTTAGATGCCTCTAGATGTAGAGTGAAGAAGGTTTGGTGGCGAGTGAGGTGCCGTCTGCATAGCGTCTTACAGCGGGAGCTGGTGACTGTAAATTCGCTGGGGCGCAGAAAACCATAGAAGGCTAGGTAAATGGCTGCTTTAATGACCAAGCTAGGAAAGGGGCCAAAAGGGGAAAGAGAGAGGATGAGCGATATCTCACGAAAGATGGCGCCGGTCACGGGAAGACGTTTGCTGCTGACTGGCGGCTGCTGTTTGAGAATACCACGCAGAATTGTCTTGACTGCGTGAGCGGCGAATAAGGACAGCTGTTGTAAAGAAATAAAGTGTTGGATGCCTGCCAGATAGAGTCTGATAGTATTGTGAGCCAAAGTAATCTGCGTGTGGCAGTATGAAATGAAAGCGAGGATATGATGGAGATCGCCTGGGCTCGCCCTGTGAAAGGCCGCTAGGAATCTGTTGTACATTTTCCAGGCAGCACGATAGGCCTTGATCGTGTTGTGAGATAACAAAAGATTAATGAGCTTGGTAGCATTGCGTAGGTATGGATTCAATGCAGAGTTAGCTGAGACCAGTGTGGGATAGTAGTCATGGTTGGGTCGGCTCCAGGTTCCTGTGAAAAGAACGATTCGAAATTAAGGCGGGACAGGGCATCAGCTAAGGTATTACACTTGCCTGGGATGTGGATGCAGAGAAGATTAAATTGGTGCTGAAGGGACAATTGTACCAGCCTGCGTAGAAATGACATTATGGCCAGTGACTTAGAACGGCCTTTGTTTATGATGTTGGCTGTGGCTTGATTGTCTGTAACGACAGTAACTGTCTGTCCTGCCCAGCTACTGCCCCAGGCTTGCGCTGCAGCCACTATAGGATATAGCTCAAATAACGAGGATGATAGACTGAACCCGGGGATTGCGAGAATTTCTGGCGGCCATGGGCCTGCGAACCAGTGACGGTCAAAAAACGCTGCAAAGCCTGTGGAGGCTGCAGCATCGGTGACTATCTGGGGTGAAGAGGGGGATACTGATGGGATAAACATTGAGATGCCGTTCCAATTTGCTAAGAAATCGTCCCACATGTTGAGATCGGCTGTCGCTGCTTGATCTAGCCTGAAGACATGGTCGGGGTCTTGGACTTGGGAAAGAAATACCAAGAGGCGGGAGACAAAAGATCGACCCTGGGGGATGCTCCTTACCGCGAAGTTGAGCATCTGAAGTTGTCTCTTGGTGCACCCTTGGGTAACCGTAAAGGTATGGATGACCTCCCTGATGCGGGTTAGTTTGTCGAGAGGTAAGCTAGCCTGCATGGTTTGAGTGTCGCGGATGATACCCAAGAAGGTGATGCGTTGTGCAGGGCCTTCCACCTTCTTCTCTGCTATGGGTATATTGAGTTTGGCAAAAACTTCCCTAAGGCTATTTAGATCTACTGGAGGTTCCCCAGGTTCCTCAATAAGCAGAAAGTCGTCCAAGTAGTGGATCACTTTCTGACAGGACGCGTGGTGTGAAAGAATCCAGGACAGGCACTGGGCGAACGTGTCAAAGAGCCACGGACTGCTTTTGGAGCCGAAGGTTAATTTTGTGGCGAAATAGTACTGGTCCTTCCATTTGACACCGTGCCATTGCCATAGGCATGGATGAATCGGTAATAACTTAAAAGCGTCCGCGATGTCGGCTTTGGACAGCCAGGCGCCAGCTCCTAAGCTGAGGATGGTTTGGATGGCAAGGTCTACGGAGGAATATTTGAGGCCGAATTCTTCTGAGGGTATAAGGGAATTTAAACTAGGTACGTGAGAAAAATGAGGCGCGGACAAATCATAGACTAAACGAAGTTTATTTGAGAATTTCCCTTTCACAAGCCCGATAGGGCTGACTCTCCAAACAGAAAAAGGTGGGTGTGAGAAGGGGCCGATCATGTATCCCCGATCAAGTTCATTTTGCAGCAAGGTGCTGATCGCTTCTTCGTCTGTGGCTGCTGACAGAAGATTTCTGCATTCGTGGGTGGTGTCTGGAAGAGTGATAAACCCCGTGTGGAAACCTACGGTGAAACCCTGTAGTAGGAAGGCTGCTAGTGAGGGTGATGGGTGTGAAAGAAGGTAGAAGTGCAGCCATCCGATGTGTATGCGGCTCAGTCATGTGTGGTTAGGTTTTTTGATCCCACAGGCGATTCTGGGGTGAGCTTGGTGGCAAGCGAGGCAGACGTGGAGGAGTCTACATTGAGGGAAATGGCAACCCCTGATTACAAATTTGAGCCCCTCCTAGCGTTTTAATGGGTCGACCTAACTTGTCTTCTTGTGGGCGCGGTGTGGATGTTCCTGAGCTCTGAGCTGTGTTTGAGAAGGGGGGAAAGTACGAAGGGCGTCTGCCCTCGTTTTCCGAACACCAGCTAGCTGTGTGGGTGGCCGACTGGCAGTTGGTGCACAGTGGGGAGCGTAGTCCCGCGAAATGGCGACAGAATAGTTCTGTATCGACTGCGCTCCAGTCGGTAGCCAACTGAAACTGGCTGAGCCTGGCAGCTGCTTTGGCTGAAAAGGAGCAGTGGTAGTCATAAAACGCGCTACCTCCATACCTATAACCTAGATCCGTCACTGTGTGTAAATACAGATCTAGTTCTTCCCTCTTGTTGGGGTTGAGGGAGCAAATTATGTCTCTGACCATGCCGAAGGCGAGCACGAACTCAGTGACTGTGAGCTTACGCGTGAGCCTACGGTCTTTTACTTTTAGGACGACGGAGACATCCCCCCATGTATAGGCTTTGTTCTCCGCTGCGTCGTGTACTGAAATAAGGAGGGATGCGAGATTGATTTTTTAAACTCATCAGAATGCGTGACAACCGAGGTGAGCCAGGAGGTGACTAGCAAGGTAACTGATAGCTCGGGTGTCCGACTGTGCTCGGTACAGACTAGTGCTCCAGAGTCCCCGGGGCGGACCGGGGAGGGTAACGGAAGTCTGGTGTGCTAAGTAGGAATGTTGCGGTCTGTAGAAACTTGACGTGTGTTCGGTCGGCTAAATGCTTGCACTGCCAGCAAGAATGGGGGTTTAGGCGACCTTGTCTGCGTAGTGGAGGCTTGTGCTCTGAAAACAGAGTGGGATGCGTAGAAGTATGTGACAGTTGCTAACGCCTCGGAACCAAAATAAAATTATGCGTGTGAAGTTAAATATGTCGTGAAAGTGTGTAAGAGAAAGGAAATTTTTAAATCTTATCATTCCATACCTTCTAACGATGCACCTGCCTTGAAGCCCTGGTGCTGGTGTCTCTGTTGGGGTCAAGGACTGAGTTTGCGTGAAAAACCTACAGCGGGGTGACATGGGAGTAGTAATAAGGTGGGTTTACAAGCTGTTTCGGGGCCATAGCCGACCCCCTGGTGAAGAAATGCAAACCCTAACCAGGTTACCCTGTGTTCTACCCCCCCCCTTTTTTTTTTTTTACCTGGAATGGGTGGTCCGAGCCTGTTGCAGGATGGACCAAATGGCAAACTTACTGACTTAAAAGAGGAACAGGGATAGAGAAAACGTATGAGTAGCCGTGTTGCTACTGGAGACGTTGGCTGTTTTTTGAGCCAAATGCAGAAAGACTTGCCGTGGTTGCAAGGTGGTTTAGTTAGAAAGATAAAAGGTAAGAAAAATGATTATGTGGGGTTGACCGTGCGTACTTTGAGCGATTTGGTGCAGAAGTTGTGAATGAACATGCAATTAGATTCAAGAAAGGTGAAAGAAAGTATCGTAGAGCTTGTGCTGTGACTAGTAGAACCGGGCTGGATGCGAGCCCTGAAAGAACGGTTGGTGAAAGATTTGGCCCGTTTGGGTCGATGATGTGATAAGACTCGGTGCGGTATTTTAACAGTTGGTTCCGCGTGGATTCGAATCATAGCGCTGATGCTGCGACTAGGTGCGAATCCTACATAACCAGTTGTGAGTCCGTCGATGACAAGGGTTCGGACTGACTAAGTGTAGATGAATGCCCCCCCCTTTTTTTTTTATATATTTCTTTTTTTTAATTTTTTTTATTTAAGGGTATTTGACAAATGCCGAAAATATTCGAATCGTACAGTTTGACGACCAGATTCGAATCGGCAGTCTGGGGTGCGTATGTGATCTGAACGAGTAGAAGGCCAATTTGAGGCGGGGTGCATGTTTGAAACCGTGTAAGGGTAGCGACTGGTTTCGGTTTACTTTGCTGCAGGCAGAAAAATTAACATATATGAAAGATGCTGTTTAGAAAAAAGGGGGGGGTACTAGCTGAGCAATAATTTAGAAAAGTAAACATGGTAACGAATCGATACGAATTCAGAGTAAAGGAAGCAAGATGACCCTGCCTGTGATGGAAATGCGTGACGATTTTAACGAAAGCTGTGAACGAGTACAGGATTAGAACGTACGGGTGAATACGGCAGGTAGAAGACAATATACGTGAAGGATAGCGCTAAAGAGATACTAGCCGAAAGTGTGACAATTTAGCAAAGAAAAACATGCTAACGAACTGATACCAACTTGAGTAAAGATAACGAGAATAGTCCTACCTGCGGCGACGAGGCATAACGGTCGACGAAAGTTTACGAATGGAGACGGGATAGCGATGGTGTTGTACGCACTTACGAAAACGAAGTTAGAAGCAAAGGTCGGCCTGGTGACGTTGTACCGCGCACTGGAATCGACACTGAGCGGTGTGCGAGGTCTGGTTATATACCCTCCGGGCTCCTCCCATAATTACGGGCCACCATACTGGCCCTCTTATATATATATATATATATATATATATATGAAATACACTGCAGCTAACTGAATCACCTGCCTGCCTGAAGTAGATTAGAAACAGTACAGCAGGAATGGTCTGCAGTGAGATCTAGCTAAACTGGATCAATTGAAAAAGAGAGAAATGAGACCATAGCGTGCTCACGACTGCTCACAACGGGAAAAGAAAACAACAAAGTAGTATATTTTGATCATCAAAAGGTAAACTTTATTGAAAAAAATGCACAAGCATCTAAAAAAAGAAATTCTACAGGTGTATCACATACCCACACCTGTGAGATCCTTTCCTTCACAGTACCACATAGTCAAGTAAAACATGAAGCTATAGAGAAAAATTAAACAAACAAAACAAAACAATGTTGTGTACTAAAAACAATACAATATGCTGCTGTCAACTATATAGTATATACTATTTGAGGGTCAATGATTTTAATTTGCCAGTGTTTTTCATATCATACCAAAAATTCACAAATAAATGAAAAACCCCCCTGGCAGACCGATTGTGTCTGCCATTAAGGGTGCTTTAGAAAGGACTGGCAAATACATTCACTCTCTAATCAAAGAACTGGTTGAAGTCCTCCCTTCATATGTCCATGATACAGGGGATGTATTGAACAAGAATCTGGATCTAGATGTTCCTATGGGAGCCCTACTGGTTGGGGTGGATGTGGAGTCACTCTACACATCTATCCCCCATCAGTGGGGCCTCCTGTCTGTAAACCATTTTATTGAGCAACAATTCCCCATGATGGGGGCACAGAGTGAATTCATTCTGGAATGTCTGGAGGTGGCCCTCAAGCATAACTATTTTGTGTTTGTGGACCACTATTACCAGCAATTAAGGGGGCGGCTATGGGGGCCTCGTATGCCTGTCTCCACCTGAGGTGGTGGGAAGAGGACACAGTATATGCCTCGTCACTGTACTGCAGCCATGTTCATATTTGGCTGCAGTACATCGATGATGTTTTTATGGTGTAGACTGGTACCCATCAGGAGCTATTGGAATTCATGGAACAACTGGGTACCAATACGTGTAACATTAGGTTGTCCTTTGTTGCAGATCCTGTTGAAATTCATTTTTGGATCTATCCATTAGAATAAATGAAGGTAAATTGGTTACTCAAACCTTCCATAAACAGACTGCTGCCAATACCATGCTATCAGCCAATAGCCACCACCCACGGTCTTTGATACGAGGGATCCCAGTAGGTCAGTTTCTCAGAATTCAGATAAATTGTTCTTCCCAGGAGGATTACCGCCGTGAATCGGAATCACTATATCAGTGATTCCGAGAATGGGGGTACTCCCACCGGACATTGAAAAGGGCAAAGATGATTGCTGGTAAGAGATCGAGGGCTGATCTTCTTAGGACTCGGAAGACTAACGAACCAGTGCGGTTCATTACCCCTTTTGGGGTCCAATGGTCCCAATTAAGTATATACTTGCGGACCATTGGCCCATTCTCACAAGGTCTGATACTTTGAAGACCATAGTGGGAGACAGGCCCCACTTGGTGACCAAACGAGCCAGAAATTTGAGGGATGAGCTAGTTGAATCTGAGTTTAAACATCCCATCAGTAGAACCTGGCTCACGAATATGCCTAGGGTCAAAGGTATGTTCCCGTGTGGACATTGTGGCACTTGCAAATCTGTGGATAGGACCACTACCTTCCATGACTCTGCTAATGAGTATGCAATTAAAACCTTTATTAACTGTAGTACAACACGGGTGCTTTACATATTGGAATGCCTTTGTCATAAACTCTATCTGGGAAAAGCTAAGCACCAATTAAGGATAAGATTTGCTGAACATCTTAAAAGCATTCAGTTGAAAGAGGAAACCCCAATAGCACAGCACTTTATTCAATTTCCATCAGGAAAGTATACAGGGATTACGTGTAAAGGGCTTCTAAGCCCTCAATGTATCTCAACGTGGGGGGGATTTCAACACGATTCTGTTGAGACATGAAAAACTGTGGATTTTCAAGCTCCAGATTTTGCAGCCTAAGGGCCTCAATGTGGAGTTGAGCTTGAATGTCTTTCTGGAAGCCTAAACGTGTAGGCTCTCCCCATTTATTCTTATCATTATTAGGACCTAGGCTGATACTATTGTGCTTTGCACTCTGTATGTTCGAACTTGAACTAAATAGGAATCTATCCATGTGGTACTCCTTCCCCTTTCTTCTCTTCTACTTTGAATTTAATAGTTGGATCCATTACTCTATGAGAGAGCTCTATCTTAGGTAGCCTATTTGATTGGATTGTATTTTAGAATTATAATTATCACCAGTTTTCACCTATTTCAAGCTTAAGTTTAAATTTAGCTTTAGCTGTAGGGTGTGAATCCATCCACGAGATGGTGCAGCAACAAAAATCATTGATGTGCGGGTATCTTTTTGATTGGCTAGGTTGCCCTATATTAACTAAGCATTTATCCCTGCACATTGTCCAAATGCCTATATATAAACGCATCGACCTAGCATTGTCATAACGCTGCTGTCGCCCCCCCAACACACCCCCTAAGTGACTCTACACTTTGATGGCCATTTTGGGTTATTGCATAGACTTTCTTCTCTTGATACAACTATACTGGTGAATGTTTCACTTAGAGCTCCCTCTGCTGGATGCCTGTGCGAACTTATCCCTTTGGAGACTATTGATGACCTGGATGTGTTAAGAGCGTTTGCTCTCTCACACTGACCAATGCTGTCTAGTGATTATCTACCTGGTAACCGATCCGCCTGTAGTCTGTCCGCTTGCACTATGGTGGCCATCCTTTACACTGTGGATTAATTCCCCTTGGACACTTCCTGATGGCATGATTGTGGTGATTAGACGCGTGCAAAAGGAAAAAATTTGTTTAGTTTTGTTTTGTTTTAATTCGTTAATTAATACATTTTGTATAGTTATATTCGTTAAATTCGTTTTTGGATTTCGTTTAGTTTTCTATCGAATTCTAAAAATCGGTCGCATTCGAAAATATTTCAACCAAATTCTAAAATATTTCTACTGGATTCAAAATGATTTCAACATGATTTCGAAATTATTTCAACCGCATTCGAAACTATTTCAACCGGATTTGAAAATATTTTGCGACCCGAATTTAGGGCCATATATCTCGGGGTCACTTGGTGCTAGAACCCCCAAATTGAGATGTTGTAGTGCTAGGTCTACTGTGTTTGCATACCTAATTTGGGGTTTCTAGCTATAATTGGCTTCGAGACACATGGCCCCAAAGTCGGGTCGCAAAATGTTATTCTCTGCTGCAGAAAAGTACTTGGCATATTGCCCATATCTGAGGTCACTTGGTGGCAGGTGACGTGCCAAGTGGACAATCCACAACTTGGTCACGTGGCACTCATGGCCAGTCACATGGCACTCGTGCCAAGTCACGTGGCACTCGTGGCTGACCACGTGGCACTCGTGGCAGGTCACGTGGCCCTTGTGGCAGGTGTCGTGGCAAGTGGACAATACACAACTTGTGGCAGGTGACGTGGCAAGTGGACAATACACAACTTGTGGCAGGTGACGTGGTAAGTGGACAAATACAAAACACAACTTGTGGCAAGTGGACAATGACATACAGCATATGCACTTGCCTTGCGATCGACATCCGTGACTTCTTCAATCAGGCATGCTGACAACTTCATTGATACCATAAATATAAATGAAATAAGATGTGTGTTTTTTTTGTACTGGTACAAGTATGAAAAGTTGATGTGACAGATATATATAATTAAGTATAAGTAACTAACCATCTTCCAAAATTTCTAATTCAAATTCAAATAGAAAAGATTAGAACAGAATAGAAAAAAAATATAATTTAATAGAATAAAATAGAAAGAATATACAACCATATATTTTTTTTTCTAATCTTTTCTATTTGAATTTGAAATTTTGGAAGATGGTTAGTTACTTACTTATATACATCTGTCACATCAACTTCTCATACTTGCAGTGTACCAGTGCAAAAAAACACACACATCTTATTTCATTTATATTTATCACATCAATGAAGTTGTCAGCATGCCTGATTGAAGAAGTCACGGATGTAGATCGCAAGGCAAGTACATATGCTGTATATCATTGTTCACTTGCCACGTCACCTGCCACAAGTTGTGTATTGTCCACTTGCCATGACACCTGCCACGAGTGCCACATGACCGGCCACGAGTACCACGTGACCTGCCATGAGTGCCACATGACCAAGCTGTGGATTGTCCACTTGCCACGTCACCTGCTACAAGTTGTGGGGTTCCTAGCACCAAGTGACCCCGAGATATGGACAATATGTCAAGTACTTTTCTGCAGAAGAGAATGACATTTTGCGACCCGACTTTGTGGCTACTTGTAGCTGGGAACCCCACATATATTATACAAACACAGTAGAACCAGCACTACAAAATCACTAAATTTGGGGTTTCTAGCACCAAGTTACCCCAAGATACGTGACCCCAAAATCGGGTTGCAAAATGTCATTCTCTGCTGCAGAAAAGTGCTTGACATTTTGCGACCCGAATTTGGGGCCCCGTAACTGGGGGTCACTAGAAACCCCAGATTTGGAGCTGTTATAGTGCTAGTTCTACTGTGTTTGCATACCAAATTCTAGCTACAAGTGACCCCGAGATAGGTGGCCCCAAATTCGGGTCGCAAAATGTAATTTTTCGAATTTGATTCGAATTTCATCTGAATTCGGTTGAATTCGTTAGCATTGTAATTCGGTAATTCAGATGCATCCGAATGTCTGAATAATGAAAATTTGTCAGAATTTCGATTCGGAACGAAACGAAATGCACATGTCTAGCGGTGATCTGACGGACAGCTGAGCGTCATGAGTGGTATGTTACCGGTATATTCAGAGCCTCTATTCATCTATATGACCATATAGCCAGTTGGCAGCTGACGTGTATGTATTCGGATAGGACAAGACCTATGGTCTTATACCATGCAACATAGATCCCCCACTCTCCATATTGTTTGAGGGGTATTACACTGTTACCCTCTGTGGAAGTGTTTGGGAACTACCTTTTAATTTATGCATCAGCAGACTATATACTCTCCAATTACTGGACTGCCTTTTTGTTCCATACTTGTTATACCAGCTATAGACTTGCAAAATAAGATTTTTGACTTTTTTAGATGTTTGTGCATTTTTTTCAAAAAAGTTTACCTTTTGATGATCAAAATATACTACTTTGTTGCTTTCTTTTCCCGTTGTGAGCAGTCGTGAGCCCGCTATGGTCTCACTTCTCTCTTTTTCTGTTCATGCATATTTATACTGCTCCATGGGAGGAAGCCTGTCATATTGACAGATTAACCCTTTGATCTTTTTGTTAGACTAGCGAGTGGATTCATGTGCATTTTTTATCTAAACTGGATCAACTGCCTGCCTGAAGTAGATTAGAAACAACACAGCAGGAACAGTTTGCAGTGAGATCTAGCTAACTGAATAAACTGCCTGCTCAAAGTAAAATAAATGACAGACTATCTCTCTCTCTCTATAACGTCAGCAACCCACTACACAGAGCCGACGTGCAGGCGCCCTTATATAGTATGGAGCGTTTACTTAACCCCCTGATCCACAATTGGCCAAAGGCACCCTGCTTTTGGTCAATTATGGCTCTGTTTGTTTACGGCGCTGTGATTGTCCAAAGCATGCGGGGAATAGTGCATGCTTGGCCAATCATCGATCATGCGATGACGCAGTGCATTATGGGCCGTGACGCGCCGCTCGAATTTAGCGCGAATGGCCCATAATGTCTGATCTTCGCGAACAATCGAACAGCTGATGTTCGACTCGAACAGGCAGCCCATCCCTAGTGTCCATGCACACTATAGGCGTTTTCAGGAGCTTATTCTTCCTTTTTTTTCTTTGAGTACTGAGGGTACTGTGAGTACTGTGAGTATTGAAGGCACCGTGAGTACTGAGAAGCACTGGGAAGTACTAAAGGGGAACTGTGAGTACTGAATGGGAACTCTGAGTTCTCATGGGGCATTCTGAGTATAGAGGAGCACTGTGAGTACTGAGGGGGCACTTTGCTCTGTTCTGTGGCTAATTAAATGCAGACATGGCACTAAGTGAGTTTAATTACAACTTTATTCAGCCACCAAACCTGTGTAATATTTGTACTCAAAGTCAATCTGTGGATAGAATGGAAAGAAACAAAGAGCAAATGAGAACATTGACCTGAGATGTGCCGGGGTCACGTGGTCAGTATGCCTAAAAGGGGGCATACCCAAGTATGAAATTAAATGAAAAGAGGAATGGGTGGGTGGGACACGAGAGCCTACGACCACCAGGAAAGGAGGGCAGGCTTTATGCATTGTATGCTTTAGGGTGCAGAACCTGATTGGCTAAAAGGGGATGGCAATGAAGTATGCATTGAGCTGCAGAGAGGGGAGCACTAGGGAAAGGCAACAGAGGACCATCCCTCGGTTTATCAGATGTAGCACTGATGAGCTGATTTAAAACCAACACCGGGTATCACGCCTTGCCAGGCTCTAAGAACCTCGATGACAGTACCACCTCCCGATTGCTGCATCTTACCATCATGCAGATGTAACCAGAAAAGGCCAAGGTGCCAAACCAGTTGATTGGCCAAAAGTATGCAAAACCCTGGGCCAGAAGCGCAAAGGCCAGAGAAAATGCTGCCTTGAGCACCAAGCTGGTTCACAACGCAAAAGGAGACCTTGAGAGCCTGTCGGACATGTCACGAAAAGTATGACCCCCGATGGGAAGTCTGCTTAGCACAGCAGGAGGGCTACTCTTCTGGATCCTTGAGGATGGCTTAAATAGAGTGCGCAGAAAATAAAGAAAGGCCTATCGGGGTCTTCCAAAAACATGAAATGCTGAGTCTCCGCCAGATGCGCCCCAATAGTGTTCTAGTCCGATATGAGTTGGAAGTAGCAAAAAACAGAAAAGCAAAATAGGAACTGGATGTTAACCGTCAGGACTAGGAAACCTTGACCGGAAAGCCTGGAAAACATCCCAAGCAGTGTCATGAGCCTTCCTGGTATACAAAATAAAGATTTATCGATCAAGGCTGCTGCGTCAGCCCAACGGAAACCTAATCTATCACAAATGCTGGAAACCGAAGAGAAGGCGTGACGCCGGCATCTGCTTCAGAGACCTGGGCCTACTGATACCGGCCTAGGCACTGAGAGGGTTCCAGAATCCACTAAAGCCCCTGAGCCAGTAGAAGCTGCTTGAGCTGCAATAGGCTGATTAAAAATAGTTCCATACTATTGCGCAACTCCTGGCCGGATATAGCTAGGAAATTAAAGGTAGTATGGAAATGACACACAACTGTGTCAGGAACATAAACTGCAAGAGAAATGCGAGCAGACTGAGAAACCTGTGATAGGAATGTAAGCTGCGTGAAGGAATGTGACTGAACGAGAAACATGAGTAGCGCAAGCTGACAAAAATGTGAGCAGCATAAGAACCGAGACTGCAAGAAAAAACGCAAGCTGCATAAGAAACGACTGTGGTGGGTAGTAGTAAAGGTGTAATGGTGAAAGTGCATGTATGATGAAAGGACTACAGGCGAGAAGATTGTGGACCGACAATCAATTAAAAATGAAACCTCAGCCCATATGGATCTGTAGACATGACAGATCCTGGATGTGAGCATTAGCTAACGAAAATGCAGCGAACGAAAGGCAATGACATGAAAACGCATATGACATGAAACGTGAGAAACATGGGAAAAAACATGAGAAACATGGGAAAAAACATGAGAAACATGGGAAAAAAACTTGAGAAACATGGAAAAAACGTGAGAAACATGGGAAACGGGAGAAACATGGAAAACGGGAGAATACGTAAGGAAACATGGGAAACAAAAGAAACATGGGAAACGTAAGAAACATGGGAAACGTAAGAAACATGGGAAACGTAAGAAACATGGGAAAAACATGAATTGGCATGAGAAGCGAAAAATTGCATCAGAAATCATAAATTGCACGAGAAACATAAATTGCATGAGAAAGATGAATTGCGTTAGAAACTGTAAATTGCATGAGCACGTAAAATAACCCAGAAAAATAGCCAAAGAGGCTGCACCCACTTCAGAGTCCCCAAGCTGTACATCAAAGATGCCATGGTTTCAATACATTGCACTGATGATGGCTAAAATGCCCACAACCGCTGCATGCAGTTTTGGAACAAATCTCTCTCTAAAAAGAAGCCATGCTGCACTATACATAAGAGGATCTAGATGTACCTCTATCTGGCTGATGATGTGTAAAGAAATGGCTTGCATAGCCCACTGCCTTACTGCCTTGAAATTAAAGGAGGAACTTTTTTTTTTCCCTGTGATGGAACGAGATAGGTAAATACCTACTGTTTTTAGCAGTGTTACTGTGCTGCATAGATTTAAATTAGAAGACTTGAATGTCCTTTAGCCCCATCTCACCACCCTGTAAGGCTATGCTGTCTTGTATATACAAAACAGTGTCCTCATTTGTACACTAAGCCCTTGTACACAAGGTCGGAGAATCCATCGGAATGTGTCCCATCGGACCGTTTTGTCGGATAATCCGACTGTATGTGGTATGCATCGTACTGTTTCCGTCGGAATATCCATCGAACCAAAGTTTCCAACTTGCTGGAAATATTTTCCGACAAACTGGTCCGATCGGATATACTCCGATCATGTGTAGCCTACTCCGACGGACAAGGTGCCACGCATGCTCACATTTAAATTCCGACACGGAAGCGCTCGTTCAGGTAAAACTACTGCTCGTAAGCGATATAGCACATTCGTCACACTGCAATGTTAAAAATTCTTTCATGAAGCGCATTCTCTTGTTCTTTAAAATGCTGCAAGAAGGAACTTCATTTGATGCTCATAGTCACACACACTTCTCCCGAACGTATTTCATGACTCTTTTTTAACCATTTCAGCAATACAATTTTAGTTTGCGTCACATCTACACAATTTTAGATTTTGTTTATTCTTTTTTGGATGTTTTTTTTTGGGGATTTCCTAAAAATCTCCTTTAAAGACAGTTTGCTCATTTCTCCTTTTTTTGGGGAGTTTTTTGTGTGTAAACTTACCACAACAACATTATTGTATTTTTTATCATTGGTTTTTCGTTTTTAATCTACAGGAGGTTGTTTAGTGTTGGTACCCCTTGTTATTCATTTCACTTTGTATTTTTGAAATGTACCTGCCTGCTCACAAATAAACTGGCCTTTTGGAAGGAAAACACATACACAAGTATTTCATCAAACAAAAAAAACCTTTATTTTGGTCGCAATAAAATAAAAAGAAGAACGCAGCGCTGGAGAAACTTGTTACTTTGGTGCAGCCTTTGGCCCCCAGAGCAAACATGAACAAATTAGAATAAGAAAAATTGGTGGCCTGAGGAGTACATATCTCAGGGAGAGAAGTCTGGTCCAGAAGTCCTAGTAAATTCAGATGCCATTTATGTCCCCAGGATGTGGTTCTTCAAGAGGCTACATCTTATGGCAGACCAGACTGAACCCAGGCCATAACTCACTCGTCTTCCTTAGGCACTTCCCTCCAGGCATCCTTCGAGGCTGTGGCTCGGCTCCTGTAGTTGGGGCAGGAGGAGGAGAAGGAGGGCGTTGGTCGACCTCCTGGCTGCCACTTGCCACAGCCTCCCCCTGACTGAGGTCTTCCTGTGTATGAAAAGGGGACATAGATTTAGTTTTTTGATCATCAATCACACCATTTTGTGCTCCTGGCTTTTGCAAATTGAATGTTGCCATATAGAACAGACTATCATTCTGAGCCCAGCATTTTTCTTTCCCGTCCCAATCATTTTTGGTCACTACTGTCTCTTGATATGTAAACCACTTTATTAAATCACAACTTACTGATCAATAAGAACATCTAGTTAACATCATTAAATGTAACACAAGAAATATGTTCAACAATGCAATACCTGTCTCAAGCTGGGCCCCACCACATGTTGCTGCCTGGAAGGGCCAGGTTGGACATCAGAAGCCTCAGCTGGGGGTGAAGGATGCCTTGAAGGAAGACTGGAGAGTGGTTGCCTGAGTGGTGGCCTGGGTACCCCCTGGTCTACCAGAAAATGCAGCCTCTCAAAGTAAACCATCCTGGGGTAATAAATGGCATCTGGATCTCCTGCTCTCACGGACTCCAGGTGCTTCTTTCTCTCCCTGAGATATGTATTCTTCATGGCCCCAATTTTCCTTTTCAGATAGGCCATGTCTGCCGTGGGGACCATGATCCGCACCAAAGAAAGAAGTTTCTCCAGCGCCACGTTCCTCTTTGTTATGTCGTTGTAAAACTCGTTGTGAAACTGCCACAGGCATGGCATCTCCTTGTATAGTTTGAGGAATAGCCCCATACAATTTTGGTTTTTGAATGGATCCATATTGTCTGCAAGACACAACACAAGACAAGTTCAACTGCAAAATAAACCTTTAAAGGGACTTCATCTGTGTCAGTGTACAAGTCGTTGGGTATCAACCCTGGGAGCCTCTAGACGCGGAGGAGCAGGCCATGAGAAAGTAAATGGTAAGCCCATTCAAGGCCGCCCTGCAATGGGTTATGGCCGCTACATATAAAAAAATGACCCCGCCCATTGTGCCTATATAAGTCGCTGCACAACACGTCCCTGTCATTGCGGCCAGAGACAGCGTTGAGTCAACATCTCAAGGAAGAAGGATAGAAGGCGGCGACAGAAGACCGGGCCACCGCTAGTAAAAGAGCTGGAAGAAGAAAGCAGAGGCCCGGCAAGAAGAACCGAAGAGGGGGACAAGACCCCCGAAGTCAGAAGAAGAAGCGGCGGTGACAGAAGATCGGGCCACCGCTAGTAAAAGAGCTATAGGAAGAAAGCGGAGGCCCGGCAAGAAGAACCGAAGAGGGGGACAATACCCCGAAGAGGGGGACAAGACCCCCTAAGTCGGAAGAAGACCCCCGGACGGCGACAAAGAAGAAAGCCGGGCTTCTCCGCTAGTAAAAGAGATAGCAAAAGAGCAGAAGATAGCAGAGGAGTGCGGCGAGAAGACCCCCGAAGACGGAAGAAGACTCCCGGAGCTGTGCAATAAATTATTTTAAAACCTTGTGCTGTGTTTTATTTACATTTTTTTCACCAGGTGAATGGGTAGGGGTACATTGTACCCCATACTCATTCACATAGGGTGGGGGGTCCCCTTATTAAAGGGGCTCCTGGATTCCGATAAGCCCCCCCGTCCACAGACCCTGACAACCAACGGCCAGGGTTGTCGGGAAGAGGCCCTTGTCCTCATCAACATGGGGACAAGGTGCTTTGGGGTGGGGGGCGCATGGCATTCCCCTTCCCCAAATCACCCCCCCATGTTGAGGGCACGTGGCCTGGTACGGCTCAGGAGGGGGGCCGCCCGCTCGTCCCCCCCCTTTTCTGACTGGCCAGGTTGCGTGCTCGGATAAGGGTCTTATACAGACCTTGGGGGGGACCCCACACCTTTTTTTTGGCGTAGGGCTTCCCCTTTAAGTCCATACCAGGTGACGGGGGCCAGCAACATGTCAATCTCGCCACCGAAGGCGGCGACATTGACCTCCTGTGCTAGTCCCGGCTACCTGGAGCCGTGTTCAAAATGAACAGACTTTTCTCCATGTGTGGGCAAATCAGTTAATTTTTAAAAGTCCAGTGGACTCCCGCCGGTGGTCTGCCGGAAAAGTCAGCTTGTGTGTGGGCAGGTCCGCTAGTTCGGAAAGTCCGGCTCCAGACCAGTCCGCCGGATAGTCTGATCGTGTGTACACGGCATGAGTCTACATCACAGAGATGCTCTACTGCATTCCTGTTATAAGACTTTGCTGACATCCTTTCGGGCTCCTGATCCTGCATGCTGTTTTGCTATTACTATTTTCATCTCCGGCTCCCTGACGTTTAGCTTGTCTGACTATCCCTTCCAGTTTCTGAACTCTGGCTATGTTTTGACTACTTTTTGTTCTATTTACTTTTATTATTAAACAACTGTGATTTAACTGTACTTCTGTCTCAGTCTGATTTCATGGATTCTGACAGTAGGCGAAGGCCATGAATCCAGAAGATGGAGCCAATCCACTTGTTGGTAATATTTTTCCAGATTGGATGAACTGGATCACCACATGGATCAGTTCGCCATGGCATTACAAACGCACCTGAGTCACACGGCTCACCTGAAATCTCCCACTGTGGCCGCCCCAATACAACCTATGTTGCAGGCTGACCCTACTGCTGCTCCAGACTCTGTGCAGGCACCCGCCTCAAGCATTACCTCTATTGGAGGTATGTCTGGTTCCACTCCACTTCCCCAGCGATTTGGAGGAGACCCAGTCCAATGCAGAGGGTTTCTCAACCAGGTTGAGATATATTTTGAGATGCTACCCCAGGCATTTCCCACAGACAGAAGCAAAGTAGGTTTTGTGATATCTTTGCTTTCTGAGAGAGCCTTGGCCTGCGCAAACCCTCTATGGGAGATGCAAAAACCTGTTGTCTTGAGTTACTGTCATGGTTATGCAATAGTTTGTCTGCTTACCTGTTTCCATGTGTTCATCTAGAGACCAGCCGACCCTCACCTGTCTGCTTTTGTAATCCATCCTCTGGCATGGCTCCACCCTAGCTCCTATCAGGGAGCTCTATATTAACCTGTGCACTGCAGGCCAACGCTGCTGATCAACCTTTGTGTGTTAGCTTCCTGTTACCTGCCGTGTGCTCTTCTGTTGTTCCGTTACCAACTTTGGCGTGTCCTTGACTATCCCTGTTTGCCTGTGATCCTGACCTTTTGGCGTGTCCCTGACTATTCCTGTCTGCTTGTGGCCCCGACCTTGGCTTTGTCCTTCACTATCCCTATCCTCCTGTTGCCTACTGTGGGTGTGAGCTGGGGGACCCTGGGGGTCACGACCTGGAGCCAGTTGCAGCCAAGTCCATCCTCACCACTAGAGGCGCTGGTGAACACCTGCTGGCTCTTAGACTCCGCGCCCCAGGGAATCTTACGCTCTAACCCCAGTGGGATCTGTCTCCCGTCCGCAGCAGTCAGCCGTAGGGGCCACAACCTTGTGGTGCACTCCTGATCCCTACGGTGTGCATCTGTCACCTCGCCTCAAGGTGACCTGACAGTTCGATCAGCCATGGACCCGGCTGACATGCCGCTTCCTGCAGTCGATCCGTTGCAGGGCTTAGTTCGCAGACTTGAGACCCAAGAATCGCCTCAGACCCAGATGATGCGATTCCTTCAGGATTTGCCATCCCATTTTGAACAGGTTCAGGCCTCATTAGGACCCCCAGTTCAACAACCTTAACCGCTATCTGCTGCTGCACCTATCGCTTCAGTCGCAGTCAAACATTCATTCCAACTACCAGCTCCGGTCCGTTTCTCTGGGGACTCCAAGGCTTGCAGGGGGTTCCTTAGCCAGTGCACAATTCATTTTGAACTTCAGCCCCAAAACTTCCTGTCTGATCGGGCAAAAGTTGCATATATTATATTGCTCCTGTCCGGCGAGGCGCTAGCTTGGGCTGCCCCTCTGTGGGAACTGAATGATCCAGTGGTTTCTAGCCTGTCTGATTTCTTGAAACTTTTTCGTAATATCTTCGAGGAACCGGGTCGTGTCTCCTCTGCAGCTAGCGCTCTTTTACGTCTCTTTCAAGAGTCCGCGTCTGTGGGACAGTGTGCTCTTCAGTTCCGTATCCTCACAGCTGAATTGAGCTGGAATAATGAGGCCCTAGTTGCAACCTTTTTACATGGCCTCTCTGATAGAGTGAAGGATGAATTAGCTGCTGATCTGGACAGTGTCATCTCCTTGTGTAACCAGATCGATATTCGCTTTCAGTAGAGGGCCCTGGAAAAAAGACGGCAGCACTCCCCGTTCTTTAGGCAGCCTGAGCCCCCGGTCCCTTCTCTTCGATCCGAGGAGCACCCCTTGCCTACTGAGGAACCTATGCAGTTGGGCTGAACTAAATTATCTCCCGAAGAACGTGCTAGGCGCAGAACTCTGGGCCTATGCCTCTATTGTTACATAGTTACATAGTTAGCAAGGTTGAATAAAGACACCAGTCCATCCAGTTCAACCTGAGTGTGTGTCTACAATAGTCCCTATCCCTGTACACTGCACACTCACATCAGTCCCTACCCTCAAGGAGCACACAATCCAAGGTCCCCATTCATATACTAGGGCCAATTTTGTACAAAAGCCAATTAACCTACCCGCATGTCTTTGGAGTGTGTGAGGAAACCAGAGTACCCGGAGGAAACCCACGCAGGCACAGGGAGAACATGCAAACTCCAGGCAGGTGGTGTCGTGGTTGGGATTTGAACCAGCAACTCTTTTTACTGCTAGGTAAGAGTGCTCATCATATTGGAATGGAAGCTGTACATACGTTTTTAAAACGTGATCCCACTCTTGCCGAGTTTCAAGTGGACTATATTCTGGAACTTTTATGCCGCGTACACACGAGCGGACTTTTCAACATCCAAAGTCCGAAGGACTGAGTCCGTCAGACTATCCGATCGTGTGTGGGCTGCAACAGACTTTTGACTCGCCAAAGTCCGAAGGACTTTAGAATATGGAACATGCTTCAAATTTTCCCGAAGGAACTCCGCCGGACCCGGTCCCCTTCGAAAACTCCGCTCGTGTGTATGCTACTCCGACGGACAAAAACCGACGCTAGGGCAGCTATTGGCTACTGGCTATGAACTTCCTTATTCGAGCCGAGTCGTACGTCATCACGTTCGAATCCGTCGGAGTTTAGTGTGATCGTGTGTGGCCAAGTCCGCTCGGCCGAAAAGTCTGTCAGAACTCCGTCGGAATTCCAGCAGAACTCCGACGGAACTCCTTCGGAAGTCTGTCGGACATAAGTCCTCTCGTGTGTACGAGGCTTTAGAGTTTGCAACTCAACACAATTATTTTTGGTTCGAAGGGAAGTTTTACTTACAAACCAAGGGTGTAGCAATGGGGGCAAAATTTGCCCCCAGTTTAGCGAATCTATTTATGGCCAAATGGGAGGAGGACGTCGTCTTTGCTCTGGATTACCCTCAGTTGAAACTGTGGGCCAGATACATTGATGACGTCCTCCTCCTATGGGCAGGTACATCTGAAGCATTAAAAGAATTTTTTTCTGTCCTTAATGGGAATGATAGAGGGATAGTCCTATCCTATGAATCTAGTATGTCTAGGATTAATTTTTTAGACTTGGGAATAGAAATTTCAGGACATCAGTTCGTGATGAGCACACATTTTAAACCCACAGATAGAAACGGGTTTATACCTGTGGATAGTTGCCACCACAGAACATGGCTGAACTTTGCTCCTAAGAGTCAATTCCTGCGACTTCGCAGGAATTGTACTGATATCAACACGTTTAAAATACAGGCTGATGTCTTGAAGTCTAGATTCTTGGATAGGGACTATAGTGGGGTTGATATCGATAGAGAATTGCAGAAGGTTTTGGATATTGATCGAACTTCTTTGCTGGGGGAGAGGCCTCGTAGGGAGGATGATGGCCACTATAAATGGTCCTTCCTAACACGGTTCTCTACACAGCACAAACAAATTAAGAATATTTTTGAAAGACATTGGAGCATCCTAAGGAACGATAAAGTCCTTGGACCTCTTATACCGGAAAGACCCAAGGTGGTCTACCGGGGTTTACCTGCATTGAAAAGTAAGATTGCCCCCTCTATCATCAACCCCCCTGTAAAACCCATGTTCTTTCACAATTGGACAGGTTACTATCCATGCAAAAGGTGTACGGTTTGTCATCATAATAGCAGTGGACACGGCAGCACTAAGGAATTTAAATCTACCGTAACGGGCCGCACTTATAAGATCAAACAGTTCTGGACCTGTGCCACAATAAACGTAGTGTATCTACTGACTTGTCCTTGTGGCAAACAGTATGTAGGTAGAACTATAAGATCATTCACCACTCGTGTGTCTGAACACATTAACTTAATAAAACTTGGGAGCCTGAAACATACTGTTCCGCGTCACTATCGACAACACCATGCTCGAAATCCTATGGGAACTCAGTATCTGGTCATAGACAGATATATTGCACCATGGAGGGGCGGAGCTAACACCAGGGGTGTTTCAAGACTTGAAACATTCTGGATCTATGAGCTACAGACTTATCATCCTTTTGGAATGAACGTGGAGCTAGACATAAATGCATTTATTAATCAAGCATAAGGACAAAATAACAACTTTTTAATTTTTTTATAATATCGTTTTAGTTATTCATTGGCCCTCCCCTGATTGATCCACATTTGCATTAAAATCGATTGTTATTCAGTCGAACTATTTAATTTGTAGTGATTGCATGATGTACTCACTACAAATGGTAATTGGTGGGAATACTATTTGATTGGTGGCCAATTGTTTTAATTTGTTTTAGTAGCGTGTTTTTTTGGAGAAATTAATGACCCCTATTGAGGTGGAGTAAATGTTTTATCTCCCCTTTTCTCCTCCTTTTTTTTTTTTTTTTCCCCTTATGGTGAATATGTTCATGTGAATATCTGTATATATATATATATATATATATATATACTTTGTATATCTACTAAATATGTGTAAAGTTTATATTGATGCCCCCCTTAAGACCATGACTCCGGCAGACGCTGTATGTGATATGTATGGCATCGCCCTGTTGCTATGGAGTTGCTTGACGCCCCCTATGGGGAGGTTATGTGGGGCGGGTTCATATACACACAAGCGGTCAGTATGCGGCTCGATAATGATTGTTGCAGCCAGTCCGTGGGCTGGGCCTCGTTCTGAGAGCGAGGCTTGGTCCTGGGAAGTGTTTGCTGGCTAAACGTTCTGAGAGCAGGGCTTGGTTTTCAGAATGAGGCTTGAATATGCTGCATGCTGTTGTTCGGATGGCCAGGCCTCGTGATCAGAACGAGGCTTGGTTACGACACAGGATGGATGCTGATATGAGGCCTGGCCTCATAATCAGAGCGAGGCTTGACTATGCTGCATGCTGCTGTTTGGATGGCCAGGCCTCGTGATCAGAACGAGGCTTGGTTATGACACAGGACGGATGCTAATTTATGCCCAAGATGTGGAAAATCTTTCATATCCAAATATTCACAGTCTCGCTTATATTTTGGATATTTGGCGGGCATCTCTGATGGGGATGATGCTATATGTAAGGATAATAAATATACATGGAGGAGTTTTTAACATATACACTTCCGGGAACATGTGACCGGAAGTGCCAAGTGCTTCCGGGGTCATTGGTTATTTTGGGGTCATTTTGTATTTATAAGCGATGCTGTTTGGGGGGGTCCACACCCCAGAGGACGGCTGTTTAGTTGAAACGCGTCGGGTGGACCCCCTTACAGACATCGCTACTTTCTGACTATGTTATTACGATTGAACCAAATGTGAGTGTAATTTTATTATTATTTTTTAATAAATTGGATGTTAAAACGGTATCACGCTATGCTAGTTTTCTACTTCCACGGTCTTTGATACCTGAGCCCCCTATTTTCGTGGGATGAGCACTATAGGAGGATCGCTACGGATGATTTCATGACCTGAAGACTTGCGGGAGATTACATACTAGATGTATGATTATCTGGTTTGCTAAACCTACAGGCCCATATGACTCGAGAGGCGTAAGCCTTCCTCTGAGTCCACGTCATTTGGTAAGCCTCCTCTCCCCTTCTTTATCACAGTGGTGGTGGTATTATTCTACACATCAGAAGTTGAATTTCACCTTTTTTCATGTCACCTCAAGTTTGGAATTGTGATTGATATTACACATTTCAAGGACTGTTAGACGTTCACTTGATGGACTATATATGTTAAATTAATTTTATTTACCTTAATCTTTTGTGTGCATGAGGTTCATGCACTCTTTCACCTGGGAGTAAGATCTCTTAATATACAACGGAATTTACACATAATTTCTTTTTTTTGAAGTGTATGTAATTTTCTTTGCTTGAATTAGTGCCTTACTGGTTCATGTGGTTTGTTGTCACCTAAGCGCCACACTTTTTTGTTTTAAGAGTGCTAACCACTACACCACTGTGCCGCCAAAGGTAATTTCCGTGACACTTGTTCTCTTCGTCTGGAAAAACACTCAGGGCTAATACATCTGGAAGGTGGAGCATTAGACCCTGAAATATCACCTTCACCTTCTCGTCTTCTCCTTTCTGTGTTGCTTCATGTCGGTGCTTCCTCTCGTTCGGTCTCAGCACATCTGGATTCCGGAGCCGCTGCCAATTTCATGGATTGGGAAACTGCATCCTCCATGAGACTTACCCTTTTGCCCCTGATAACGCCATTGGTGGTCTTGGCGATTGATGGCACTGTTCTCCCAGAGGGTCCTATCCACTTCCAGACTCTTCCTGTTAAGATGTCAGTAGGGACACTCCACCAGGAGTGGATATCCTTCCTTGTCTTACCTAAGGCTTCATCTCCTATCATATTAGGTCTTCCTTGGTTACGGCTCCATTCTCCACACGTTGACTGGTCTGCTGGACAGATCCTGGCTTGGGGTTCCTCCTGTTCCTCTTCCTGCCTACTCAAGGGTACCCCAAAAGAGAAACTTCCTGTTACCACCATCCCAGTATCTTTTGCTCTTCCTGCTGTATATAGCGATCTCTGGGATGCGTCCTGCAATAGTCGGACTGATACACTCTCTAGGTCATGTGGTACTCTGGATGAGGGGCCCACCTATGAGCCTGAGTCGATCATTCACTCCAGTTTGCATAACCATTTACCTTTGCCTGTCCCTAATCTCCCTTGGACACACAGCCAGGCTAACTTGTCTGCAAGTTCCACAGTCGCTATGCCCTGTGATGCGATTGAGATGGTCGCTACACCTGACAATACTATTCAATCGGCCTCTGCACCAGTTATGCCAGTGCAGCCCATGCCCAATGAGCTTCCTGCTTTTTGTTCAGGACCTTCTGTGACCTGGCCTCACCCTACTGCTACTATGTCACTTCAAACCCATTTAAGAGGCTCAATCCATCCTTTGGATAGAATACCTAATTCGGCCAGGTGGGGTTTTCAATCTTTTTCTCAGGGCTCTCTGCATTCTGTTTGTGTTTCAGCTATCCAGCTTGACTCTTGTGACATGTCACCTTCTAACCAACCTGACCTCAGGGATCCACGGACCTCTGCCCAGTCTGGTGGTCCTGTTCTGGATGCCCAGCTCATCTTTAAGGGTCTGGGGGACCCTGCTCAGGCTCCTGATCTTCTCATGCCCTTACCCATTCCCAAAAGCCTTTAGTCCTCAAGTCCTCTCGTCCTCTCCCTACCTCGGTTCCAGTCTCTGAGGATAATCTAAAATACAACGTTAGTCAAGTTTTGGATTCCTGGCTCCGTAAAGGCATTCTTCAGTACCTCGTACATTGGAAAGGGTTTGGCCCTGAGGAGAGGTCTTGGATCACTGCATCTGAGGTCTTTGCTCCTCGTCTGTTGAGGAGGTTCCATCTGGAGTTTCCCTTTAAGCCTTGACCCAGGCGGGGGAGGGGGGGGCCTCGTAAGAGGGAGGGTACTATCATGGTTATGCAATAGTTTGTCTGCTTACCTGTTTCCATGTGTTCATCTAGAGACCAGCCGACCCTCACCTGTCTGCTTTTGTAATCCATCCTCTGGCATGGCTCCACCCTAGCTCCTATCAGGGAGCTCTATATTAACCTGTGCACTGCAGGTCAACGCTGCTGATCAACCTTTGTGTGTTAGCTTCCTGTTACCTGCCGTGTGCTCTTCTGTTGTTCCGTTACCAACTTTGGCGTGTCCTTGACTATCCCTGTTTGCCTGTGATCCTGACCTTTTGGCGTGTCCCTGACTATTCCTGTCTGCTTGTGGCCCGGAACTTGGCTTTGTCCTTCACTATCCCTATCCTCCTGTTGCCTACTGTGGGTGTGAGCTGGGGGATCATGGGGGTCGTGACCAGGAGCCAGTTGCAGCCAAGTCCATCCTCACCACTAGAGGCACTGGTGAACACCTGCTGGCTCTTAGACTCCGCGCCCCAGGGAATCTTACGCTCTAACCCCAGTGGGATCTGTCTCCCATCCGCAGCAGTCAGCCATAGGGTCCACAACCTTGCGGTGCACTCCTGATCCCTATGGTGTGCATCTGTCATCTCGCCTCAAGGTGACCTGACAGTTACCCTGAGTTTGTGGCTTAATTTAAAAGGGTATTTGACATTCCCGCATGCTCTGCTTCTGCTGCCAAGTGCCTCATGTCCATCGAACAGAGTACAAGAACTGTTTCAGACTACACCATTGAATTCCATACTACGTTGATTACAGAGTTATTTGAACGCCTCAAAGGAGCAGCGGTTTTCACAAAGCTTGATTTGAGAGGGGCATACAATCTCGTGAGGATTAAGGAGGGTGACTGCGTTTAATACCAGAACAGGTCTTTATGTGTACCTCGTAATGCCTTTCAGCCTGTGTAACGCCCAGGCAGTTTTCTATGAATTTATTAAAGCGGTGTTAATAATAACATTTTCCCATTCTGTTGCCTCTAGACCGTACATTTGATAATGCCACAGTTTTATTTATTTTTGATTAATCTACCTTGTGTAATTTGTAGTATTTGATTTTCATCCCCTGCGGCGATGGGCGGTCTCTTGCGGGGATCAGCATCACTTCCTGCTGAACCCCGCACTGTCTCCTGGGATCTCGTCCAAGTAATCCCAGGAGACATTGCGGCTAATACAGCCGAAATCTCGCGTGATTTTGGCTAATACAGCCGAAATCTCGCGAGATTTCGAGGACGTGACGTCATCACGGCGGCCACGTTTGGAGGGCGATTTGAATTTCGCCATTGTTCTCCAGGGCAAACAGGTAAACATTACCAGTTTTACCTGAGAACAAGAGGCGAACGGACTCCACGCAGTACAGCTGCCCCAAACACAAGCTCAGAGGTAAGTAATCTTATTGTCTTTAATAATTTTTAGATTGCACTGTAATTAGAATATTAGATCACAATGCTTTGTATGTGTGTATATATATATATATATATATATAGTAATTATTTTTATTTTATTTTTTTATTTTTTACTGTTAAATGTTATATCGATGTTAGTTTTAATTTAGAATATAAACAACCGCAAATTTTTTTATTTTTTTTTTAGATCGAATAATTTTTCTTTTTTAATCGTATTTATTTTTTTTGGTTGTTGTTATATTAGATTTTTTTTTAAAAATCGAAATGTATAATCAAGAATTGGCTCTATCAATGTCTATGTCTAAAATATATATTTTTTTATCATGTTTATAATTTTAATTTTTTATATTTGTATTTTAATTTATTATTAATTTTTAGAACACACGTATACATTTTATATAATTCTTTTTATTTATTTTAGAATATATACGTCAACAAATTTTTTTTATTTTGTTTAACACATTTATTTGTTTTTATCTAACTATGTTTGTTAATTCGATCTCAATGTTATATTTTAATTCTTGATTTTACTTTAATAATGTGTAATTTTAAAAATATATATATTTTATTTAATAATTTTTTTTTTAGTCTTATTTTTTTTACATCAATTTATATGTTAGGTAATTTTTTTTTTAATTTTTTTAATTGTCTTACTCTGATTGTGCCTTTTAAATTGAAGATCTTTCTCATTGTCAATCAAAACCTTAAATAAATTATAAGGTAAGTTCCAACTTTTTTTTTTTTTTGGCTGCGTTTATACTTTATTTTTATTTTTTATTTATTTATTTTTTTGTCTGCATTAATACTTTAAAAAATGTTATTTTTAAAATATTTTGGTAACGACAAAAATTATTAAAAAGCCATTTTTATAATTTTTTTTTTTTAACATAATTATTAAACTTTACTAATGTATTTTTATTTTATATTTTTTCCTTTCAGTTAACGAACTACTGCATAGAAAATTCTGTGACCGAGTTCTTAGCTGTTTAATCTACATCGGATTCAAGTAAGTTATTTAATGCATTAAAAATGTGTGTATGTGTCTGTAAACCATTTTGCGCCCGCTTTATAGCCAAAAGATGGCTGCAGAGCGGACGCTAAGACCACTTTCACACTGTGGCGGTTTTCATGCGTTACAGCGGTAAAAATAGCACCTGTGTAGCGCCTGAAAAAACCGGCCTCTTTCACTGCAGTGTGAGGCTGGGTTCACATTGCAGCAATGCGAGAACGCCGCAAATCCGCAGCGGGTTCCCGCATCGCATACCTGCCAGCGGCAGTTCACACTGCCCTATGCGAACTGCTGGGAGTGTCAGTGAAACGTTAATGACACCCCCAGATCAGTTTGCATATCGCAGTGCGATGTGCAAACTCGGACAGGAATCGGATCGCATGGTGTGAACCCCCATGCGATCCGATTCTGCTGCGGACCAAAAAAAGGGTCCTGTGCGAGTTTGGGGCGGGTGCGATGCGAATTCAGCCATACTATCTGTATGGCTGAACTCGCATTGCACAGAGATCGCATGTGATTTGCACTGCAGTGCGGTGCGAATCACATCCAGTTCTTGTAGCCGCAGCAGTGTGAACCCAGCCTGAAAGCCGGAGGGCTTTCACACTGGAGCGGTGCGCTAGCAGGATGCTGAAAAAAGTCCTGCTAGCCGCATCTTCTGAGCGATGAAGGAGCGGTGTATTAACCGCTCCTACCCATCGAAATCAATGGGACAGCGCGACTTTGTACTTCGCTCTCTCTCTATCTGCTGTCCCTCGCTTCCGCTGTCCTTCGCTCTCTCTCTATCCGCTGTCCCTCGCTTCCGCTGTCCTCCGCTCTCTCTATCCTCTGGCCTTCGCTCTCTCTATCCTCTGGCCTTCGCTCTCTCTATCCTCTGGCCTTCGCTCTCTCTATCCTCTGGCTTTCGCTCTCTCTATCCTCTGTCCTTCACTCTCTCTATCCTCTGTCCTTCGCTCTCTCTCTATCCGCTGTCCTTCGCTCTCTCTCTATCCGCTGTCCCTCGCTTCCGCTGTCCTCCGCTCTCTCGTATCCTCTGGCCTTCGCTCTCTCGTATCCTCTGGCCTTCGCTCTCTCGTATCCTCTGGCCTTCGCTCTCTCGTATCCTCTGGCCTTCGCTCTCTCGTATCCTCTGGCCTTCGCTCTCTCGTATCCTCTGGCCTTCGCTCTCTCGTATCCTCTGTCGCTCGCTCTCTCGTGTCCTCTGTCGCTCGCTCTCTCGCGTCCTCTGTCGCTCGCTCTCTCGCGTCCTCTGTCGCTCGCTCTCTCGCGTCCTCTGTCGCTCGCTCTCTCGCGTCCTCTGTCGCTCGCTCTCTCGCGTCCTCTGTCGCTCGCTCTCTCGCATCCTCTGTCGCTCGCTCTCTGTTTTCCATCTCCGACAATTGGATTTGATTAAAATCCATAATTTTAAACTTTTTTTGTTTTTTAAATCAATGTATAATTGTGTGTATTGTCTCAATCACGGCTTCTTTTACCTTTAGCTATTTCTCCTTTGTCTATGTCTCCATCTTCTTTATATCTATCTATCTATATATCTACATCAATTTTATATCACCATTATCCCGCATTTTGAGTCTAGTGCTATCTAACCACCAATCTCTCTCTTTACCCTCAATCTCTCTCTTTACCCTCAGACAATTGGATTTGATTCTTTCTAATCCATAATAAAAAAGTTTTTTTTTTTTTTTAATGTGGTGATTTTTTAATTTTTTATTATTGTGTCTTTTTTCTTCTAGTTTCTGCTCGCTCTCTATCCATCCTCTGTCGCTCGCTCTCTCCATCCTCTGTCGCTCGCTCTCTCCATCCTCTGTCGCTCGCTCTCTATCCATCCTCTGTCGCTCGCTCTCTATCCATCCTCTGTCGCTCGCTCTCTATCCATCCTCTGTCGCTCGCTCTCTCTATCCTCTGTCGCTCGCTCTCTCTATCCTCTGTCGCTCGCTGTCCCTCGCTTCCGCTGTCCCTCGCTTCCACTGTCCCTCGCTTCCGCTGTCCCTCGCTTCTGCTGTCCCTCTCTATCCTCTGTCCCTCGCTCCCTCTATCCTCTGTCTCTCGCTCTCTATCCTCTGTCCCTCGCTCTCTCTTCCCTCTGTCCCTCGCTCTCTATCCTCTGTCCCTCGCTCTCTCTTCCCTCTGTCCCTCGCTCTCTCTTCCCTGTGTCCCTCGCTCTCTCTTCCCTGTGTCCCTCGCTCTCTCTTCCCTCTGTCCCTCGCTCTCTCTTCCCTCTGTCCCTCGCTCTCTCTTCCCTCTGTCCCTCGCTCTCTCTATCCTCTGTCCCTCGCTCTCTCTATCCTCTGTCCCTCGCTCTCTCTATCCTCTGTCCCTCGCATCCTCGCTCTCTCGCATCCTCTGTCCCTCGCATCCTCGCTCTCTCGCATCCTCTGTCCCTCGCATCCTCGCTCTCTCGCATCCTCTGTCGCTCGCTCTCTCGCATCCTCTGTCGCTCGCTCTCTCGCATCCTCTGTCGCTCGCTCTCTGTTTTCCATCTCCGACAATTGGATTTGATTAAAATCCATAATTTTAAACTTTTTTTTTTTTTTTTTAAATCAATGTATAATTGTGTGTATTGTCTTAATCACGGCTTCTTTTACCTTTTTAGCTCTTTCTCCTTTGTCTATGTCTCCATCTTCTTTATATCTATATCTCTACATCTATTTTATATCACCATTATCCTGCATTTTGACTCTACTGCTATCTAACCACCTATCTCTCTCTTTCCCCTCAGACAATTGGATTTGATACTTTCAAATTCATAATAAAAATGTATTGTTTTCTTTTTAATGTGATGTTTTTTTTTTATTGTGTTTCATCTTCTTTCTTCTAGTTTCTGCTCGCTCTCTATCCATCCTCTGTCCCTCTCTCTCTATCCATCCTCTGTCCCTCTCTCTCTATCCATTCCTCTGTCCCTCTCTCTCTATCCATCCTCGCTCCCGCTCTCTCTCTATCCATCCTCGCTCCCGCTCTCTCTCTCTATCCATCCTCGCTCCCGCTCTCTCTCTCTATCCATCCTCGCTCTCTCTTATCCATCCTCGCTCTCTCCTATCCATCCTCGCTCTCTTCTATCCATCCTCGCTCTCTCTCTATCCATCCTCGCTCTCTCTCTATCCATCCTCGCGCTCCCTCGCTCTCTCTATCCATCCTCGCGCTCTCTCTATCCATCCTCGCGCTCCCTCGCTCTCTCTCTCTCTCTCTCCATCCATCCTCGCTCTCTCCCTCCCTCGCGCTCTCTATCCATGCTCGCTCCCGCTCTCTCTTCTCTTGCTCTTTCTCTTGTGTAATCCGCAATGTAAAATTATATTAAATTTTCTATTTTAAACTGAGTTGCTAATTTTTTTTTTTTCAATGTAATTATAATTTTTATTTGTGATTAAAAAAAATAATATTGAATATACTCTTAAATAAATTATTTAATTAAATAAAAAAGTGTCTTTTTTTATTTTATTTGTATTTTTAATACCTAATGTCAAAATATATATATATATATATATATATATATATATATATATATATATATATATACACACATATATACATACATATTGTTTGACTAATTTTACTCTTATTTATTGAATAGAAATGGCGAGCTGCTTTGCACTTTGTTGCAGCCATGACAGTGATGCTCAGTCAAATCCTCCAATAAGAAAATATTATGTTTTCCCGAAGGATGCGACACTTCTTAAAATCTGGCTTCAAAACGCCGGCATGGAGCCTGAGATGATAGAACAATACGTTCCACTAATCCAAAGTGATGTGCGTGGGAACGTGTACAGGATGTGTTCTGCGCACTTCCAAGCTGATTCTTTCATTGGCCAAGGGCAAAGAAGAAAATTGAGATGCAATACCAACTATTTTTCCAAAAATCTCAATGATCACCAGCTCTGATACTAAATGGAGCACAAGACTTAATAAAATTCGTAGATCGCAATACTTGATGCCAGGAACCTCAACATCTGAAATTGTAAATACTACATGTTCTTGTAAATGTGTCAAAGTGCAAATGAAAGATGCAGAAACCCAAACAACAAATTTGGAGGATACTGTCCCGGAATCACAGGAAAGCTATTGTAAAATAGCTAGTGCAAGATCAATCTCCTTGAATCACCCGTATTGCAGTTCTGGGGGTGGTTTAATGACACCTCCTCCGGTTCCACATACTGCAACTGGACGTTGGACACCAAACGTCCAACCCACACCAGTAATGAGTTCACCCTTAGAATCTGAGGTCGATAGTCCTGAAATCCGCCCCAAAAGAAAATTGGCATACTACGACGACCCAATTTTCCGATTGTCTGATTGTGAAACTCCTTTGAAAGATGATCTAAGTCTTTGTGAAAGTGTTGAAGACACACAAATAGATGACACTCTACAATACCCCCTTAACCTCGTAAACGAAAAAAAATGTATTGTTTTTGAAAGCAGTCTGGATCAATTGCTGTTTCAAATGCGATGTCCAGATCCAGACTGTATTTCAAAAAAAAAAAAAAAATTGAAAAACAACTAATTGGCACGTTGGTTTGTGTCTTTTCCACATGCTCTGCTGACCACCGCAAAAAGCTGTGGGAAAGCCAGCCAAAAATTATGAATTATCCCGCAGGAAATATTTTACTTTCAGGCGCCATTTGTGTGAGTGGAGGAAGCTATACCAAAGTGAGAGAAATGTTCGAACTTTGCGGCATTGAGATATTTGGAGAAACTTCTTACAGTCGAGCGCAAAATCAATACATTTTTCACGCTATTGACTATAGTTGGCAAAAAACCAAGGGCTATGTTTCTGAAGAATTAAAAAAAAAAACATTGTATCTTGTAGGAGACGGGTAATGCGATAGCCCTGGGTTTTCTGCCAAATTTTCCACTTATACATTCATGGACCTTTTCTCCAAAAAAATTGTAGATTTTGAGTTGGTGCAGGTGTCACAAACAACCTCATCAGTCGCCATGGAAAAATTTGGATTTACAAAAGTTTTAGACAGACTAATTGAAAGCAAATTAGATGTTCAATTTGTGGGAACAGATAGACACACCGGCATACGCAAATTGTTAACCACTGCAAAATATGAAAATATTAATCATCAATTTGACATTTGGCACTATGTTAAAAATGTAAAAAGAAAATTGGTACAAATATCCCAAAAAAAAAATCATCGTGCCATTATGCCGGGGATCAGACCCATAACAAACCATTTCTATTGGTGTAGTAGAGCTTCCAAAGGAAACGAGGAACGTTTTAAAGAACTTTGGCAATCTTTACTACATCATGTAGTAAATGAACATGTATGGATGGTTGGCGATATCGAGCACAAATGTTTGCACGATGAGATTGATGTTGATGCACCAAAGGTTCCCTGGTTAGTCCATCAGACACCTGCATTTCATGCATTATCTGCAATTGTTTTGGATCCCAAGTTAGAAAAGGACATGAAGCATCTAACTTTTTTTTGTCAAACCGGTGTTATTGAAACGTACCACAGTATGATTCTAAAATATCGACCTAAACTAATACATTATCGTTATGATTCTATGGATGCTCGAACTAAATTGGCGGCATTAAGCCACAATCGTAATGTGGTACGTAAACCTGCTTTGACAAAAAAAAAGATGACAGTGCTGCAGAGATTCTAATCGAGAGGAAAAATTTGGAGTATCCCCGAGGCCGTAAGAAATGGATTGTCCGAAATGTGTATGAGAAAATGGATACCGATCATGCAAAAGAAATGATCGGTAACATGATATGCATAGTGGAGGGCACAATAATCAGCACATGGAAGCCAAAGAACCCTGAAATGCCTAAAAACATTGCCCCAATAGAACGCCCCGAAAAATCTGCTGTCGTGCTTGAACACATGACAAGATTTCCAAAAGGCAACTGACAAACTAGAACTCTTCATATGTACATTTTTATTTTTAATTAATAAATACATTTATAACCATTAAATTATTCATGTTTTGTTTTCAATTTTTTTTGTTTATAAGTAAAGTATAATATATAATTTTAGAATGTAATATATATTTAAGTTGAGTCAATAAATAAAGGAATATTGTTGCTTGTTTTATTATAATTTTTATTTTTAGCAAACCAAAAAAAAACATTAACTATTAATTAAAAAAATTTTTTTTTAAATCACTTACTGATAATTGCTATTTATTATTTTACTTTTATTAGAAAAAAATATTACTTTAATTCAAAAATTTTACAAAATGTAACAAAAAATATTTGAATTTTTAAAACAAGATAACGAATGAAATGCCATTTCTGATGCATCATAATCATCCGAATACAGAAAACCAACGTAAGATCCATTAGGATCAGGAAAAACGTCACGGACTATTTTGACAGCACATGACGGAATCACCCTTCTGTTCCCCTTCCCTAAATATCCGTAGATCCAAGCAATAAATGTACGATATGCTGTTTTTCTGAGTCTCCTGTTTTTTAAAAAAAGAACAAAAAATAATAACAGACATCTAGACATGATTACAACCGCAACTATCTATTTAATTTGAATTACTAACTACATCTTTAAATTTTGAGAATAGCTATATTACCGATTATTGTCTGCATCGACAACAGGTAGGCTCTCGAGATGCATCGTAAGAAACGTGAGTCTAACATGTTCTTCGGTCGCTATTTGAGATTGGAACATCTCTGCTTCTGTGATGCATTTTTTCCCTTCAGGGATACAGGCTTGAACCTCGTCGACCTCTTGACAGCACCTCGATTCGACTTGTGTGGGCATTTTGATACAGCACTGACAGGTACACCAATTAATTTTACCAATCCAATTGTTAATTGAATCTTGCGATTCTGAGTCCGTAAAATGTGTACTCGAAGAGTCTATGGTTGGACTTGTGGAAAGGCTCGATCGTTCTCAGGATCAGGATACCTCGCCAAAATTTGCTGGACTATTATATTACGCTAAATATAGAAATAAAATATATATATATAAATACAAATATAGGTTTAAAAAAAATAATCTTAGTTAAATTTAAATAAAAATAATCTTTATTGATTTAAATGTAAGTACAAATCTATATTTATTAAAAAAATTACAATGAAATAGAAATTAAATAAATATATATATATATATATATATATATATATATATATATATATACACACATATATATTTATAGAGCTTGCTCTCTCTCTCTCTCTCTCTATATATATCTGTGTGTATATGTCTATATATATATATATATATATATATATATATATATATATATATATATATAGCCAAAATGACATAATCAATAAAAGTAATTTAAAAGTCTATCAATTTTTTTATCAAGGAACAAAATTCTTACTCTCTCAGATTGAGACAAAGAATAGTAATCTTCTACCCCCGATACTGTTGTTTCTGGAGTCTTGTTCTATAAATTAAAAACAAAATGTGAAAAATAAAATTAAAATTTAATATATGTTTCAAATTATTGAATTTTAAAATTTTTAATTTACCTACCATTTTTTTGGGATAAATCTTCAACTAATAATTTTCAAACTATTTTCTGTAATTATAAAAAGAAAAAAAAAAACTAAAAGCAGATTCTAAATAAATTGTTCGATTATAACACAGATACAGTGTTCTAAAAAGTTGTAGTGACATATATTATTATTAAGATTTACAAAAACATACTTTAAAAAAAAAAATTTATTGGACACTTAATGTACATACATACATATATATATATATATATATATATATATATATATATATATTTTTTTTATGTGTGTGTGTGTGTGTGTATAAAAAAAAGGTTTGCAGTCTCACCGACTTGCAAAGTCCAGAACAGCTGTCCTTATCAAAACAGAGCTTGATCTTGATGGCAGGTAGCTTCCCCTGCCAGGAGCCTTCCAAACAGGACACTGCTGTCCACTTCAGTTGCTGCATTCCAAAATAAACACCATCCACCATGTCTTCTCCACTCCTCCACACTCATCTACCACTTCCTGTCTTGTTTTTTAAAGACACTTCCTTAACAGGTGGGTTACGGTAATCAATTTTTATTCCCTTAAAGAGACCACAACCCAAACAGAGGGGAAATATAGCGTCCTTCCAGGACCCAGCCACGGCGTCCTGTACATATCCCCCCCCCTGTGCCCCAACGCCAAGGAGGTGGAGGCAACAGTGGAGCTCAAACAATGGACTCGGGAGAGAGCATCTGCATTTTGATGCAGTCTCCCGGGCCTATGCTCCACTACAAATTTAAATTCCTGGAGTGCCAGGAACCACCGGGTAACCCTGGCATTAGTCCCTTTTCCCTGCCTCAGCCATGTTAAAGGGGCATGGTCAGAAATCAGCCTAAACTTCCTCCCCAAAAGGTAATATCTGAGGGATTCCAGAGCCCACTTAATGGCCAGACACTCTCGTTCAATTATGGCATAGTTTTTCTCCGCTGGTGTTAACTTCCTGCTGAGGAAGACTATTGGGTGTTCCTCGCCATGAATAACCTGTGACAACACCGCTCCCAATCCTACATCGGAAGCATCAGTCTGGACAACAAACTCTTTTGAAAAATTGGGTGCTACCAGGACAGGGTGTTGGCACAGCGCCGACTTGAGCTCCAAAAAAGCCTTCTCAGCGTCTGCATTCCACTCCACCATGACCGATTTCCGACCCTTAGTCCGATCGGTCAACGGAGCCGCCAACGTGGCAAAGTTGGGTACAAACCTCCTGTAGTATCCCACCATGCCCAGGAATGCACGTACCTGCTTTTTTGTGAGGGGGCGGGGCCAATTCTGTATAGCCTCTATCTTGTTGACCTGAGGTTTCACTACCCCTCTACCCACGATATAACCCAGGTATTTCACCTCCTCCATTCCCAAAGCACATTTTTCAGGGTTTATTGTAAACCCCTCCTTCCAAAGAGAGTCCAGCACTGCCTGCACTTTGGGCAAATGTGATTCCCAGTCTTTGCTAAAAATGACTATATCGTCCAAGTACACTGAGGCATACTTCCGGTGAGGTCGTAAAATCCTATCCATTGCTCTCTGGAACGTGGCTGGAGCAGTTTGCAATCCAAAAGGCATCCTTTTGTACTGAAAACTCCCCTCTGGGGTAGAAAAAGCCGTTTTCTCTCTAGCGGCCTTAGTCAACGGTATTTGCCAATACCCCTTGGTAAGGTCTAACGTAGTGATATACCTGGCTGGACCTAGTCTCTCGATAAGCTCATCTACCCGGGGCATGGGGTAGGCATCAACCCGGGAAACTTCATTAAGTTTCCGGAAATCATTGCAAAATCGCAGAGTCCCGTTGGGCTTCGGTACCAACACAATCGGGCTCGACCACTCACTCTGCGATTCCTCAATAATCCCTAGGTCTAACATCTTTTTAACTTCCTCTGAAACGGCCTTCCTTTGAGCCTCTGGGATGCGGTAGGGCCGGACAAAAACTTTGACTCCTGGTTCTGTGACAATATCATGCTCTATGACACTAGTGAGCCCTGGCAAGTCTGAAAATTTTTCTTTATTTCTCTGCAAGAACTCCTTTGCCTGCTGACTTTGGGTTTTAGACAGGGTATTTGCTACTTGGACACTCTCCACCCCAACCCGAGGCTCAAGTTTTGTACTAGCCAGGGAGGTCACTGGTTCCCTGTCTGTCCAGGGCTTTAACAAGTTTACATGATATATCTGGAAGGGTTTCCTCTTGCCTGGCTGGTGGACTCTATAATTTACCTCTCCCACTTTTTCTACAACCTCGAAAGGGCCTTGCCATCTGGCCAAGAACTTACTTTCCACAGTGGGAATCAACACTGCTACTCGATCCCCCACTTGGAAGTTCCTAATTTTGGCTGCCCTATTATAGACCCGTCGTTGAGCCTCCTGGGCTTTTTGTAAATGTTCCTTAACTAGCGGCATCACAGTTCGGATCCTCTCCTGCATTTGAGAGACATATTCAAGAACACTTTTATGCTGAATTGGTTCACTTTCCCATTCTTCTTTAACAAAGTCCAGTAATCCACGAGGTCTCCTCCCATATACCAATTCAAAGGGCAAAAACCCAGTGGAGGCCTGGGGCACTTCTCGGATAGCAAATAGGAGAGCTGGTAACAGGCAGTCCCAGTCTTTCCCATCCCTTTGTACCACTCTCTTGAGCATAGACTTAAGGGTCTTATTAAAACGTTCTACCAATCCATCTGTTTGGGGATGGTAGACCGATGTGCGCAGCTGTTTTATCCGGAACAGTTTGCATACATCAGCCATAACCTTCAACATAAACGGGGTGCCCTGGTCTGTGAGAATTTCCTTGGGAAAACCTGTCCGTGTAAACAACTGGAATAACTCCCGTGCAATAGCCTTAGAGGAGGTATTCCGCAGGGGTAGCGCCTCAGGATATCGAGTGGCATAGTCGAGGATCACCAGTATGTAAGAATGACCTCGAGCCGACTTTACCAAGGGACCCACTATATCCATGGCTATCCTCTCGAATGGGACCTCAATTATGGGCAGAGGGACCAACGGGCTCCGGAAATGGGTCGCCGGAGCGGTCAACTGACAGGTGGGACAAGAGGTACAGTATCTCCTTACCTCTGCTTTCAAGCCTGGCCAGTAAAACCGGTCGGCGATCCGTGCCTCCGTCTTTTCAACTCCCAGGTGTCCCCCTAAAACATCATCATGGGCCAGGTCCAGGACCTTGCGTCTATACTGTTGGGGTACCAATAATTGTTCTACCACATTTTCTCTCACTTTAGTAACCCGATAAAGCAATTCATTACATATTGAAAAATGTGGCCACCGCTCATTAGCACCTGGCTCTTGGGGCTCCCCATTTATTACTACAACCTGTTCCCGTGCCCTGGCCAAAGTGGGGTCCTGCATCTGGGCAGTACCAAATGCCCCCTGGGGAACACCCAAATCTGGCAAGTCAGGGGTAGAGGCAATTTCCTCATCCTCTTCCCCCAGTGTTACCTGAAGCGGGGAAGGTTCCCCCCCCCTCAGTGTTCAGGTAGGTCTGAGAACCCCACAATTTGACATCCTTAACAGTATCAGCACTATTTTCATCATTATTAACCAAAGTCTTGGCGTTTTTATCAACTGGGTCCATATTACAAATATGTGGCATCTCAGGGTTATTACCCTCAACAACAGGAACAGAGGTACTAGTTTCTTCCCAGTCTCTGGACCTTTCAGATAGTTCTCCTTGTCTCCAAAGTTTTGCAAATAACGGACAGTCACGTCCTATGATAACGTCATGTACCAAGTTCTTTACCACCCCCACCTCTTGAGTACCAGTGCCACATGCTGTGGAGATGGACACCGAGATGAGAGGGTACTCTCTAGTGTCACCATGAATGCACACAACCCGCAAAATTTTGCTTACAGGACCGATCTTCCCAATTACTCTAGGGTGAACCAGGGTTACCATGCTTCCAGAGTCCAGCAAAGCCTGTGCAGGGTGGTGGTTCACTTGGACTTCACACTCAAACTTCCCCTCTCCAAGGTCAAGATGTGTTGTACACGCTTTATGGGCATAAAAAGACCCCCTCCGAAGAACCCCGCATTCCATGGGTTCTTCCTGCAATGGGCAGTGGGCCCGGGTATGGCCCCAGGCATGACATCGCCAACATTGTACATCCCCTCCTCTCCGATCAGGAACAGGTCGCTGAGGGGGTAACGGGTGTGACTCTTGGCCTTCCGGGGTGTTGGTTCCAGGGCTCCTGGGGACATCCTTTCGAAGGGCGGCAGTTGGTCGGAAAGGCCTTGGCAGACTGGGCCCTTGACGCTTGGCGGGGCCAAGCAGATCCTCCACCACTGTATATCGTTCCACCATCTCGACAAGGTGGTTTACGGTTTTGGGGTCTCCATGGCTGACCCACCGTTGAAGGTCGTCTGGCAGTGACCTTAAGTATCGGTCCAGCACGACCCGCTCCACAATTTGGGGGCCAGACAACACTCCGGGCTGCAGCCATTTTTTTACAAGTTGCACCAGGTCATGCATTTGAGATCGCGGTGGCCGGTTTGAACGATACTTCCATTGGTGCACTCGTTGGGCCCGAACAGCCGTAGTCACTCCCAACCGAGCCAGTATTTCTGCCTTTAGTTTTTGATAATCTTTAGCATGTTCTGGTGGTAGGTCAAAATAGGCTTTTTGAGGATCTCCGGTGAGGAAAGGAGCAATTAAACTGGCCCACTGGTCCTGGGGCCACCCTTCTCTCTCTGCCGTCCTCTCAAATGTTGCCAGAAACGCCTCTACGTCATCACTCAGGGACAACTTCTGCAAGAAATGGCTTGCCCTTATGGTCACCTGGTTGCCAGGGGCAAGGGCCACTTGTTCACGGCCCTGAGAAAGCTGCTGCACTGCTTCTTTTAAGGCAGTTATCTGAGCCTGCATCACCCCTTGTTGGGTCGCTTGCTGGGCTGCTAACTGGGCCACCAACAGGCGAGTATTTTCTTGCTGCAGAGCCAGCGCCTCATTGTGGTGCATTTTTTGTACCTCCAGCTGGGTTGCTAAGCGCTGATTAGCTTCCTCATGGCGAGTCTGCGCTTGCATATTAGCCAAGGACAGCTGTTTAATTAGCTCCTCCATTGTTTCAGCTTTCAACAGTTGTGCAGCTTTAACCCAGGACATAAATTCACTGTACTGTCCCTTTAAATGTCAGTTCAAATCCAATGCAAAAAAAAAAATAGCAAGAAAAACGCCTGTTACTTTGTCCTGCCCGCATTCTCCACCACTTGTAATGTTCGGGGGACCAGGTAGATCGCAGGACACAGGCTTTTCATACAACAAAGGGTTTAATAACTTAAATAGCTTTACAGCAGCCAAAAACAAAAGGAAAAAAGGTTTGTAGTCTCACCGACTTGCAAAGTCCAGAACAGCTGTCCTTATCAAAACGGAGCTTGATCTTGATGGCAGGTAGCTTCCCCTGCCAGGAGCCTTCCAAACAGGACACTGCTGTCCACTTCAGTTGCTGCAGTCCAAAATAAACACCATCCACCATCCACCATCCACCATGTCTTCTCCACTCCTCCACACTCATCTACCACTTCCTGTCTTGTTTTTTAAAGACACTTCCTTAACAGGTGGGTTAATCAATTTTTATTCCCTTAAAGAGACCACAACCCAAACAGAGGGGAAATATAGCGTCCTTCCAGGACCCAGCCACGGCGTCCTGTACAATATATATATATATATATATATATATATATATATATATATATCTATATATAGATATATAGATATAGATATATATATAGATATATAGATATAGATATATATATATATAATTGATATATATATATTTATATAGTTAATTCTTCTATTTATTTCTATATGTAATCTCTCCGCTCCTCAATATGTCATTATAACTGTGTGTGTGTGTGTATATATAAATAAACACCATTTCTAATAATAAATATTTACTTTTTATTTCAGGAAAAAAATATTGACATAAAGAACATCCACTTTCAATTATTGTGAAATGGTAAGTCCATTTTTATTTATATAGGCATATATAAATATGTTATGGTAACATTTTTTTAACTTGACTTGTATTTTTTTTTTTTTAGGAAAATACTGAAGTTCCCTCAGGATCCGGAATGCGAAGTTATAGTTCTCTCACTCAAGAGGAAAGGGTAATTCAGATAGAAAATTGTCTATATTATACTTTTATTTCAGTTGTATCTCTACACATGTCAGTATGTGTATAATGATAGAAAAAAATGTCTATAATAATCACTGATTTTATTTTATTTTTTCCATAAATATTAGCAATAAAATTAATAATTTTTCACTTTTCTTTAATTTTGGTATGTATTTTTTGCTTTTTATCTTTTTTATTTCTTGTAATTTTTATGTTTTTATTGTAGAAAACTAAATAGTTCTTATTTTTTCTAAATGTATTTACAAATTTTATGTATGCTTTTATATTATGCTGTGTTTATTATTTGTATATTTTTTAAAGAGAAATATGATGATCCAACTACTGTTGGCAAGGTATCCCGACACTGAACACGATCCGGCCTTTCCCAATAATCCCCGGATACCAATTACCCCTGACGATTCGAAAACCAGCCAATCTCAAGATACCACTGAAGACCGAATTGGCAACACTCACTGGTGTCTTTGTGAGTGTTGCATACCAATGGCAACGCAAATCGAATCTGTGTGTTGCCGGGAAATACACGAGGTTGAGGGATGCATCCCTGAGGGCGGCAAATGTATCACCTATGCGGATATGTTCATTTCCCAAATTGCAATGCTAGAACATGTTCGACTCACATCCATGGCCATGCATCTCGATGATTTACCTGTCGTGGATGCCAACAACAATCGGTAATTATGTTCATTTGTAATAAATAAATTAGAAATACACTATGGCTTCTTTGGCCTTTTTTCATTTTTAATTTTATTTTATTTTCAGGCGATTACGGAAGACAGCCTACCGGTTATTCATCGCATGGATTTACGGATATTTAGGGAAGGGTAATCGGAGAGTAGTTCCGTCATGTGCTGTTAAAGTTGTTAGAGATGTCTTTCCAGATCCGAATGGTTCCTATGTCGGTTTTTTATATTCAGATGATTACGATGCCTCTGAGATGGCATTTCATTAAAGATTGATGTTTTAATTTTTTTGGTTATTGAATAATAATATATTTTTGGTTATTGTTTTTAATTGTATTATATTTGTTTTAATAAATCATATTTCATTAAGATGATTGTTTTTGTATTTATTTTCCACTGAATTGTATATACACATTGCACAAACTGTGTATGTTTACTAATAATACACATGAAGCTGTCAGTAGACTTCAAAGCGTTTTATTAAATAAATATAATAAACTAGAATATATATATTAACAATATCTTAAACATTATGTCCCTTACAAAACAAAAGAAACTTTATTACTATTTATTTTTGATTTAAAACAATATCTTTTAAAAAAAGGAGTAAACTTATCACAACGACCGTTTCAATTTTCAAAGTTGAGGAAAACATGCTATATGCTCCCTTACTGCAGTACTGGTATCCGGCCTTTCTATTGGAGTTATATTTTTAGGCATATCTGGATTTTTGGGTTTCCACGAGGTGATTGGCGTCCCCTCAACAATGCTAATCATTTTTGAAAGCAGATGGAAGGCATGTTCATTCTCCATTTTTTGGAAGAGTTTACGGACAATTCATTTCTTTCTTCCTCGCGGAAACTCCAGACTTTTTCTTTCCACCGAAACAACTTCTCCTTTTTCATCTATTTTTTTTATCACAGCGGGGTTGCGTATCACATTATGATTATGGCATAATGCTGCCAATTTAGTTCTAGCTTCCATGGAATCAAATTTATAATGAATTCGCTTGGGGCGATATTTTAGCATCATACTGTGATACGTTTCGATTACCCCGGTTTGACAAAAAAAAGTTAGATGTTTCATGTCCTTTTCCAATTGTGAATCTAGAACGATTGTGGACAATGCAACAAATGCAGGTGTATTTTTGATTAACCAGGGAACAGACGTAGGTTCCTCGTTGATCTCATCATGTAAGCATTTGTGCTCTACGTTTCCAATTGTCCATACATGAACATTTACAACGTGGTGTAGTACAGATTGCCAACGTTCTTTTAAAACGGTCTCGTTACCTTTACAATGTCTACTACACCAGTAGAAATGAGTCAGTATGGATGGCACCCACGGCAAAAGTGCACAATGTATTTTTTTGGGGGAAATTTGAACCAATTTGCGTTTAAAATTTTTCACATAATGCCAAATGTCGAATTGATGATTTAAATTTTTATATTTTTCGTTTGTTGACAGTAATTTTGGAATGCCAGTGTGTCGATCTGTTCCCACAAATTGAATATCCAATTTTTGGTCAATTATGTGATCTAAACATTTGGTAAATCCAAACTTCTCCATAGCAACCGATGAAGTTGTTTGTGACACCTGCACTAATTCAAAGTCCACAATTTTCTTTGAAAAGAGATCCATGAAAGTGTAAGTGGAGTATTTGGCCGAAAAACCGGGACTGTCACATTGACCGTCCTCAACAAGAAAAACAGGTTTTTCAGTCAAACCATCAATCACATTTGATCTATTCTCTTGCCAACTGCGATCAATAGCTTTAAAGATGTATTGATTTTGGGCTCGGTTGTACGAAGAGTTGCCAAACATCTGTATGCCACATAAATCAAACATTTCTCTAAGTTTGGCATAGCTTCCTCCACTTACACATAAGGCCCCAGCAAGCAGAATGTTACCCACTGCATATTGTTTAGTTTTTGGTTGGCTCTCCCACAACTTTAATCTGTGTTAATTTACACATGTTGAATATGCTGTCACCATGGTACCAACAGTTTGTTTTTCAATTTTATGAATACGAGAATAACAATCAGTGTCAGGGCAATGCATATTGTAGAGCAGTTTGTCCAGGCAACTTTCGAAAACAATGTATTTTTTTCTTTCACCCAATCTATTGGGTGAGGAATTATTTCTTCTGGTTCTGTTTCGTCTACACTTTCACAAATACTCAGATCACTTTTTTGTGGTGTTTCACATTGTGATGCATGAAAACTTGGGTCTTCTGCATACGCCAATTTTCTCCTTTTTGGAACAACCTCAGGATTTTCAATATACCGATTTACTGATGTCTTTGTTTTCTGAGGTATTTGTGAAGGTGTGGACGAGACAGATGAGGGAGATAAAGGGGTCACTGCTATCATTTCTGATGTTTGAGGGTGTTGACCTGAACAGCGGTGTCATTGAACACATAGAATATGCATGATCCAATGACAGCGCTTGTGGACTTGCTATCTTAGAATAACTGCCTTCGGATTCAGTTAAGGTTACATCTAATGGTTCCGTCTGGGTTCCAGCTTCCTGTGTAGTGACAATAGAACATTGAGAACATCTACTCATGACATGGGTAATATCTGATCTTCCTGCTTCTAATAAACCTTTTTTTCTCAAATTGTCTAATCTGTTTTGCCATTTATTACCACGATGTGTTGGGCCAGGCAATTCACTGAAAATAGTTGGGACTGATTGTGGTATCAGTTTTCTTACACTTCCGTCGACATGGAAACAGTGACTTTCAAAGTGCACTGAACACAGTCGATAATCATTTTTGTGCAAATCAGCTTTAATAAGAGGGATATATTGATGGATCATTGTCGGCTCCATGCCAGCATTTTCAAGCCAAACTTGAATTTGCTGCTCGTCTGTCGGAAAGGAATGGTAGCTGATGTTCTCATTTTTAGGTTTTGAAGTGCTGTAGTTTTTGCAATATTTTGCAAAGCAGGCCGGCATTTCCAAAGAATACATAAGATGAATCGGTTAGTGTATACATAATATTTCAAACAGTGTGAATATTGCAAAAAATTTAAGTGTAAAAAAAAATAAAGAAAAATTTGAAAGAAAAATTCAAAACAAAGAAAATAATTTTTCGGCAAAAATTTAAAAAAGAGGTACCAGAAGGGGAACCAAATGGGGTATTATTTGTGTTTAAAAACATTGGTGATATACAATCAATTTAGTTCTTAGAAATAATTAGACATAAATTAACACAAGCTCTTATTGGCTTAGTTAAAGAGACTAGCAGTCTAAGTAATATTTTTTTAGGACAATAGTATATATTCGAAAATAAAAAACAAAGACAAATAAATAATATTAAAATCTTTATTTAATTGAAAATAAACATGAAAAGGTACATTCATGAAAAGGTGTTGAACAAACATTAGAAGTATTATACAAAAAAAGATATACATTCATAAACAATTTATGTTTTTGAATGAGTACAAAAACAATTGTCTCAATAAAAAGCAGAGAGAGAGAGTGATACTAAGAAGAAGGATAGAGATGGAGGAAGCGAGAAAGAGGAGTGAGAGAGACAGCTGGCGAGAGCAGGGAGGGAAGAGAGAGAAAGAGTAGAGAGGAAAGAGAAAAGAGTGAATAAAGGAGAGAGAGAGAGAGAGAGATGGAGAGAGATGTAGAGAGAAGAGAGGGGGTGTGGGAGAGAGAGAGAGAGAGAGAGAGAGAAAGGAGGAGTGAGAGAGAGAGAGAGAGAGAGAGAGAAAGGAGGAGTGAGAGAGAGAGAGAGAGAGAGAGAGAAAGGAGGAGTGAGAGAGAGAGAAAGGAGGAGTGAGAGAGAGAGAGAGAAAGGAGGAGAGAGAGAGAGAGAGAGAGAGAGAGAGAGAGAGAGAGAGAGAGAGAGAGAAAGGAGGAGAGAGAGAGAGAGAGAAAGGAGGAGTGAGAGAGAGAGAGAGAGAGAGAGAGAGAGAGAGAGGAAGAAGAAGAGAGAGAGAGAGAGATAGATAGATAGAGGGGAAAAAAGGAGGAGAAGTAAAAAAAGGAAGAGAGAAGAAGAAGAAGAAGAAAGAGAGAAGAAGAAGAAGAAAGAGAGAAGAATAAGAAGAAGAAGAAAGGAGAGAAGAAGAAAGAGAGAAAGGAGGAGTGAAAGAGAGATAGAGATAGAGAAAGAGGGAGAAAGAGGGAGAGAGAAAGAGGGAGAGAGAGAGAAAGAGGGAGAGAGAGAGAAAGAGGGAGAGAGAGAGAAAGAGGGAGAGAGAGAGAGAGAGCGAGAGAGAGACATTGAGCGAACAAAAGAAATACATGCAAATAATTGAAAACTTTACAATACAAAAATTATTTTGATGTTTTTGAAATGAATCCAAAGTAAAAGTGAGAAAAAGGAGGAGAGATAGAGCGAGAAAAAAAAAGCAAGAGAGAGCGAGATAAAAAAAGGAAGAAAGAGAAAAAAAAAATAAGAGAGAAGGAGAAGATGAGAGAAGAGAGAAGAGAGAAGAGAGAAGAAAAAGAAGAATAAGAGGAAGAAGAAGAGGAAGAAGAAGAAGAAGAAGAAGAGAGAGAGAGAGATAAAGGAGGAGTGAGAGAGAGAGAGAGAGAGAGAGAGAGATAAAGGAGGAGTGAGAGAGAGAGAGAGAGAGAGAGAGATAAAGGAGGAGTGAGAGAGAGAGAGAGAGATAAAGGAGGAGTGAGAGAGAGAGAGAAAAATGAGGAGTGAGAGAGAGAGAGAGAGAGAGAAAGGAGGAGTGAGAGAGAGAAATGAGGAGAGAGAGAGAGAGAGAAAGGAGGAGAGAGAGAGAGAGAGATAGAGATAAAGGAGGAGTGAGAGAGAGAGAGAGAGAGAGAGAGAGAGAGAGAGAGGGGGAGGAAGAAGAAGAGAGAGAGAGAGATAGATAGAGGAAAAAAAAGGAGGAGAGGTAAAAAAAGGAAGAGAGAAGAAGAAGAAGAAAGAGAGAAGAAGAAGAAAGAGAAGAGAATAAGAAGAAGAAGAAAGGAGAGAAGAAGAAGAAGAAGAAGAAGAGAGAAAAAGAAGAAAGAGAGAAAGGAGGAGTGAAAGAGAGAGAGAGATACAGTGGTGTGAAAAAGTGTTTGCCCCCTTCCTCATTTCCTGTTCCTTTGCATGTTTGTCACACTTAAGTGTTTCGGAACATCAAACCAATTTAAACAATAGTCAAGGACAACACAAGTAAACACAAAATGCAATTTGTAAATGAACTTGTTTATTATTAAAGGTGAAAAAAAATCCAAACCATCATGGCCCTGTGTGAAAAAGTGATTGCCCCCCTTGTTAAAACATACTATAACTGTGGTTGTCCACACCTGAGTTCAATTTCTCTAGCCACACCCAGGCCTGATTATTGCCACACCTGTTCACAATCAAGGCATCACTTAAATAGGAGCTGTTTGACACAGTAAGGTCCACCAGAAGATCCTTAAAAGCTACACATCATGCCGAGACCCAAAGAAATTCAGGAACAATTGAGAAAGAAAGTAATTGAGATCCATCAGTCTGGAAAGGGTTATAAAGCCATTTCCAAAGCTTTGGGAATCCAGCGAACCACAGTGAGAGCCATTATCCACAAATGGCGAAGACATGGAACAGTGGTGAACCTTCCCAGGAGTGGCCGGCCGCCCAAAATTACCCCAAGAGCGCAGCGACGACTCATCCAAGAGGTCACAAAAGACCCCACAACAACGTCCAAGGAACTGCAGGCCTCACTTGCCTCAGTTAAGGTCAGCGTTCATGCCTCCACCATCAGGAAAAGACTGGGCAAAAATGGCCTGCATGGCAGAGTTCCAAGGAGAAAACCACTGCTGAGCAAAAAGAACATCAAAGCTCCTCTCAATTTC
>NW_027507784.1:218839506-218909506 GCF_037356315.1 Lithobates pipiens
AATTTTGCAAATACATTAGCTAAAATATTTAAATTCAGTACGACATTTTAAAAAAAAGGTACTGTTGAAAAAAAAAATGTTTACGTTGTAAAAAAAAAAAGGAAAAGGTGAAAAAAAAAATGTAAATAGTAAAATAAAACAAAATTGTAAAATACAAAGTTTTTTTAAACTATTTGATCGGTCTAAAAATCGTAAAATAAAAAAATAAATAAAAAAGCATTCATTTTAGAGACAAAAACGATTTTCTATATTAGAACAGGATTGCTAACAGTAGAAATACAGCAACTAAATACACAATACAATATAGGTATAATTAGCAACAGAATGAGGCTAATTATACCATGGAGTAAAGATTACTTACCTTTTGTGAGAAGCTGTATGAAGAGAAGATCCGCAGGTGCTGTTTCCTTTGTGTGCTTTGTTTTGCTTCCTCGTGTGCAATGGTGGTAATGGCAGATACAGCTGCCTGCCCACTTTAAAAATGGCAAATTCGGACAGGCCCTCATCACGTGACCGGCGTCCTAACGAAATCTCACGAGATTTCGCAATTTCATTGTCCCCCCATGGATTCTTGGGAAATAGCTTAGAAATTTCCCAGGGACCATTGCGAGGACGATAACCACGCCTACTCCCACGGGAGGACAACCCGGAAGTCAGCAGAAACATCTGAAATAAAAGGTAAGTAATGAATATTTTTTTTTTGTTCAGGGTTCATTTAGGTAAGTATTCTATCTTGTGATTTTAATAATATGAAGTTAAATTTTTAGGTACCAAACCGCTTTAAGACAGAAGCAGGAGACACGGTATATGACCCAAAAAATATTTTGAAAACATTCCATACGTTCTACTCAAGGTTGTATAATATACCTAATCAGCTAGCAGAGCATGATATTGAATTTCTTCAACATAAAATAAAGCAATATATATAAGAGACTGCTATACCGGCCTTAACATTAGTTGAAATAGAATAATTGGAAAATTGGTTCTCAGAGACTGAACTCTTGAAAGTAATTGACTTTTTAAAAATAAGTAAAAGTCTGGGTTCGGATGGTTTTACGCCATGGTTCTATAAAATATTTAAGGATCTATTAGTTCCAATTATGAAATGGACTTTTAACTAAGTGTCTCTTTCTCAATCATTTGTTCCACAAAGTATGCAGGCATATATTTCACTTATACCTAAGCCAGAAAAAGACCACACACAATGCGGAAATATCGCTGACAAATATCGATCTTTGAATATATTCAAATATTATAGCTAATAGACTTACTCGGAAGTTACCGAGAACTATCCACCCCGACCAAGTGGGATATTATAGAAGCCAGGGAAGTGAAGGATAACACTCTAAAGACCTTGAAGTTAATTGAGTACGCCCGGAGACACGCCATCCTATCTTGTCTTCTGGCAATAGAGGCTTTCGACAGGGTGGGATGGCGATTTTTTGAAGAAGCGCTGAGACAATGGGGAGTTGGACCTGTGCTTATGGAAAAAATAATGGTCTTATATCAGAACCCAACAGCCAGAATAAAGGCAAACGGGCATGTATCCGAAATAGTTACTATAACAAATGGAACTCGGCAGGGATGTCCCCTGTCTCCATTGTTATATGTTTTAGCTATGGAACATCTGATGCCTGCGATTGGGTACAATAAAGACATCCAGGGAATTAAGGTAAAAACTGAGGAATATAAAATATCGACGTATGCAGATGATCTGCTAATATACATCACAAACCCAATAGTGACAATACCAAATGTAGTAAACGAGTTTAAATGTTTTAAATAAGTGAACAGGGTGGGCTGCGCTAAAAACAAAAAATCTGTGTCTAAAGTCTAATCAAAAAACCTCAATAGTCATAAAAAACAATTTTTGGTGAAATTTTGTTTTTACGAATGATGAAATTATATAAGTGAATAATGTCTTATCATCATATCGATAAAAAATATTATAAGTGAAAAATTGAATTATAAAACAAAACCAATAATGAAATTAGCAGAAATGATATACCCCTAATGTGTAAATCATATACAATAAAGAGAAAAATGAACCCACACACCAATCAGATAATTCAAGTGAGTAAACTAGAAAAAATAAAAAATATTTTCAAAAACAACAAAAAATTGTATATATTGAAACAAAAATCACAGGCACCACACTGCTCTTGTATCCAATACGAAGCCTCCAGTCAGGAAACGAGGGTATCGTGGATCATATGGAAAAATTCAAAAAGGCACTCGCATAGCGTAAAACCACTTAGTTTTAATAAAGTAAAATATAAAATATTGCACTCACATGTACATAGAAGAAAATGATCGTATAAAAAAAAACGAGCCGGCCGGACTCGTATGCCGCCCGCACTTCCTAGTTGGGCGTAGAACGCGGAGACGTCAGAACGCCTACCTCCCTACGCGCGTTTCGTCACGAACGGACGTGTTCACGGGACGTTCGTGACGAAACGCGCGTAGGGAGGTAGGCGTTCTGACGTCTCCGCGTTCTACGCCCAACTAGGAAGTGCGGGCGGCATACGAGTCCGGCCGGCTCGTTTTTTTTTATACGATCGTTTTCTTCTATGTATATGTGAGTGCAATATTTTATATTTTACTTATTAAAACTAAGTGGTTTTACGCTATGCGAGTGCCTTTTTGAATTTTTCCATATGATCCACGATACCCTCGTTTCCTGACTGGAGGCTTCGTATTGGATACAAGAGCAGTGTGGTGCCTGTGACGGTTCATCCAGAACTTCTGTGCTGTGGCTTTGTTGATCTCACTAACACTGGGATCTAAAACTCTGGTAAGCGGCCCCCCTTCTCACTGGTGGAGGATTGTTTGGAATTTTTTTTCACACAGGACTTTGTGGGTTTCCTACACCTTAATATCACCTTGGAGGAAGCAACACTATATTACTTTTTGGACAATTTTTGTTTCAATATATACAATTTTTTGTTGTTTTTGAAAATATTTTTTGTTTTTTCTAGTTTACTCACTTGAATTATCTGATTGGTGTGTGGGTTCATTTTTCTCTTTATTGTATATGATTTACACATTAGGGGTATATCATTTCTGCTAATTTCATTATTGGTTTTGTTTTATAATTAAATTTTTCACTTATAATATTTTTTATTGATATGATGATAAGACATTATTCACTTATATAATTTCATCATTCGTTAAAAAACAATTTTTTCACCAAAAATTGTTTTTTATGACTATTGAGGTTTTTTGATTAGACTTTAGACACAGATTTTTTGTTTTTAGTGCAGCCCACCCTGTTCACTTATTTAGTTTGTTATCGGAGTATTACGATTAGGGTTGCCGCTTATAGGGTAGTTATTATTTAATTTTTTGTTTGAATAGCGCGGTTTACTCTTTATACCGAGTTTAAATGTTTTGCTGAACTAAGTAATTTTAAAGTTAACTATAATAAATCCAAAGCTTTGAAGCTGTCAATATTGTCGAACAACTTAAAAAATTTTTTTCTTTTAAATGGCAGTGCAATGCAATAAAATATCTGGGTATATATATACCTAGAGAATTAGAGAAACTTCAGGAGTAGGGATGAGCCGAACACCCCCCCACCCCCCCCCCCCCCTAGTTCGGTTCGCACCAGAACTTTGAACGGACCGAAAATTTGTGCGAACTTTAGAACCCCATTGAAGTCTATGGGACTCCAACGTTCAAAATAAAAAGTGCTAAATTTAATGGCTAATATGCAAGATATTGTCCTGAAAAGGTTTTGGGGACCTGGCTCCTGCCCCGGGGACATGGGTCAATGACAAATTTTTTTTTCAAAATGGAAGTTTTTTCGGGAGCACTGATTTTAATGACAATTAAAGTGGAAAAAAAGTGAAATATTCCTTTAAATATTGTGCCTGGGGGGTGTCTATAGTATGCCTGTCAAGTGACATGTGTTTCCCGTGTTTAGAACAGTCCCTGCACAAATTGACATTTAACAGAAAAAAAGTCATTTAAAACTGCTTGCGGTTTTAATGTAATATCTGGTTCCGGCAATATGGATGAAAATCATTGAGAAAAATGGCATGGGTAGCCCCCCCCCCCCCGCCCATTACCAGCCCCTTTGGGTCTTGTACGGATATTAAGGGGAACCCCGTAACCAAATTAAAAAAAGGAAAGGCGTGGGGCCCCCAGGCCCTATATACTCAGAACAGCAGTATATAGGAGGTGCAAACAAGACAGGGACTGTGTAAGTTTGTTGTGTTAGGTAGAATCTGTTTGTAATTTTAAACTGGTACAGTTTAAAAGTGTAGCTCCAGTCAAAAAATCTATTTTTAAGATTTATGGAAAACATAGGGAAGGGTTATCACCCCTGTATAATTTTTTTGGCCATCCATCTTTTTTCATCTCACTTTGCAAGTAGGAGACGTTTGTAAGTTGGATGTTTGAAAGTAGGGGCCTACCTTATATGCTCTGCAGAAATGGCGGAACAAGGTGTTGTCACAACACTGTAAGCCCTCAAAGTGACTCTTGGTGGGCGCTGGAGCACCCTGCTGTGAACGATTATATCAAGAATTGTAATTACATGCCATTGTTGAACAGTGGTAGAAAAATTGGGCCTTTGGTGGTTGTGGTGGTGGTGCTGGTGCCACAACACTATAAGTCCTCACAGTTACTCTCGGTGGGCACAGGAACGGGCCCTGTGGTGAAATATTATATCAAGAATTGTAATTACATGCCCCTGTTAAACAGCGGCTGAAAAATTGGGCCTTTGGCACTGGTGCTGTTGCCACGACACTGCAACCTCTCCCATATACTCTAGTTGGAGTGCAGGAATGAGCCCTGCTGCAAAGCATTGCATCAAAAATTGTATTACATGCCCCTGTTAAACAGGGGCTGAAAAATTGGGCCTTAGGCAATGCAACCTCTCCCAGATACTCTAGTTGGAGTGCAGGAATGAGCCCTGCATTGCATCAAAAATTGTATTACATGCCCCTGTTAAACAGGGGCTGTAAAATTGGGCCTTAGACACTGGTGCCACGACACTGCAACCTCTACCATATACTCTAGTTGGAGTGCAGGAGTGAGCCCTGCTGCAAAGCATTGCATCAAAAATTGTAATTACAAGCCCTTGTTAAACAGGGGCTGAAAAATTGGGCTTGTGGTCTCAGAATCAAAAATGTTCTTCCAAGATATCAGCGGGATCATTGAGGAGGAAGAGGATAGTCAGTCAACATAACAGGACAGTCACTCAGCATCAGCATAGGCAGTCTTGAAGGGATTTGACATTTCCCAAAAAAATTATTCGGTTGCATCAGCTTCAGGTGCTTGGTAGCTGGTGATGATCCAAGACTGATTCATCTTTATGAAGGTCAGTCGATCAACTGAGTCGGTGGACAGGCGCACACTGTGATCGGTTACAAAGCCACCAGCAGCACTGAAGGTGCGTTCCAAAAGAACGCTGGATGCAGGACAGGCCAGTAGCTCAATTGCATACTGTGCAGGCTCTGGCCAGTGATCCATCCTCAAGACCCAGTAGGCCAGAGGATTTTCGGTGGGAAAGGTGTCCAAGTCTGACCTTGCCCCTAGATATTCCTGCACCATGTAAATCAGACGCTGTCGATGGTTGCTGGAACTGATCATACCTTGGGGCTGTGGACTAAAAAATTGTCTGAACGCATCGGTCAGACGGTCACCTTCTCCACCGCTCCTTCTGTGACTGACTGAACCTCAGCCTCAGCAACACGTTGTCCAGGACCAGGAGTTTGTAACCTCCCAGTCTCTGGGAACGCGTTGCACAGACCTTTCTGCAAGGCCTCCCGGAGATGTCTCATCCTCTGCTCCCTCTGCGATGGCAAGATAAAGTCCGCAACCTTACCCTTGTACCGTGGATCAAGGAGAGTGGCCAGCCAGTAATGGTCCCTCTCCTTGATCTGAAGAATACGAGGATCCTTCCGCAGGCTTTGCAGGATCAGGGAGGCCATGCAGCGTAGGTTAGCTGAGGCATTCGGTCCAGAGTCCTCTGAGTCACTAAGGAGAACATGATCCGCAGCCACCTCATCTCAGCCACGTACAAGTCCACGGATTTCTTGGGACTGTAAATCATCCCTACAAAACTGCTGCTGCTGATACTGAGGGCCAGGCTCCACCTCCATGCTGACACAATTCCCCTCCTCCTCCTCGTCCTTGTCCTCTTCCTTTTTGATGGGAGGGATAACAGGAACACTGTCTGGATAAAGGGGGCCTTGAGAGGCAAGGAAGTTCTCCTCTTCCTGCCTCTGTTCTGCCACAAGTGCCCTGTCCATTATTCCATGCAGCGTATGCTCCAACAGGTGGACAAGGGGTACAGTGTCATTGATGCATGCACCCTCACTGCTCACCATCCTCGTGGCCTCCTCAAATGGTGACAGGACAGTGCATGCATCCCTGATAATGCCCCACTGGCGTGGTGAGAAAAAACCGAGCTCCCCTGACCCTGTCCTGGTGCCATAGTTGCACAGGTACTCATTGATGGCCCTCTGCTGCGTGTCCAGCCGCTGCAGCATGGCCAACGTTGAGTTCCACCTGGTGGACATGTCACATATAAGGCGGTTCTTGGGCAGGTTCAACTCCTTTTGGTGCTCAGCCAGCCGAGCACTGGCATTTGATGATCGGCAGAAATGCACACAGACTTTCCTGGCCTGCTTCAGGACAACCTGTAAGCCCGGGTACCTGCCCAAGAACCGCTGCACCACCAGGATAAGGATGTGAGCCACACAGGGCACATGGGTCAGTTGGAGAGGAGGTTGGTGCCATTGTCGCAAACCACCATTTCTGGCTTAAGCTGGCATGGCGTCAACCACCTTTCGGCCTGCCCCTGCAGAGCTGACAAAATATCCCCCAAACAAACCAGCGCAAGCACGGCATGGCATCTTTTTGCCTGCGTAGTTGCGTAGCCCCTTGAACGCCTACAGAGCACCGCTGGTTTCGAGGACAGAGCACTGGAAGAGGCCATGGAGGAAGGGTGGAGGCGTGGTGGTGGAACAATCTCCAACACTACTGCACCTTGTCCTGCATCCTTCCCGGCTGCCAGAAGCCTGACCCAATGGGCCGTGAAAGATAGGTAACGTCCCTGTCCATGCCTGCTGGTCCATGAGTCAGCGATAATATGCACCTTACCGCTGACCGCCCTGTCCAGCGAGGCAAGGACATTGCCTTCTACATGCCGGTAGAGAGCCGGAATCACCTTCCATGAGAAAAAGGAAAATGGCGTTGGGGACCTGCCACTGAGGAACCGCACATTGCACAAACTCATGGAAGGGGGCCAAGTCTACCAACTGAAAAGGCAGCAGTTGAAGTGCTAACAATTTAGCCAAGCTAGCATTCAACCGCTGGGCATGTGGATGGCTGGGAGTGAACTTCTCTTGACGGTCCAGCAGCTGGGGCAGGGAAATTTGCCTGCTACAATCGGGTGTGGGTGTACTGCTAGCAGAGTGCCCGCAAGCACTTGGCTGTGACACACCTAATTCTACACCTTCATTCCTCTCAGTGCAGGTTTCAGAGAGGACTGAAGGTCTAGTGGGGTTGGAGATCCCAGCTGATGAGGAGCAAGGAGAGATCCGCTTTGCTCTTTGGTGTGGGTCTTTGAGGTACGCTTGCCAACAAGCTGCATGGCAGGTCAACATATGTCTGGTCAAGCATGTGGTGCCCAAGCGGCTAATGTTTTGGCCACGTGAGATACGCTTGGTACATATGTTGCAAATAGCAGTGGTGCGATCTGATGCACTCATCTCAAAAAAGGCCCACACCAAAGAACTTTTGGAATAATGCGCAGAGGCAGCGCCCTGCACAGGCGGAGCTCTGCGGTGTGATTCAGGCAATGTGCTGCCCCTAAGCTGGCCCCCAGAGGGCATCCTGTCTCGTTGAAGATGTGCCTCCTCCTCTTCTCTCCTATCAGGCACCCACATGGAGTCAGTGACCTCATCATCCCCTCCCTCTTCATCACTGGGGAAAACCTGGCAGTATGCTGCAGCTGGTGGAACATGACTGCCAGATTGCTGTCCTTCTTGAGCATCCCCTCTCTCTGCACTCACGCTACTGCCTTCCTCTAGCTGAGTATCATCATCAGAGCCTTCAAAACACTGGGCATCCTCCCGGAGCATGTACCCAACACTGTGCTCAAACAGTTCGGGGGACTCCTCAGGAGGACATGGTGGGTCTAGGTTAGGAGTGACTGATGATGACATTGAGACGAGGGAAGAGGATGCGTTGGTAGCTGCTTTGCTAGTACCCTGAGCCTGGGTGAGAGAGGATGAGGAGGATGAAGAGGGCTTGGTCCTCCACTCTATCAAGTCTTCGGCATGATGCGGCTCGACACGTCCAGCTGCCGAAAATAAGGACAAGCGTGTCCCATGGCCACGTGCTGATGACGATGCACTGCGTCCACAACCAGCACTGTTGTCTCTAGACACAGAGCCTGTTTGCCCTTTTTAATTGGCTCGTGACTGTTTGCCACTCCTTGTTGGCCTTCCAGACATAGTAATGGCCTGCAGGGAGATGGGAAAACCAGAAATTGGGTAGTGTGTATTGTGCTGGAGGCACACAACACCCACTAACTCCTGCAGATGCCTGTATGATAGAACACCAGAAATAAAGGGTAGATACAGGTGTATACTGTGCTGGAGGCACACAACACCCACTAACTACTGCAAATGCCTTTATTATAGAACACCAGAAATAAAGGGTAGATACAGGTGTATACTGTGCTGTGCTGGAGGCGCATAACACCCACCAACTCCTGCAGATGGCAGTATTAGAGAACACCAGCAATAAAGGGTAGATACAGGTGTATACTGTGCTGTGCTGGAGGCACACAACTCGCACTAACTCCTGCAGATGGCTGTATTAGAGAACACCAGCAATAAAGGGTAGATACTGGTGTATACTGTGCTCGAGGCCCACAACACCCACTAACTCCTGCAGATGCCTTTATTATAGAAAACCAGCAATAAAGGGTATATACAGGTGTATATTGTGCTGTGCTGGAGGCACACAACACCCACTAACTCCTGCAGATGGCTGTATTAGAGAACACCAGCAATAAAGGGTAGATGCAGGTGTATATTGTGCTGTGCTGGAGGCACACAACACCCACTAACTCCTGCAGATGGCTGTATTAGAGAACACCAGCAATAAAGGGTAGATACAGGTGTATATTGTGCTGTGCTGCAGGCACACAACACCCACTAACTCCTGCATATGGCTGTATGATAGAACACCAGAAATAAAGGGTATGTACAGGTGTATACTATGCTGGAGGCACACAACACCCACTAACTACTGCAGATGCCTTTATTATAGAACACCAGCAATAAAGGGTAGATACAGGTGTATATTGTGCTGTGCTGGAGGCACACAACACCCACTAATTCCTGCAGATGGCTGTATTAGAGAACAAAACAATAAAGGGTAGATACAGGTGTATATTGTGCTGTGCTGGAGGCACACAACACCCACTAACTCCTGCAGATGGCTGTATTAGAGAACAACAGCAATAAAGGGTGGATACAGGTTTATACTGTGCTGGAGGCACACAATACCCACTAACTCCTGCAGATGGCTGTATTAGAGAACACCAGCAATAAAGGGGAGATACAGGTGTATATTGTGCTGTGCTGGAGGCACACCACACCCACTCACTCCTGAAGATCGCTGTATTAGAGAACAAAACAATAAAGGGTAGATACAGGTGTATATTGTGCTGTGCTGGAGGCACACAACACCCACTAACTCATGCAGATGGCTGTATTAGAGAACAACAGCAATAAAGGGTAGATACAGGTGTATACTGTGCTGGAGGCACACAACACCCACTAATTCCTGCAGATGGCTGTATTAGAGAACACCAGCAATAAAGGGTAGATACAGGTGTATATTGTGCTCTGTTGGAGGCACACAACACCCACTAACTCCTGCAGATGGCAGTATTAGAGAACACCAGCAATAAAGGGTAGATACAGGTGTATACTGTGCTGTGCTGGAGGCACACAACACCCACTAACTCCTGCAGATGGCTGTATTAGAGAACACCAGCAATAAAGTGTAGATACTGGTGTATACTGTGCTGGAGGCCCACAACACCCACTAACTCCTGCAGATGCCTTTATTATAGAAAACCAGCAATAAAGGGTAGATACAGGTGTATATTGTGCTGTGCTGGAGGCACACAACACCCACTTATTCCTGCAGATGGCTGTATTAGAGAACACCAGCAATAAAGGGTAGATACAGGTGTATATTGTGCTGTGCTGGAGGCACACAACACCCACCAACTCCTGCAGATGGCTGTATTAGAGAACACCAGCAATAAAGGGTAGATGCAGGTGTATATTGTGCTGTGCTGGCTGGAGGCACACAACACCCACTAATTCCTTCAGATGGCTGTATTAGAGAACACCAGCAATAAAGGGTAGATACAGGTGTATATTGTGCTGTGCTGCAGGCACACAACACCCACTAACTCCTGCATATGGCTGTATTAGAGAACACCAGCAATAAAGGGTAGATGCAGGTGTATATTGTGCTGTGCTGGAGGCACACAACACCCACTAACTCCTGCAGATGGCTGTATTAGAGAACAACAGCAATAAAGGGTGGATACAGGTTTATACTGTGCTGGAGGCACACAATGCCCACTAACTCCTGCAGATGGCTGTATTCGAGAACACCAGCAATAAAGGGGAGATACAGGTGTATATTGTGCTGTGCTGGAGGCACACAACACCCACTAACTCCTGAAGATGGCTGTATTAGAGAACAACAGCAATAAAGGGTAGATACAGGTGTATACTGTGCTGGAGGCACACAACACCCACTAATTCTTGCAGATGGCTGTATTAGAGAACACCAGCAATAAAGGGTAGATACAGGTGTATATTGTGCTCTGTTGGAGGCACACAACACCCACTAACTCCTGCAGATGGCAGTATTAGAGAACACCAGCAATAAAGGGTAGATACAGGTGTATACTGTGCTGTGCTGGAGGCACACAACACCCACTAACTCCTGCAGATGGCTGTATTAGAGAACACCAGCAATAAAGTGTAGATACTGGTGTATACTGTGCTGGAGGCCCACAACACCCACTAACTCCTGCAGATGCCTTTATTATAGAAAACCAGCAATAAAGGGTAGATACAGGTGTATATTGTGCTGTGCTGGAGGCACACAACACCCACTTATTCCTGCAGATGGCTGTATTAGAGAACAAAACAATAAAGGGTAGATACAGGTGTATATTGTGCTGTGCTGGAGGCACACAACACCCACCAACTCCTGCAGATGGCTGTATTAGAGAACACCAGCAATAAAGGGTAGATGCAGGTGTATATTGTGCTGTGCTGGCTGGAGGCACACAACACCCACTAATTCCTTCAGATGGCTGTATTAGAGAACACCAGCAATAAAGGGTAGATACAGGTGTATATTGTGCTGTGCTGCAGGCACACAACACCCACTAACTCCTGCATATGGCTGTATTAGAGAACACCAGCAATAAAGGGTAGATGCAGGTGTATATTGTGCTGTGCTGGAGGCACACAACACCCACTAACTCCTGCAGATGGCTGTATTAGAGAACAACAGCAATAAAGGGTGGATACAGGTTTATACTGTGCGGGAGGCACACAATGCCCACTAACTCCTGCAGATGGCTGTATTCGAGAACACCAGCAATAAAGGGGAGATACAGGTGTATATTGTGCTGTGCTGGAGGCACACAACACCCACTAACTCCTGAAGATGGCTGTATTAGAGAACAAAACAATAAAGGGTAGATACAGGTGTATATTGTGCTGTGCTGGAGGCACACAACACCCACCAACTCATGCAGATGGCTGTATTAGAGAACAACAGCAATAAAGGGTAGATACAGGTGTATACTGTGCTGGAGGCACACAACACCCACTAACTCCTGCAGATGGCTGTATTAGAGAACAACAGCAATAAAGGGTAGATACAGGTGTATATTGTGCTGTGCTGGAGGCACACAACACCCACTAACTCCTGCAGATGGCTGTATTAGAGAACACCAGCAATAAAGGGTAGATACAGGTGTATACTGCGCTGGAGGCACACAACACCCACTAACTCTTGCAGATGGCTCTATTAGAGAACAACAGCAATAAAGGGTGGATACAGGTGTATACTGCGCTGGAGGCACACAACACCCACTAACTCCTGCAGACACACTACGGAACACACTACACAAGGCCGCTGCGCTGGCGGCCTTATATAGTGTGGGGCGTGTACTAAACCCCCTGAGCTATAATTGGTCACAGGCATCCTGCCTGTGGCCAATTATGGTTCTCCTCACTGCCGGCGCTGTGATTTGCCAAGCATGCGGCCAAACACGAATTTGGCACTAACGGCCCATAACGTTCGGTATTCGCCGAACGTGTGAACAGCCGATGTTCGAGTCGAACATACGTTCGAATCGAATACCAAGCTCATCCCTATTAAGGAGTATAATTATCTTCCAATAATGCACAAAATTAAAAAGATGCTTCCACAGTATGACAGAGGGTGTTTTTCATGGATAGGCCATATAAATATTATAAAAATGGACATACTCCCGAAAATACTTTACATTTTTCAGACAGTTCCGATATTCTCCTTAAAAAATGTCCTTAGTTCTTTACGTAAAGCTATTGGGAGTTTTATATGGATGGGTAAAACTGCCAGGATTAGCAGGGAAGTCCTAACTACGTTAAAAAGAGAGGGGGGTATGGCCCTCCCAGACCTATCGGTTTATCTTAAAGCAGTGTTATTGGCCAGGAGTGTGGACTGGTTTCACAATAAGGAAAGTAAACAATGGGTGAAACTAGAGGAGGAGATTATGGACATCAAACTGAAACATTGCCATGGATAAAAAAAGAAAACAGGCCCCCTAGGGAAGAGATGCCGTTTCTGGTTATGTCAACATTGAAGGTATGGGATGGTTTGGGATGGGATGGTTTGATGAAGAGGGGAATAGGATCCACTTATGTAGGCCCAATGACACCCCTCTTCAGCAATCCTGAATTTCTACTGACAAAAGAAGCTATGACCTTCCTGAAATGGCATAGAAGGGAAGACACAAGGATTAGACAATGGAGGGCGGTAGACTTCCACGAACAGAAACCCTGGGAAGGGAGCATGAAAAGAAGTGGATACAATATAGGCAACTTCAAAAATTTATAACTACCCTTAAGAAAACGGGGACACTGGATAGAGCACCGACTCCATTGGAATTATTATTTTTACAAGAGCAGAAACCAATGCATAATCTATCTAATGTATATAATACCTAATTTATAATAGTAAAGAAACAGAGCTGAGCTATATAAAAAAAAAATGGGAAAAAGAATTAGGGATAGTTATCCCCAGAATCAAGTGGGATAAAGCAATTACATTAACACATAAGATGTCAGTTTCTAGTAGGCATAAAGAAAGAAATTATAAATTATTAGTGAGATGGTATAGATGTCCAAAGGATATGCATAGAATTAATCCAGAGAATGAAGACACCTGTTGGAGGTGTCATAGGGAGGTAGGTACAATGTCACACATTGTGACACAATGTCACACATATGGTATTTTTGCCCAGAGATTCAGAAGTTTTGGAAGAAAATATATAAAATATACCAAGACATGACGGGATTAATTTACAACGAGATGTATTGATTTCTATATTGTCTATGAACCCGGGATCAGTTAAAAAAAATAAAGAAAAGTATTAAAATACTTTTTAACAGCGGCGCGAATGGTCATAGCAAGAAAATGGAAAAAGGAAGGAACACTCTCAACAGAGGAATGGATAATAGAGATGGACCAGATGCGTTTCCTGGAGGAGAGAATTTTGATCGAAAAATGACTGAGAAGGCAGATAGTGGCAACATGGCAGAAGTGGGAAGAATACAAAGTAGCATCATTGTTACTATTAGTAACTTAGGATGATAACCCAAAATAGATGGGGGAGAGAGATATGGAGGAGAAGAGGTTTGGATTAAAGTCAGAGGGAGGGAGGTTGTTCCTCTTTTTTCTTTTTTTTTTTTTGAGTGGGTGTTGTTAGTAGTGGGATAGGGTGAATGAATGTGATAGGGAAAGATAATTAGAAGGGTTAAAAATCTAATAAAGGAATAATAAATGGAATTGAGATAATACTGGGTATGGAAATGTAAATAATATATAAATGAAAATAGATTGTAATCTGATAGTATTATGATATAAAGAATGGATTGGTAAATGTCGGATGAGAAAAATTGTAAAAAAAAGTTTTGTTAAATAAAGATTATAAACAAAAGTTGAAGCAGCAAGAGCCAGGGCCTCGTTTGCAGACCAAGAGCTGCAGATGAAAAAAGAGAAGGCCCACCTTGAAGCAGAAAGGGTGAGACAGGAACAAAAGAGAGAGAAGGAAAGAGTATGCATGGAACAAGAAATAGTATGCATGAAACAAGAGTGAGAGCAAGAAAGAGTACTCATGGAACAAGAGAAAGAGCAACAATACGCCTGGAGGTCAAGCTAGCTCAGCAGGAGGCATCTATGAAATTGCAGCAAGCTATCTTAGAAGCTAACATGGAGAAACTGGCAGTGGACCAAGACACTGCATCTGATATTGCTGAAGCAGAAGCTTTAGAAGCAGCCATGTATGATGAGCCAAGAGTAGGCAGCAGTATTCCGGGTCTAGAGGAGGACCAACAAGATTCTTCGCAATGCATGCCAGATTATGTCTACCAGCACTGGAACCTAAGCAGTATCCCACAACAAGAAATTAAACATGATGTCAGTGAGTCACATCAAATAAAGCAGCAACAAGATGACCTTGGACCCCAGTGCTACAAGCAAGAAAAATCTGACAGAGTTCCAGACTTTCCAGTCCCAACCAAACCTTCTACTCCACAAGGTACCCAGCCTTCATACAAACATCAAACACCAGTCTTCACTCCAAAGGTGTATGCAACGAGCAGGTACGAACTGACAACCTTATGCAAGTTTGAACCCAGCGCACCTAAACAAGAAACTTCTACCAGATATGCCTTTACACCGGACCACAATACACCAGCAGCCTATCCCAATGCCAATCAGGCTACTGTAGACTTTTCCGAGTTCCTGGCCAAAAGAGAGTTAGTTACCCAAGGACTTGTCAAATTTAGTGATCGCCCTCAACACTACAGGGTGTGGCGATCCTCTTTCCAGAGTGTCATTCAAGGTCTAGATCTATCCTGCAGGGAACAGATAGAACTCCTTATAAAGTGGCTTGGCAATAATTCTGCTGAACATGCCAAAAGGATCAGAGGCATTAATATAAACCACACTGAGAGAGGCCTTACAAACATCTGGAACAGACTGGATAGATGCTATGGCTCACCAGAGGCTATAGAGAGTACACTGTTTAAAAGGATAGAAGACTTCCCAAAAATACCTAGCAGAGGTTACCAAAGACTCAGAGTATTCAGTGACCTGTGTATGGAGTTAAAAGTTGCTAAAGCAGAAGGAGACTTACCTGGCCTTTCTTATCTTGACTCTGCTAGCGGTATTAACTCCTTAGCACAAAAACATCCTTATGAGTTACACGAAAGATGGATTACTCATGGCTTTAACTACAAAAGAAAACACAATGTGCCATTTCCACCTTTTAGTGAGTTTGTGGACTTTGTAGACAGACAGGCAGGAATAATTTTTCCAGTGTGTTATACCACTTCTTCTGGCCCTAAACAACTCAGAGCTCCAGTAGAAGTGCACAAAACTAACATTTCTTCCCACAGATTTGCAGAGTCTCTGCCACAAGATCAAGACAACAAACCTGCTAAGTTCTGCCCTCTACATTAGATGCCACATCCTCGTCTGAAATGCAGAGCCTTCAGGAAAAAGACCACCCAGGAATGCAAACTGTCAGGTCACCTTGAGGCGAGGTGACAGGTGCACACTGAAGGATCAGGAGTGCACCGCAAGGTTGTGGACCCTACGGCTGACTGCTGCAGACGGGGGACAGATCCCATTGAGGTTGGAGCGTAAGATTCCCTGGGGCGCGGAGTCTAAGAGCCAGCAGGTGTTCACCAGAGCCTCGAGTGGTGAGGATGGACTTGGCTGCAACTGGCTCCAGGTCGCGACCCCCAGGGTCCCCCAGCTCACACCCACAGTAGGCAACAGGAGGATAGGGATGGTGAGGGACAAAGCCAAGGTCGGGGCCACAAGCAGACAAGAATAGTCGGGAACCCGCCAAAAGGTCAGGATCACAGGCAAACAGGGATAGTCAAACACGCCAAAGTCGGTAACGGAAAACAGTAGAAGAGCACACGACAGGAAACTAACACACAAAGGAATACACAATGGTTGATCAGCCCTGATGGCCTGCAGTGCACAGGTTAATATAGGGCTCCCTGATAGGGCCTGGGGTGGAGCCATGCTTATAGGAGAGGTTATAAAAACCACCAGGTGGAAGTGGCTGGCTTCTTAGTCTGAAGACATGAGGGGAGGTAAGCAAAGACAGGAAGATCACTGCATAACCATGACAGTACCCTCCCTCTTACGAGGCCTCCCCCTCCCCTGCCTGGGTCCAGGCTTAAAGGGAAACTCCAGATGGAACCTCCTTAACAGACAGGGAGCAAAGACCTCAGATGCAGTGATCCAAGACCTCTCCTCAGGACCCAACCCTTTCCAAAGTACGAGGGATTGAAGAATGCCTTTACGGAGCCGGGAATCCAAAACTTGACTAACCTCGTATTTTAGATTATCCTCAGAGACCGAAACAGAGGTAGGGAGAGGACGAGAGGACTTGAGGACTAAAGGCTTTTTAGGAATGGGTAAGGGCATGAGAAGATCAGGAGTCTGAGCAGGGACCCCCACACCCTTAAAGATGAGCTGGGCATCCATGACAGGACCACCAGACTGGGCAGAGGTCAGTGGATCGCTGAGGTCATGTTAGTTAGAAAGTGACATGTCACAAGAGTCAAGCTGGGTAGCTGCAACACAAACAGAATGCAGAGAACCCTGAGGAAAAAGATTGAAAACCCCTCCTGGTCGAATGAGGTATTCTATCCAAAGGATGGATTAAGCCTCTTAAACGGGTTTGAACGGACATAGTAGCAGTAGGGTGAGGCCAGGACACCGAAGGTGCTAAACAAGAAGCAGGAAGCTCATTGGGCATGGGCTGGACTGGCATAACTGGTGCAGAGGTCGACTGAATAGTATTGTCAGGTGTAGCGACCATCTCAATAGCATCACAGGGCATAGCAACTGTGGAACTTGCAGACAAGTTAGTCTGGCTGTGCGTCCAAGGGAAATTAGGAACAGGCAAAGGTAAATGGTTATGTGAACTGGAGTGAATGATCGACTCAGGTTCATAGGTGGGCCCCTCATCCAGAGTACCACATGACCTAGAGAGTGCATCAGTCCGACTATTGCAGGACGCATCCCAGAGATTGCTATATACAGCGGGAAGAGCAGAAGATACTGGGATGGTGGTAACAGGAAATCTCTCCTTTGGGGTACCCTTGAGTAGGCAGGAAGAGGAACAGGAGGAACCCCAAGCCAGGATCTGACCGGCAGACCAGTCGACGTGTGGAGAATGGAGCCGTAACCAAGGAAGACCTAATATGATAGGAGATGAAGCCTTAGGTAAGACAAGGAAGGATATCCACTCCTGGTGGAGTGTCCCTACTGACATCTTAACAGGAAGAGTCTGGAAGTGGATAGGGCCCCCTGGGAGAACAGTGCCATCAATCGCCAAGACCACCAATGGCGTTGTAAGGGGCAAAAGGGTAAGTCTCATGAAGGATGCAGTTTCCCAATCCATGAAATTGGCAGCGGCTACGGAATCCAGATGTGCTGAGACCGAACGAGAGGAAGCACCGACATGAAGCAACATGGAAAGGAGAAGACAAGAAGGTGAAGGTGATATTTCAGGGTCTAATACTCCACCTTCCAGATGTATTAGCCTTGAGCGTTTTTCCGGACGAAGAGAACAAGTATCACGGAAATGACCTTTGGCCCCACAATAGAGGCAAAGGCCCAGAGTTCTGCGCCTAGCACGTTCTTTGGGAGATAACTTTGTCCGGCCCAACTGCATAGGTTCCTCAGCAGGCAGGGGGTGCTCCTCGGATCGAAGAGAAGGGACTGGGGGCTCAGGCTGCCTAAAGAACGGGCAGTGATGGCGTCTTTTTTTCAGGGCCCTCTCCTGAAAGCGAATATCGATCTGGTTACACAAGGTGATGACACTGTCCGGATCAGCAGGAAGGGATCTTCCTGCTAATTCATCCTTCACTCTATCAGAGAGGCCATGTAAAAAGGTTGCAACTAGGGCCTCATTATTCCAGCTCAATTCACCTGTGAGGATACGGAACTGAAGAGCATACTGTCCCACAGATGCGGACTCTTGACGGAGATGTAAAAGAGCGCCAGCCGCTGAGGCCACGACCCGGTTCCTCAAAGATATTCCGAAAAAGTTTCAAGAAATCAGACAGGCTAGAAACCACTGGATCATTCAGTTCCCACAGAGGGGCGGCCCAGGCTAACGCCTCGCCGGACAGGAGGGATATGATATATGCGACTTTTGCCTGATCGGACAGAAAGTTTTGGGGCAGAAGTTCAAAATGAATTGTGCACTGGCTAAGGAACCCCCTGCAAGCCTTGGAGTCCCCAGAGAAACGGACCGGAGCTGGTAGTTGTAAAGAATGTGTGGCTGCGATTGATGTGATAGGTGCAGCGACAGATAGCGGTTGAGGTTGTTGAACCGGAGGTCCTAATGAGGCCTGAACCTGTTCAAAACGGGATGCCAAATCCTGAAGGAATCGCATCATCTGGGTCTGAGGCGATTCTTGGGTCTCAAGTCTGCGAACTAAGCCCTGCAACGGATCGACTGCAGGAAGCGGCATGTCAGCCGGGTCCATGGCTGATCGAACTGTCAGGTCACCTTGAGGCGAGGTGACAAGTGCACACCGAAGGATCGGGAGTGCACCACAAGGTTGTGGACCCTACGGCTGACTGCTGCAGACGGGGGACAGATCCCATTGAGGTTGGAGCGTAAGATTCCCTGGGGCACGGAGTCTAAGAGCCAGCAGGTGTTCACCAGAGCCTCGAGTGGTGAGGATGGACTTGGCTGAAACTGGCTCCAGGTCGCGACCCCCAGGGTCCCCCAGCTCACACCCACAGTAGGCAACAGGAGGATAGGGATGGTGAGGGACAAAGCCAAGGCCGGGTCACAAGCAGGCAAGAATAGTCGGGAACACGCCAAAAGGTCAGGATCACAGGCAAACAGGGATAGTCAAACACGCCAAAGTCGGTAACAGAAAACAGTAGAAGAGCACACGGCAGGAAACAGGAAACTAGCACACAAAGGAATACACAATGGTTGATCAGCCCTGATGGCCTGCAGTGCACGGGTTAATATAGGGCTCCCTGATAGGGCCTGGGGTGGAGCCATGCTTAGAGGAGAGGTTATAAAAACCACCAGGTGGAAGTGGCTGGCTTCTTAGTCTGAAGACACGAGGGGAGGTAAGCAAACACAGGAAGATCACTGCATAACCATGACACAAAGCTTTCCTCAAAAGGAACAACATCTGTTCATCCACACATTTCACCAAGGACTGTAAGGTCAGTGTCAAATGTACAGAATGTAACAGCACAGAGCAGAACACAGCTCTACACCCAGGGCCTATTCCAAGAACTTTCCCACCTGTTCATAGGGACAAGGAGCAAGGTAGGGATAGAAAAAGGCTCTAGTACAGATGCCATAGCAATCACTTCACAGTGCACTGAAGTCTGCAAAGGAAGTACGGGTGGCAGATCCTGCTCTAAAATCTGTTTCGTGAGAGTTTACCCAAAAGGACTCAGAGACAAAGCAGCCAAGCTCTACGTCATCTTGGATGATCAGAGTAATAAGTCACTAGCTAGTGTTTTTTGACATTCTAAACCTTAAAGGCCCCAGCAGTCCTTACTCCCTTAGGACTTGTGCAGGTACAGTGGAAACGGCGGGGAGAAGAGCTAATGGCCTACAAATTGAATCTATGGATGGTAAGACATGCCTACCCTTACTGACCGTAATAGAGTGCAACTAGATGCCAGACAACAGATCAGAGATTCCCACACCAGACGCAGCAGCTCACCAGACTCACTTGGCCACATAGCACATCTCATACCAGAACTAGGTGATCTGACTCAGATAATCTTACTCCTAGGGAGGGATATCTTGCAAGTTCACAAAGTAAGAAAACTGATCAGTGGTCCTCAAAACGCCTCATATGCCCAAAAACTGGATCTTGGGCGGGTCATTATAGGTGATGTTTGCCTGGGAGGTGCACACAAACCGGAATCTGTTAATAACCTGCTCACTAGTACCCTTGAGAACGATCATCCTTCTCTTTTCCAACCTGGTCAAAATCACATCCTCATAAAGGAACTACCACACAAAAACTCTGTACCTCTTCCTTTCCTAAGTCCCTTCTGTGACAGCAATATGACGACGACCAAAGCCCCTTAGGAAGCACAGTGTTCAAGAGAACAAAGGAAGACAACCAGGTAGCAATGTCCATTGAGGATAGGTTCTTCCCAGAGGTCATGGAAAAGAGTATGGAGAAAGACATGACTAATAGCTGGGTTGCAAAAAGGGTAAGAATACTGCACTCCTAACAAAATTGATTATAACTAAACACAAATTTATAGCAGAAGCTACTATGTGGGATACACACATAAAAACTAGAAAACAAAAAGAGGTAGCTGCCCTGATAGTGACACCCCTGGTAGTGAACCAGTGCTGAATGCAAAATGATTAGAAATATGTGAATATGCAAACAAACAAGTATAAAATGCCAACATGAATTCAGTGCTTAAATAACTATAGATCCTGTTAAATGTGATGATAAAAAAATAATGAAAATTAATAAAAGTGAAGGTAAAATAAAAAAAATTCAAATAGTCAATAAAGTCCCAGTGATGACTTGAGTAATTGTGATAAATTCATGCAATCTTCCGACACCAATATGTGCTGATCACCATAAAGAATGCACGCTTACCAGAGGCAAGCAACAAACAGCTGGCAACTAGCGTAGTTCTTGCAGAAGATGTCTTCTGAAAGAACTACGCCACCTGCATGACCCAGAGTGCTACAAAAACGCTGCTGCATGCAAATACATTCGGGGGCAATTCAGAAAGTACCAGGAAATGCTGGTGTGAGAGCAGTGTGAACTACAAGACTGACTTAGAATAAGTTGGTGAAGTCAAGTTTTTCCCTTCCAGGACATTTCACAGTTCCCTTTGTTTTATTTCTGGGTGACATCAGCTACTTATGCGAGAGTCTCCATTACATCTCCTCAGTCGATTATTGTTTGATTTTGAGTTCCTGGTCTGCCGCCCTCAGAGTTGTTATCCGAGATCTTTTAAATGGGACCCTGTCGGGGTGTCTAGTTGAAAGCTGTTTGTTGCTTGCTCCTGGTAAGCGTACATTCTTTATGGTGATCAGCACATATTGGTGACAGACGATTGCATGAATTTATCACAATTATTCAAGTCATCCCTGGGACTTTGACTATTTGAGTTTTTTAATTTACATTCACTTTTATTTATTTTCATTATTTTTAATCATCACATTTAACAGGATATATATTCATTTAAGCACTGAATTAATGTTGGAATTTTTTACTTGTTTGTTTGTATATTCACTTATTTCTAATCATTTTGCATTCAGCACTGGTTCACTACCAGGGGTGTCACTGTCATCGCAGGTACCTCCTTTTTTTTTTTTTGTTTAATAGCTGGGTTGCACTTCTTCCCTTTGACCAAAAAGACGATGTTTGCCTAACAACAGAGAACTAGCATATAAATGCCTCACTTCTATAAGACACAATCTTCAAAGGAAACCAGAGATGAAAGAACATTTCCTTTCCTTCATGGAGAAAATATTCCAAAATGGTCATGCTCAGATAGCCCCAAACCTTAAAGACTCAGAGGAATGCTGGTACTTACCCATATTTGGAGTCTATCACCCTAAGAAGCCAGGGCAGATTAGAGTGGTGTTCAATTCCAGCGCCAAGCATGAGGGTGTCTCTCTAAATGATGTTCTTCTCTCTGGCTCTGACCTTAACAACAGTCTATTAGCAGTACTTCTCCGCTTTCTCAATGATTCAGTTGCATTCATGGCAGACATACAACAAATGTTCTACTGCTTTCTTGTAAAAGAGGAACACCAAAACTTTCTGAGGTTTCTCTGGTTCAGGGACAACGAACCCTCTGGAGACATCGCAGAATACCGCATAAGGGTGCACATATTTGGCAACAGTCCTTCCCCTGCAGTTGCTATATATGGCCTTAGACACTCTGCTAGAGTGGGAGAGTTAGAGTATGGGTCAGATGTCAGACGGTTTGTGGACAAGGATTTCTATGTAGACAATTGCTTGAAATCACTACCCACAAATGAAGCCGCAATCAGTCTCCTCAAAAGAACTCAGGCAATGCTTGCTTGTTCCAACTTAAGACTCCACAAGATTGCTTCCAACAGTAGAGAAGTTTTAGAAGCCTTTCCTTTCCAAGATCATTCTAACGAGTTAAAGGACTTAGATCTGGGCACAGACTCGCTTTCCATGCAACGCAGCCTTGGTTTGCTTTGGGACTTAAGATCTGACACGTTTACTTTCCAAGTAAACACAGAAGAAAAACCCTTTACCCGTAGAGGTGTCCTGTCTACCGTAAACAGCTTGTATGATCCCTAATGCTGTGTACATACGATCAGACTATCTACTTTGTAGCGGATGTCCGCCGGACTTTCTGAACGAGCGGACCTGCCCACACACGACCGGACTTTTCCGACTGACTAGGTCCGGCAGACAGTCCCAGCATCCTCTGGGACTGTGACATCATAAGGGGCGGGCTCACCGTGTGACCTCACCTGGTGACACCGCCCCTTGTCCCTATATAAGTTGCCGCACCATGCGTTCCTGCCATTGCGGCCAGAGAGAGCGTCGTGTCAACATCGCAAGGAAGAAGAAGAAGAGAAGAAGGCAGCGGTGACAGAAGACTGGGCCAATGCTAGTAAAAGAGCTATAAGAAGATAGCAGAGGCCAGGCAGAAGAACTGAAAAGTGGGACAAGACCCCAGAACAGCGGGACAAGACCCCGAAGTCGGAAGAAGACCCCCGGATGGCGGCGACTACGAAGAAGAAAGCCGGGGTCCTCTGGTACTAAAAGAGCTAGAAAAAGAGCAGAAGACAGCGGAGGAGTCCGGCGAGAAGACCCCCCAAGACAGAAGAGGAGAAGACCACCAGAGCTGTCTAACAAATTATTTAAAAAACTTGTGTTGTGTTTTTTTATTTACACTTTTTTCACCAGGTGAATGGGTAGGGGTACATCGTACCCCATACTCATTCACATAGGGTGGGGGGGGCGGTATCTATTATTCCAATAAACCCCCGCCCGCAGACCCCGACAACCAACGGCCAGGGTTGTCGGGAAGAGGCCCTTGTCCTCATCAACATGGGGACAAGGTGCTTTGGGGTGGGGGGGCTGCAGGGCTCGTCCCCACCCCCTTTCCTGACCAGCAGGGCTGTGTGCTCAGATACGGGTCTGCTATGGACTTTGGGGGAACCCTAATCTTAAACCTGGTGATGTTGTGCTCATGAGAGATTATTAAAACAGAAAAAAATCAGCGCAGTCCAACACACCCCTTTAAGAAAAGCTGCTGAACACCAAGGGTCAATCACCAAATCCCTAAACACAATATATATAAAACAGATAGTGCAGCACTATAATTAAAATAATTTCAAACGTATTTAAAATTATAAACAATTAATTAAAAAATTTCCAAAATTACTTATATGTAGAAAGATCCACGCGAGAAATCTTCAGTGATGCACAATCAGACCATGCATAAAGTGACTTAGTGCTGGGGAGGACCCCCGCCAATGGTAAAAATGGCTGCTCACCTCATCATATGGGCCCTTTAAATTACAGAGGGTCAAATACACTTTATACCAGCAAATGCTTACCAGCTTGTTCAATCGCTGTGTTCCTCCCCACAGATATTATCCAACTGGTTCGCAAGAGATGGTTCAGCCTTCTCCTATTCAAAATCTAACAGCTGGCAAATTCATGGAGCACCCACATTGGACAGTGTATGGCAGCAATCCCATTTCCATGCCTCTTACTAAATACCTTGGAATGTCTACTTTCCAAAAAAGGGTCATGATGGGGGGGTATTTGTACTTTCCTGGCTTGTTAGGGTCTCCTAACATCATGAGAGATTGCCAGACACTAAGGAATATGTGGCCTTTAGGTCTGATCACCAAAGTAGTCCCAATCAAGGATAATCGTGTCCGTAAGGTTGAGTTCAAGATCTTTCAACAGAATGAAGCTAAAGTGTTCTTAAGACCAGTGACCAATAGAGATGGACGAACTTCCGATGGGACGTTTCACGAACACGGCCAAAAGTTCACAAACCGCAAAGTTCGCGACGGGCCCCATTGACTGACACCAGCACCGTGATAGAGTGCACTGACACCAGCACCGAGATAGAGTGCACTGACACCAGCACCGAGATAGAGTGCACTGACACCAGCACCGTGATGTAGAGCACTGACACCAGCACCGTGATATAGAGCACTGACACCAGCACCGTGATATAGAGCACTGACACCAGCACCGTGATTTAGAGCACTGACACCAGCACCGTGATAGAGTGCACTAAACTGGTACCTGGGCAACCCCTACAGTGGGATTGTGTGATTCCAAATGCCATAAGGGTAGCATCCTTTGCCGCTTGGTCTGCTAAAGCGTTTCCTCTGGCTGTCATGTCATTTCCCCTTGCATGCCCTTTTACCTTCAAGATGTCAACTTCTGCTGGTTTCTGAAAGGCCTCAAATAGCCGCTCTATGAGTTTTGCATGTCTCACTGGCTCCCCTGCACTAGTCAGGAAATTCCGTGCTTTCCAAATAGGCCCAAAATCGTGAGCGATTCCAAACGCATATCTGCTGTCAGTGTAAATGTTTCCCCTTCGATTCTCTAGGAGATGACATGCTTTGACTACAGCATACAATTCCGCTTCCTGTGCTGACATCTGGGGTGTCAATGCTTCCTGATGTAAAATGGTGTCTGTAGTGGTTACAGCAAAACCTGTGTGTGGCTGACCATCATCAGTGTAAAATCTGGAACATCTACAAATAAGTGTGTGTCACAATCTGATAAAGGCTCATCTTCTGCTGGTGTGACAGAGGCCCTTTCTACCTCCATCAGAGCCATACAATCATGAGAAAAACTCTCTGATTCTACATCAGTACCATTTGTTGCATCTTCCTCATCAATTATAGGAAGAAGAGTAGCCGTATTTAAAGTAACACACCGTTTGATTGTTAAATTCGATGGAGCAAAAAGAGCAGACTGGTACTTGTCAAATCTACTGGCAGACACATGTCTGGTATTTACTTGATTCATGATTTCCTGTACTTCATGTGGCACATACAGGATCAGAGCAGAATCTAGTACAAGCTCGGCTAGTTTGTCTAGCAGCAAAATGCAGGCTGCTAAGGCTCGCATACAACTGGGGGAGCCTTTGATGACAGGTTCTAATGAGGCTGATACATACATCACAGGCCTCTGTTTGTCTCCATGTAGCTGGGTGAGTACGCCTGCAGCAAATCCATTGACTTCATGACAGAACAAAGAGAAAGTCTTAGTATAGTCAGGAAGTCCAATGGCGGGAGCTTCACACAAAATTTTAATAAGCTCCTTCATCTGCAATTCATTGTCCCATGTGAGCTTGAAAGGGTTTCTAGTGGTAGCCTCATACAGAGGAGCCATAAGTTCTGATGCATTTGGAATCCAGTCCCTACAATATTCCACTAACCCCAGGAAGGCACGTAGTTGTCGTACATTTCTTGGCTTTTCAAATTTTTGTAGAGTTTTAACTCTATCTGGGGTTAAGTGACAGATTCCATGTGAAATGCAGTGACCCAGGAAGATCACTTTCTCTTGGCAGTATTGTAGCTTATCTTTGCTAACTTTGTTGTTACTGTTATAGAGAAACATGAGAAGGCTTACTGTTTCTCTGCTACAAATGTCTTTTGTATCAGAACAAATAAGCAAATTGTCTATGTACTGAAGCAAGACTGTGTTTGGGTGTGAGGGGGGACCATTGGTCCAATACTTGCTTTAATGCAGTATTATATTTGGGAACAGGGGTGTATTGACTTGGGACTTAATTGGTACAACAACCCCTGCTGCTTTCAGTTGAGTGATTTGATCCTTTATCCCCTCAATCTGAGCAATACTCAGTGGGTACTGTATAATCTGTGGGAGATGGGCTCCTGGTTTAATTTTTATCATGAGTGGGGTGCAATCCAGCAGACCTACATCATATTTGTTGGTGGCCCATAATTCAGCAAGAATCTCTTTCAATTCTGGTGGAAATGGCAGAGTGGAGTCTTGGTTTAAAAATACTCCACACACAGTATTTAAAACTTCTCCTGACAGACTACTGACCACTTGGACTCCTGTAGGAGTGTAGTCTATGTTTGCTAAAATTTGATTCAAAATGTCAGCTCCCAAAAGATTGGTAGGAACTGTGTCTGAAACTAACACTTTAGTGACAATTTCTGTTTGCTGTCCTAGCCTGAGTTTAAGTGGCTTGGACCCAACCAAATCAGTAGATGTCCCAGTTAGGCCAACACCAGAGATAACATTTGTAGATAATAATCCTGGAGGTAAGTCCTCTATATTAAAAACACTTCGGCTTGCACCAGTATCTATTAAACAGGTTAATCCTGTTTCTCTTCCAGGATAGGGGAGTTCTTAAAATACTTTTACTCTGGTCTTGGGACCATTGTCTCCCCTATTTAACATGATTGATACTGGCATGCCATTTTCCTATGCCTGATCCACTGCTTTTGGCAGAGAACTGGGATCAGCACGAGGTGCCTCTAAGCTCTTTTCCAGTCTACGGTCAGGAAGATGGCAGAATTTGGCTATGTGTCTTTCCCCATCACAATTGTAGCATATAATTGATCCCTGGTTGCCGCAATTTCTGAAATTGCCTTTGCCTCTTCCTCTTTCTGCTTCCCCATGTAGATAACCTTGGGTTTGCTGTCTTTTTGGTTAATCCTGTTTTTATATGGATAACAGGATCGGCAGGATGTCTCAAATAGACATATTGCCTGCCTTAGGCCTTGCTGTGAACAACTTTTCTTTCAACTGGGGTATTAAACCATCAAGAAACCTTTGTTTCACCAGTTGTGTAGATGGACTTGCAGTTTCTCCCACCTTCTCTTCCTTTATTTTAATTCCTGCTTCCTCAGCCATATCACTTAACCTCCTCCAATAAGCCCCTGATGCCGCCTCTATCCCTTGCTTAGCATTCATAAATTCAGCATGTGTGGTTTGTCCATATATTTGGGGCAATTTTTCCTTCAATTTCTCACAAACCTCCCATCCACTAACCATCTTACCTAGATTTTTGGCATCTACATCACATTCTTTAAGTATATAGCCAGACATGTTGCTTCCCACTACTTTAATAAGAAGCTGATGAATGTCAGTAGCAAAACCCTCATATGCTTCCTGTGCAGCGCTAAGTTTGTTTGCAAACCCAATTGGATTCTTTCTAGGATCTCCCAATCCCTCTAATATGGATCTCATATCTTGGGGACTAAAAGGTACATGCCATTTAATTTGAGACTTAGGCCGCGTACACACGCGGGGACTGTTCGCTCAACTTTGTCCTTCAAACAGTTTCAGCAGACAGTCCGCTCAAAATTAGCATGGACGGACTTGGCCACACACGACGAATGAACAGTCCGCTGAAACCGTGCGCGATGACGTGAACGGCACGTACGACGGGACTAGAAAACGACGTCCTATACACTGCAATGCAAACTTCGGCGTGAAAATCCTTTCTGAGCATGCGCGGAACTTAGTTTGACGAACAAGCCTACACACGAGGGGACTGTTCGCTGAAACAAAGTTTCAGCGGACAGTTTTTTGGAATTTCCGAAAAACTTTGTTCAGTAGACTGTCCGCTGAAACTGTCCGCTGAAAGCCCACACACGAGCGGACTGTCCGCCGAAACACTGTTCAGCGGACAAAGTTGAGCGAACAGTCCCCGCGTGTGTACGCGGCCTTACTGTCAACAGCATTACCTTCAAAAACGAATTGGGTTCTAACAGGATGAACTGCAACAGATTGCTCTGTGACCAGGGCAGAAGGGGTGGCATCTCCCTTCTTTCTCTCTTCATCCTGCCACAATTTGGAAATTATGGTCTGCTCCGGAAGTTCAGACTCTATATCTCTTTCTTTGGCCAAAGCCTTAAGTTTAGAGAGATCTAGTTTTGCATATGTGCCTTTGGATTTATGCCAATCATCTGTTTCTAGGATATGAGCCAAATCCCTCTTTGTAGGTTGATATGGGGCTGTTAAACTTCTGCTCTCTACTATATTGCCCAGCTCATCTTTTGTGTGTTCCATGTAATCTAATTATTTTGCTTTTGTGCGTGGACCCCTTAAAGCCAAACTGGCAGCCACATAAGGTGGGGGGTCCTCCTCTATAGAGTCTTATGACCAAACGTAGTGAATTTGTGCAGTACTTTTATTAAAAATCTTCGTCAAGCCAGTTTTATTTGCTACTTTAGCTTCTGTCTCCCATGTGCAAGCTATTCTCCACGTTCCTTCACTGCACAGTAGTGGGCCATAATCGTGCAGAAAAGTTTGCCATACTTGTAAATCAAAAGTCCCTTCAGATTTTAAAGGTTTAGCTGTTCCCTTTGTCCATTCTACCCATTTATCTAGGGGCTCAGTATAGGCGGAACCGTACCTTCGGTTCATATATTCTCTAGCACTCATCTTGGGCATTTTCTGAAGGCCTGTCTCCCTTCATTCCCTTACTTAATTTAATGCCCATAATGACTGGCCAGTCTTATCTACTTGTGCCTATACACTCTTGCCTCTAAAAGAAATAGTACAGCAAGATTTACAAGAAAAGTCTCCACTTATCTACGTGGATAGAAGGGGTTTATGACAATAGACAAAACACTCATTAAGAGATCCTCCGCGTCTCTTCTCTTCTCTGTGAGTTTTATCTAAACCTACCATGCACCTCTGACCCAGGTCGCCCACAAGGAGTCAAAGCAGGCAACTGCAGAGGATTCTCCCTATCCACACACAGTCCAACCCATGAAGGGACACACACACATTCACACACACACACGTTATCCAACCAGAAAGGTCAGAGAGTGGTCTGGTTTCCTTGAGAACTGAGAGATAGGATACATAGGAAAGGCAGAAATATAGCAAGCTTAAGGACAGCTTACCTAGATGGCATTTAGATGTCTGCGTTACAGATGATCCCGATCAAAGCGCAATTCCTTCTGCAAACTCTGCCAACTTCCTGGCTGGCTCGCCAAAACTGTTATGACTAATTTCTAATTGGGACTCTAAAATAAAGTTAATAGTGCAGCTGCAGGAACAGATTCACAGGACTCAATCACTGTGTTTAAAATGTCCGTTCAGTGTCAAAATGTATTATTACAGGTTATTTTATACATAGATAAGAAAGGGGTGGTGTGAGATGTTATTAAAATGTAACAAATAGAAATATGTTATTAAAATCTAACAAATAGAAATATATTATTAAAAGCTAGCGAATAGAACAATTGCAAAAGTAAAACATTGAGAAGGGAGGGGGGAGTAGAGAGTGTTTAGTTGGAGATGTTTCTGTGTGTTAGGTGAAGGTTACAGAACACATTTCAGCAGTGAGAACAAAATGGAGTCCCTTATGCTTAAATGAACAGTACAGTGAATGTCCATGTCAAGTTCCATCACGTCGGGCAATCGCAAATAAGACGTCTGACCGGCAGATTGTGTTGCCGCTGAATGTCAGCAAGGCAAGTCATGGCCGTGTAAGATCTTCTGAAATGGGCCGAGACTTTCCTTGCCTGCTGCAAGATGTCCTGGACCCCAGGGTATTTGACAACGAATCGCTGCACGACGAAGTTTAAGACGTGTGCCATGCATGGCACGTGCGTAATTTTGCCCTGTTTCAATGCGCTAAGCAGATTGGCACCATTGTCACACACCACTTTACCAACTGTCAAATTGAGCGGTGTTAGCCACTGATCTGCCTGTAAATGCAAAGCTGAAAGGAGTGCTGGGCCAGTGTGACTCTTGGCTTCCAGGCACAACAGATGCAGCACAGCATGGCAAAGTCTCACCAGGCATGTCGAATAGGTTCTGGGGAGCTTGGGCGGCGCAGCGGAAGAGACGCTAGCAGCGGAAAAGGAGGAGTCAGCCGAGGAGGAGAGGGAGGAGGATGGGGTAGGAGGAGGAGAAGAAGAGCCAGGCCTGCATGCAATCTGTGGTGGTAAAACCAAATCTACACGGGTACCACGGGTTACATGCTTGACTGCCGTCAGAAGGTTCACCCAGTGGGCAGTAAAAGTGATATACTTTCCCTACCCGTGTTTGCTAGACCACATGTCTGTGGTCAGATGTATCTTGGCACCGACACTGTGTGCCAGAGATACATTCACTTGCCGCTGAACATGGCCATATATTTCTGGGATGCCCTTCTGCTGCAATCACCAGCACCCTATATATTGTACACCTATACCAGTCCTTAAAAAGGACCTTTGTGGACCTAGTAGCTAGTGATTTGCAGACTGTCCCTCAGTCCCTACACTGATAAAAGACTGCTGCAGAATAGGGCAGCAGTACACCACAACCCTATATATTGTACACCTATACCAGTCCTTAAAGAGGAAGTAAACCCTGATGGGTTTACTTCCTCTTTTTTTCCCTGCAAAGGTAAAGCATAATGGACTACTATGCATCGCATAGTAGCTCATTATGTGTCACTTACCTGACACAGGAGCCAGCGATGTCACCGCTGTCCCCTGTAGTCCGCCGCATCCATGTTGCTTGTGGCGTCTCGCAGCTCCGACGAATCACAGCGGCGCAACCGCGATGACGTCACTCCCGCGCATGCGCACGGGAGTCGCGCCTCGCAGCTCCGCCGCTGTCATACGGCGAAGCCGCGATGACGTCACTCCCGCGCATGCGCACGGGAGTCGACAAATTTGGCAAATCCATTCTTTGATTTGCCGCATTTAGTGCGCATGCGCGCCGCTGTCTACGGCGCATGCGCCGTAGACAGCGGTGCCCATTTTCGGGCAAATATCTCCTAAACCATATAGGTTTAGGAGATATTGCTTGGACCTACAGGTAAGCCTTAATCTAGGCTTACCTATAGGTCCAAGTTGTTTGGAAGGGTTTACTTCCTCTTTAAAAAGGACCTTTGTGGACCTAATAGTAATAGCTAGCTAGTGATTAAACTGACTGTCCCTGCTGCACACAGCGTCCTGTCCCTACACTGACAAAAGACAGCTGCAATCACAGGCACAGCAGTGCACTGAACCCTATATACTGTACTACACCTATACCAGTCCTTAAAAGGACTTTTGTGGACCTAATAGCTAGTGATTTGTGTCACTACAGTCTCTCCCTGCTCCACACAGCATCCTGTCCCTACACTGACATAAGACAGAATGTAAAATGGCTGCCAGATCAGGTCTATTTATAAGGTAGGGGGAATGTCCAATTGTCCATGTGCTGAAATGTCTCAATTGGCTGTCCTGTACCCCATGATGGATGTGTCATCATGGGTCAAAGTTCTTTCACACTGTAAACACATATGTCCGTCGGGCGAACAGCGGCAATAGTCCGCCGATCGGGCAAATCGCGAACATGCAAAATGCCGCCAGGTGAACAGTTCGGCCATCCCTAGTGACCAAACTTATTCTGTTGCTTTCTACGGAGGAATCTGTTAGTGACGTCACTTGACATCAGGCGGGGAGTGGTCTATCCACCAAACGTCAATGTTGATTATCTGCATCTGTGTTGTTAAAACCACATATAATGTTTGTAATTTACATAAGACAATCATATGTGGTGTGTAGGCTCCATCTAGTGTTCCTTTTTGTAATTGCTGCAGTTGTTCTGTTTATTTAGAGTTACTATGTGTAGTTAAGGAAGTTTTAAATAAGCAGGGACTTCTGGGTAGAATTTTTACAGGAAGTGAACCAGCCACCATTTTTACAAGACATTGCAGGAAGCAAGATATGTCTTTCTCAAACCATAGCCATCACCCCTGAGAAAACTTAAAAAGTAAGCTTTTTACTATCCGATCCTATATTGTATATCATTGTTTCTGCAATGTATGCTGTATTGTATGCAATATTGTACTTATTGAATTCTATTTGTTATTTTGTAGTTTCACCTGGCTTGTGAATTAAACTGAGATCAAAGAAATATGGTATCTGAAGTTATTGGGACAAGGAGGTTTAGCTATATGTCCGTGAGACAGAACAAATATTACCATCTGCAAACCCTATGAAATACAAACACTGAAGTTAACTGAGCTAGCTGAAGAAAGAAGACAAGAGACTATACCATGCACTGTAAGTGTGTTTAGGGGTGGGGTGAGCGTGGAACACTAATACTCCTACAGAGCCACCATCCCAAGAAAATGTATAAATATATTTAAAAAAATGTTTTTTATAGAAAAGAATGGGACTCTCATTTTGTCTCGGAGGAGTCTGAAAAAACAAAAAAACAAACTGATTTATACAAAAGTAAACAGGTTTTTATTAAACTAAAAGACAAAGTTTAAAATACATTACAGTCTTCAGTGATTCAAATTTTGAAATCAGGGATGTCCCACTTATCCAACGTTTTTCCATTACCAGTCCTTTCTGGTAAGCTGAGGGGTATGTTGTTGAAATTTATTTATTTCTTCTTTTTTTTGTTAACATCATTTGATAATGTTACCTAGACAGTTAATTCCATTTACTTGTGGTTTTTCCACATTTAGTCACACCAGGTGCAAAACATGACTGCATACCAGGGGATATATACAGTTAATATGACTGCTGTTGTTTTTTTGTTTTTTTTATTGCAGTATATTTAGTTTATCAACATTAGCTGTAATATATACACCGGGCTTGAGGGGAAAACATCTATGGAAATTGCGGAGGAGGGCAGGGGCATGTATGTCTGAGGATGAAACCCAGGAGCGCCCCTCCAGACCGTACCCCTTCCAATGTACTAGGTACTGTATGCACCCACGGAACCTATGGGAGTCAACAACGGATTGTACCTCATACTCCTCATGGTTCTCAACCTGTATAGGTGTTGTGGAAAATTTTATGAAGATGTATTGGATGTATTTTATTATGTATTGTCATAAGAGTCCCCCCCAGTTTTTGTTCTCCCCCAGCCCTCTCTAAAGAGCTGACTGGGGCAGACTGACGCTGATTGAGGCCTGTTAGATAGTGGTAAACTTCCTGGGATTGGAAAGAGGTGTTTGCAGAGTGGGGGTATGTCCACCAGGGAAAGGGCTCGTGCATTGCACAGACGATTGTCTGAGGGGATATGTTTTCTCTGCAAAGATTGGTTATGGGCAGATGTACGCTCATTGTCTCTGCTGTGTCTGATCAACACATGTCGGAATTCACAGCGTGCATCTGCAGATAATTTCCATCCACAAGGAAGGTAATCCAGGTATACATGGTTCTCTGGAACAATGTATAATGAGGATTAGGGATGAGCTCAGTGTTTGAACCGAACGCATGTTTGACTCGAACACCGGGTGTTCGCCCGTTCGGTGAAGCCAGAACTTTGTGGGCCGTTTGTGCCATATTCATGTGGTGCTCATGGCCCACAAAGCACTGCGGCATCACTGTGACCCGCATGCTTGGCCAATCACAGCGCCGGCAGCGAGGACAGCCATAATTGGCCAAAGGCAAGATGCCTGTGGCCAGTTATAGCTCAGGGGGTTTAGTACACGCCCCGAACTATATAAGGCTGCCTATGCGGCGGCCTTGTGTAGTGTGTTGCGGCGTTCATAGAGAGATAGATAGGCAGGGACAGTGTCTTCATTTCTTGTGAACCTAGAGCAATTACAGTCAGCGTATTATGCCCCCTGCACAGTGTACACCTGAAGCTACCCCAGTTGCTGGTGTTGTTCTGGTACTATACCACAGGGAGCTGCAGTAATTACAGTCGGTGTATTGTGCCCCCTGCACAGTGTTTACCTGAAGCTACCCCAATTTCTGGTGTTGTTCTGGTCCTATACCACAGGCAGCTGCAGCAGTTACAGTTGGTGTATTGTGCCCCCTGCACAGTGTTTACCTGAAGCTACTCCAAATTGCTTGTGTTGTTCTGGTCCTATACCACAGGCAGCTGCAGTAATTACAGTCGGTGTATTGTGTCATCTGCACAGTGTTTACCTGAAGCTACCCCGAATTGCTTGTGTTCTTCTAGTCCTATACCATAGGCAGCTGTATAAGTTACAGCCGGTGTATTGTGCCCCCTGCACAGTGTACACCTGATGCTACCCCCAATTGCTTGTGTTGTTCTAGTCCTATACCACAGGCAGCTGTAGCAGTTACAGTGGGTGTATTGTGCCACCTGCACAGTGTACACCTGAAGCTAACCCAATTGCCTGTGTTCTTCAGATCCTGTACCACAGGCAGGCAGCTACAGTAATTACAGTCGGTGTACTGTGTCATCTGCTCAGTGTGCACCTAAAGCTACCCCAATTGCTGGTGTTCTCATCTACTTACATACAAAAATTTACCAAAATCTTCTATCACTACTCCCGTTGTTTATTCCAATGAGACAAGGGAAAAAAGAAACCGAAAAAAAATTATACTTAAGTCATTCCTCAAAATCTAGGAGGCTAAGGCTGTAGCCGATATCAAGCATGAAGAGAAAAGGTTGTTCTCCCCCTCTGGGCTCTACTAAGAAAAGATATGTCCAGAAAGGGATAAAAGATAGCTACTATAGGCTATAGCAGACAAATACGAGATTTAGCAGCAAAATCAAATATCCAAAACTAGTTTATTCCTGTTGTACTAAAAGTAGAACTGACCCAGCAAATTTGCTTCACCAAAAATCAATCCTACATGTCTCAATAATTGGTCCCTTAAATATCCTATTATTCCCAGAAAAAATTCTCAGGACCTCAGAGGGCCATGAATGAGTACCTGTGCGACTACAGCACCAGGACAGGGTCAGGGATCTTGTTTTTTCCCCCCATACCAGTGGGCCATGATCAGGGATCTATGCACTGTCCTGTCACCATTTGAGGAAGCCACGATGATGGTGAGCAGTGATAGTGCATGCATCAGTGACACTGTACCTCTTGTCCACTGTGCGTGGAATTATGGACGGGCACTTGAAGCAGAACAGAGACAGGACCCCTTTATCCAGACAGTGTTCCTGCTGTCCTGCTGATCACACAGGAAGAGGATGAGGAGGAGGATTATGTCAGCATGGAGGTGGAGCCTGGCACTCAGCATGAGCAGCAGCAGTCTTTTAGTGATGATTTACAGTCCCAAGAAACCCGGTGGACTTGTACGTGGCTGGGAAGAGGTGGCTGGGAGGAGGTCACTGGGAGGAGGTCACTGGGAGGAGGTGGCTGACCCAGAGGACTCTGGACTGAATGCCTCAGTTAACCTACACTGCATGGCCTCCCTGATCCTGCAAAACCTGCGGAAGGAGCCTCGTATTCAGCGGATCCAGGAGAGGGATCATTACTGGCTGGCAACGCTCCTTGATCCAAGTTACAAGGATAAGGTTGCAGACCTTATCTTGCCGTCGCAGAGGGAGCAGAGGATGAGACATCTCCAGGAGGCCTTGCAGAAAGGTCTGTGCAATGTGTTCCCAGAGACTGGGAGGTTACAAATTCCTGGTCCTTGACAACGTGTTGCTGAGGCTTCGGTCAGTCACAAAAGGAGCAGTGGAGAAGGTGGACGTCTGACCGATGTGTTCAGAATTTTTTTTAGTCTGCAGCCCCAAGATATGATCGGTTCAAGCAACCATCGCCAGCGTCTGATTTACATGGTGCAGGAATACCGAAAATCCTCTGGGTTACTGGGTCTTGAGGATGGATCAGAGCTTGCACAGTATGCAATTGAGCTACTAGCCTGTCCTGCATCCAGCATTCTTTCGGAATGCATATTTATTGCTGCTGGAGGCTTTGTAACCGATCACAAGGTGCACCTGTCCACCGACTCGGTTGATTGACTGACCTTCATAAAGATGAATCAGTCTTGGATCACCACCAGCTACCAAGAGCACCTGAAGCTGATGTAACCAAATATTTTTTTTTTTGAATGTCACATCCCTTCAAGACTGCCTATGCTGATGCTGATTGACTATCCTGTTATGTTGACCGACTATCCTCTTCCTCCTCAATGATCCTGCTGATAGCTTGGAAGAACATTTTGGTTCTGCACACCACCACCACCAGTCGCTGTTTAACAGGGGCATGTAATTACAATTTTTGATGCAATAATTTGCAGCAGGGCTCATTCCTGCACTCCAACTAGAGTATCTGTGAGGGATTGCAGTTTTCGTGGCACCAACACCAGTGCCTAATGCCCAATTTTTCAGCCCCTGTTTAACAGGAGCGTGTAATTACAATTTTTGTTGCAATACTTTGCAGCAGGGTTTGTTCCTGCTCTCAGCTACAATATTTGTGAGTGTTTGCAGTGTTGTGACACCAGCACCAGTGCCTAAGGCCCAATTTCTCAGTCCCTGTTTAACAGGGGCATGTAATTACAATTTTTGATGCAATACTTTGCAGCAGGGCTCATTCCTGTGCTCCAACTAGAGTATCTGTGAGGGGTTGCAGTGTCGTGGCAGCAGCACCAGTGCCTAAGGCCCAATTTTTCAGCCCCTGTTTAACAGAGGCATGTAATTAAAATTTTTGATGCAATACTTTGCAGCAGGGCTCATTCCTGCTCTCCAACTAGAGTTTCTGTGAGGGGTTGCAGTGTTGTGGCACCAGTGCCTAAGGCCCAAATTTTTCAGCCCCTGTTTAACAGATGCATGTAATTACAATTCTTGATATATTTCACAGCAGGGCCCGTTCCAGCGCCCACCGAGTGTAACTGTGAGGACTTACAGTGTTGTGGTACCAGCACCACCACGACCACCAAATTCCCCAAATTCAATTAAGGGGAAAATTTAAAAAAAAAATTGACGTGGGGGTCCCCCTAAAAATCCATACCAGACCCTTTATCCGAACACACAACCTGACAGGCCGCAGGAAAAGAGGGGGGGGGACGAGAGAGCGCCCCCCCTCCTGAACCATACCAGGGCACATGCCCTCAACATTAGGAGGATGCTTTGGGGGGTCTGTGATTGATGGGGACAGGGGCCTCATCCCCACAACCCTGGCCGGTGGTTGTGGGGGTCTGCGGGCGGGGGGCTTATCAGAATCTGGAAGCCCCCTTTAACAAGGGGACCCCCAGATCCTGGCCCCCCTGTTTGAAATGGTAAGGGGGTACAAAAGTACCCCTACCAATTCACAAAGAAAGTGTAAAAAATTGTTAAATAAGACAAACACACTTTTGAAAAATTCCTTTATTAAAAATAAAAAAAGATTCCAGCGGTGGTAATCCACTCTTGCTATCCAGCGACGGATGATCATCTCTCCGGGGTCCAGCGATGGCTGATCTGATCCAGTGACGAGCGATTTCAGTCCAGCGCAGTCCATCCATGCATCCATCTTCTGTCACTGCGGGATGCCGGCGCCTGACGTTTCTTACATTAGGAGGGCGGGGCCACCCATCACCTGACCCCGCCCCCTCTGACGCTAGTGGGGGAAACCGGGCTTCTCCAATGACATATGGGTGACCCCGCCCCCTCTGATGTAACGCAGGTTTTTGTTACATCAGAGGGGGGTGGGATCACCCATACGTCATTGGGGAAGCCCGGCTTCCCTCACTAGCATCAGAGGGGGCGGGGTCAGGTGACGGGTGGCCCCCACCTTCCTCATATAAGAAACGTCAGGCGCCGCATCCTGCAGTGTCTCCGACAGTGGAGACAGAAGATGGATGCATGGATGGACTGCGCTGGACTGAGAAATCACCTGTCGCTGAATCAGATCAGCCATCGCTGGACCCCGGAGAGATGATCATCCGTCGCTGGATAGCAATAGTGGATTACCCCCCCTGGAATCTTTTTTTATTTTTTTTATTTTTAATAAAGGAATTTTTCAAAAGTGTGTTTGTCTTATTTAACTATTTTTTACACTTTCTTTGTGAAATGGTAGGGGTACTTTTGTACCCCCTTACCATTTCAAACAGGGGGGGCGGGATCTGGGGGTCCCCTTGTTAAAGGGGCTTCCATATTCTGATAAGCCCCCGCCCGCAGACTTCCACAACCCCCCGGGGGACATGGTGCTTTGAGGGGTCACGGACCCCCAAAGCATTCTCCCAATGTTGAGGGCATATGGCCTGGTACGGTTCAGGAGGGGGGGCGCTCTCTCGTCACCCCCTCTTTTCCTGCGGCCTGCCAGGTTGTGTGCTCGGATAAAGGGTCTGGTATGGATTTTTAGGGGGACCTCCACGTAATTTTTTTTTTAAATTTGACTCGGGGTTCCCCTTAATATCCATACCAGACCTGAAGGGCCTGGTAATTGAATTTGGGGGAACCCCCACGCTTTTTTTTTTCTCAATGACTTTCAATGAGTGTGCTCTGTATTATGGGAGCCGACAATTTATTATAGCCGCGAGTGATTTTAAAGGACTTTTTTTTTCTGCAGAAATTACACTTTACACTGCAGGGACAGTTCTAAGCACAGGAAACATGCTCCCCTTCACAGGCATACTATAGACACCCCCCAGGTACGAAATTTAAAGGATTATTACACTTTTATTGTTTCACTTTAATATCATTATTAAAATCACTGTTCCCGAAAAAAACGGCCGTTTTTAAAACTTTTTTTTGCATTGATACATGTCACCTGGGGCAGGACCCAGGTCCCCAAACACTTGTTAGGACAGTAACTTGCATATTAGCCTTTAAAATTAGCACTTTTGATTTTGAACATTTGAGTCCCATAGACTTTAATGGAGTTCTAAAGTTCGCACAAATTTTCAGTCCGTTCGCAGGTTCTGGTGCGAACCGAACCAGGGGGTGTTCGGCTCATCTCTATTAAGTATTACTATCAGCGGAATTGTAGTCATCATTCATTGGTTATTCTGTGTCATGTCTTTATTTGGTCATGTCCTTATATGGTCATTCACATCCTGTGTTCATTTTCCTGTGAGATCACAAACTGTGTAGGAGGGGTTTAGTTGTTGGAGGTAAACCCTCCAGGGTGTGGCTTCCTGTTGATATGTAAATAAAAGCAGATGCACGGGTCAGGGAACGCAGAGATGCTGACCGATTTGAGAACGTAAGAATGCTGGTGATGTCTCCTTAATGGTGAACCAGAGGGGGCTGCTGAGAAGCAGCCAGGCTGAGATGAGGATGTAAGAATGCTGGTGATGTCTGATTACTTGGATGAGAGGGGAGACATACGATCGAAAGGCTGCATTATACTATCATGCAGTGGCGGCCCGTCCATAGGGGGCGCCCTGGCGCCGTTCCCCCTCCTATAGTGTAAAAAAAATAAAAAATAAATAAAAAGTTAAAAAACTGGCCCTTTAAGACATTTAAAAAAATAAAAAAGTAATTTAACAATTTTACATAGTGTACTGTGGCGCCGGTCGCAGTGCACTATGAGAAGTGCCATGTCAATGCAATCACAAGATTGCATCCATGGCGTTTCATTTGCGGGTTAAAAACCCGCCTTGCGGCGCAATGTAGAACGCCGACTAGCTTCCGCCAGTAAAATCACTGTGATTCTATGGGCGGGAGCATTGCCATTCAAAGACAAGCAGGTCACTTCCGGCTTTCGGCTGATTCACGAAACCCGGAAGTGACGTCGGCAGCTCCGTTCCTCAGCCCGAGCGGAGCTGCAAGACAGTGAGGTGAGTGGCATAATTGCTGTCTCTGGGAAAAAATGAAATTATTAATTTAATTAATTGCCAAATGCACCCCGGCCGGCCTAAGCCTTTACTAGACCACTCTGTTGTGTGCTGTGCAGGAATTATTATTAGAGCAATAAGCAATTTGTAAAAGAAACAATATAATTTAATGCTTCTTGCAGGAGGATCACATCATGCCATGCGGTATTCTTATTCAGCAAAGTGCAAAGTAATGGTCTGCTCTGTTGCTTGTTGTTACTCACAGTTAATTTGCTGGCAAAGACATTTTTATAAACCTTTTTTGCATTTTAGTGTAAATATGAGATCTGAGGACTTTTTGACCCAGATCTCATATTTAAGAGAACCTGTCATGCTTTTTTTCTATTACAAGGGATGTTTACATTCCTTGTAATAGGAATAAAAGTGACAGCATTTTAGTGTAAATATGAGATCTGAGGACTTTTTGACCCAGATCTCATATTTAAGAGAACCTGTCATGCTTTTTTTCTATTACAAGGGATGTTTACATTCCTTGTAATAGGAATAAAAGTGACACCATTTTTTTTTTAAACTATGAAAAAATTAATATAATAAATAAGAAAAAAAAAGTTTTTTAAAGCAACCAGTCCCGACGATCTTGCGTGCATAAGCGAACTCATACGTGAGTACTGCGCCCGGCCGCCCGCATATGAAAACGGTGGTCAAACCACAAATGTGATGTATCGCTGTGATCGTTAGACTGATACAGTGGCGTAACTAGAACCTTCAGGGCCCCGATGCAAGAAACCATGAAGGGCCCCCCTGAACCCCAGCCAGGGCTCTTCCCTCCGAGTCCGGTGGTGGAACTCCAGGGCGTGGTCACAGGTATGACCTTTGTGAGCCCTGTAGTTCCACCACTGGCATCAGTAGTTTTTTTTTATTATTATTTTTTTTTTTAGGTGCCCCATTGGGGGACTGTCCCTAGGCAGGATGCGGTCCCCGTCCCCAGAAGAGATGAGGTCCTTTTCTCCAGGGCAGATGAAGTTACTGCCCCCAGGTGAGAAGGGGTCCCTGTCCCCAGGGGAGATGGGGGTCCCTGTCCCCACGTGAGAAGGGGCCCCTGTCCCCAGGGGGAGATGGAGGGGGTATGTAATGGTGTGTGGGGGATGGGGTCCTCTCACTCACCATGACCAAGCTGCAGGCCGTGCACTCATCCATGTTGGCCTGGGCTCCATCCAGTGTGCTGGACGGGTGATCAGCATATCTCCCAGAAAGACCTTTCATCATCTGTGTATGACGGGGGAGGAGGGGGGCTGGCAGACAAGCCTGCAGTGTCCTCCGGGGGGCTCTCGTAGGGCTGCACTGCATCTGTGTGCTTAAAGTTTGTTTACCCGGGAGAAGTATGCAGTGCAGTGTGGGCCGGACTCGGGGGGGGGGGCGGGACTCTGGCTGGGGAGAACAGACATCGGACTGAGCGGCAATGCATGGAGCAGGAGAGGGGTACTCTGAGGAGCCGGCCGAGGACACAGGTCATGCAGGGAATGCACAACTAAAGAGCAGCCAGTGCAATAGTCGAGCATGGAGCTCTGCTAGTCACCCTCCACCTCCAGCCACCCGTGTGCATGGTGCACTGGTACCCCTAGCTGCCTATGCTGCTGCCGGCCATATGTAGAGGGGGCTGCATGGGCCCCCTGCAGCACAGGGCCCAGTTGCGGTCGCAACTGCTGCACCCCCTATAGTTACGCCCCTGGACTGATATCAATAATTCTAGCCCTAGACCTCCTCTATAACGTAAAAAAGATGCAACCTGTAGAATTTTTTTAACTATGGGTGGAAGAAAGTGGAATACAGGGGACAGATTGGGTGGATTATATAAGGGGCATGGGTTATGAGAAGTGGGAGGGGCCAAAAATGAAGGGCGGGATCTGGCACCCCCCCCCATCGAAAAAACTTCACCAGCTGCAACTGCTATCATGGTGGAAGGGCGCTTATTAGCGCAAGAGTGTAGTAGAATATCCACGACAGTTAAAATGGCAGGCCACGTTAGGAGTAAATAGAACCTTCTTTTGCCATTGGATCATTAAGCTGTGTAATGTGATAGGTAGGTTCTGCTTTTCAAAAAGGACAAATTTTACATATTTAGTATAATGCTGGAATTTTGATCATATGCCTGTGTGTGCATGTGGGTGAGCGTGTGTGTGATTTATTTACAAGCTTGAATGTTTGTGTATGGAAACTGTATGCTGTGTAACAAGTTTGTAATGCATGTGAGAAATGGATGAATTTTGATTTTTACCTATGTATGGGACGAGTAGATTGCATGAGTAGAGCAGTTTGTAACTGCATGTTTGTGGCCATGCACAGGGGAAGGGCAGCCAGGGTTGCTGCCTAAGTGAGTACAATAGATGTTGTAGCTACGCCCTGTGGGAAGGCAGCTCTGATGTTCTGAGCAAACATGCAAACATCACTGTAGGTTTCAATGGCTTGTTATGGAAGTTGATGCCACAGTGAGTATATGAACTTTAGGTATACTTTAGTGTATGTTTTAAGTTGTGCTTTTTCATGTAACACTTTTAAATGTGAGTTTAGCCTAAAGTGTTTGTCTATGCGTTAAATGTGATGTCCCATGTTTGTCAGTTTGGGTGGGGAGAAGGTTGTGTAGCTAAGTGAAGAAATTTTGGTTTTGGCAGGAAAATCGCCATTTTGTTGTGGCCTGGCTTTTCTTGTAGTCAGCATGTGGCTATGTCTTGATTTTCGTTTGTCCCAGCTGCCATTTTGTGCCCGCTGTGTTGTTGGTGGAATTGCTATTTTGGTTTATAGAGGTGCAGTTTAAGGCATCATTTTCTTTTCTGTGTTTGTACTTTTTACATACTTTTCAGTGGAACTGTTCATAAACTGTGTGTCTATGTTTAAGTGTACATTTTCAAATGTGTAGTCAGTTTTGTGGGGAGGTGTTTTGGCGGGCATTTTGTCGTAGCCTAGCTTTTGTTGTCTGCCATGTGACCAGGGTCTGTGGTCATTTTGAGGATCTGTGAGTCCTCCTATAGGGGAAGGTGTAAACACCATTCCCTTGTGTGTGAAACCATGTGACATGAGCCACCACCTTGTTTATAGGCATTATTTCTGTTTTATTTTAAGTGAATGTAAGCTATTGTAGGTAAGCTGTTTGTACTTTTTATCAACTTTTAAGTAAAAGAGTGGTGATTTTTGTATTGGATTTCGGTTTTGGTGGGAAAATGCACCATTTTGTGGTTGCCAGGCTTTTTTTGTAGTCACCATGAGGTCATGGTTGGTGGCCATTTTAAGAGGTGCAGTTTTTAAAGCGGTTCTGCACTGACCAATTTTTTATTTTTTTTGTGCGGAATGTTTAAACTATATGTGTTTAAAAAAAAAACTTACTTTTCCTGACTTCGCCCGCTATCCGTGTCCGTATTTCAGTGTAAATTCTTCTTTATTTCAAAGTTTTTAGGTCGATGTAATTTTGCTTGTGGGCATTTGAAACCCACAAGCAATCACTTCCTCCTTCCCTCTTTTCGGAGGAACCAGCATTACTTGCTGGTTCCCGCGCATGCTCAGTGGCTACAACTAAAAGATGTGTAATTTTCAATTTATTTTTCGTATATATATATATTTTTAAAGAAATTTTTATAAATCCCTCTCTCTCCCTCTCACTATATATATATATATATATATATATATATATATATATATATATATATATATATATATAGTAACATTGGGGGATGTTTAACTCAGTGGTCGATGCCTTTTCAGCAAGTTCACAGCGAACAGGAACTTTCGTTTAAGGGCATGGTAGCCCACTTTTATTAAAAAGGAACAACATAAAGTTCATACATGCACTTGGTTGCCCACACAGCGGTTCTTCTGCCAAAAAGACAATACATGAAAAATGCCAAGCCACCTGGCTCTCTTCAGCAGCACTGCCACCTAGGCTTTACAATTCAGCCCTCTTGGCCTTATAACAGGGTTCCCGTACAACTACTGTACCTCTTTTCAGCTTCCTTGCTGCTTAGGCCTTCCACTTCTCGTTCAAAATTTTTTATTTTATGTTAAAATAAATTACATGTACAGAATATAAGACAAATTATGTGATACCAGAAATAAAAAGTAGACATATTGAAGTACGGATGATACAAAGCAAAGAAGAATTTCAAGATATTCTCGTGAGAATGACAATAAATGGCCTTATATATTTTAGAATTTGAAAACATTCTTATAGCTGAGTTTTAAACATTTTAATCACAAGAAAATATAAATATGTCTAAAAGAAAATATATGATTTTAAAGTTTTGACCATAACTTCTAAAGTATGTTTATAGTAAGGGAAGAACATAAAAGGTATATAGGAGGGGGAGGGGAGGGAATAATTCTCCGGAGGAGGTTTTATATATCATCTAATGTTGTAATTCTATAAAAATTCTTAATCACCATAACAAGAAAACTCGGTTGTCAATATTATCTGACGTATAATATTTAATCCAGGGTTTCCATATGATATCAAACTTTGTCATCTGGTTTTTATCTATAGCGTCCATTTTAGCATGGATGAAAGATTGATTCATTCTACGTTTGGTTTCTGCAATATTCACCACATCTGTTTTCCACGCATTGGCTATAGTCTGCTTTGCGGCTATCAGGAGTGTAAGAACTAATTTGAATTGTTTCTGATTCAGAAAGGCTGGTTTTAAATTAAGGAGAGCTATAATTGGGTCTGGAAAAATTGGACGATCAAAAAATTTTGTAATTATCAGAAAGATCTTTTTCCAAAATGATTGTACAATTGAGCAATGCCACCAGGTATGTATATAGGTACCTTTTTCTGGACAGCCACGAAAGCAGAGGCCAGTGTTGTCTGTTGAGAATTTGGCGATTCTCGCAGGAACCAAATACCAGCGTGTGAGAACTTTATATGATGATTCAGACGCCAATACAGTGGTGTGAAAAAGTGTTTGCCCCCTTCCTCATTTCCTGTTCCTTTGCATGTTTGTCACACTTAAGTGTTTCGGAACATCAAACCAATTTAAACAATAGTCAAGGACAACACAAGTAAACACAAAATGCAATTTGTAAATGAAGGTGTTTATTATTAAAGGTGAAAAAAAAATCCAAACCATCATGGCCCTGTGTGAAAAAGTGATTACCCCCTAAACCTAATAACTGGTTGGGCCACCCTTAGCAGCAACAATTGCAACCAAGCGTTTGCGATAACGTGCAATGAGGCTTTTACAGCGTCCTGGAGGAATTTTGGCCCACTCATCTTTGCAGAATTGTCCTAATTCAGTTACATTAGAGGGTTTTCGAGCATGAACGGCCTTTTTAAGGTCATACCACAACATCTCAATAGGATTCAGGTCAGGACTTTGGCTAGGCCACTCCAAAGTCTTCATTTTGTTTTTTTCAGCCATTCGGTGGTGGACTTGCTGGTGTGTTTAGGATCATTGTCCTGCTGCAGAACCCAAGTTCGTTTCAGCTTGAGTACACGAACAGATGGTCGGACATTCTCCTTCAGGATCTCTTGGTAGACAGCAGAATTCATAGTTCCTTTTATCACGGCAAGTCTTCCAGGTCCTGAAGCAGCAAAACAGCCCCAGACCATCACACTACCACCACCATATTTTACTGTTGGTATAATGTTCTTTTTATGAAATGCAGTGTTCCTTCTACGCCAGATATACTTGGACACACACCTTCCAAAGAGTTCACTTTTGTCTCATCGGTCCACAGAATGTTGTCCCAAAAGTCTTGGGGATCATCAAGATGTGTTGTGGAGAAATTGAGAGGAGCTTTGATGTTCTTTTTGCTCAGCAGTGGTTTTCTCCTTGGAACTCTGCCATGCAGGCCATTTTTGCCCAGTCTTTTCCTGATGGTGGAGGCATGAACGCTGACCTTAACTGAGGCAAGTGAGGCCTGCAGTTCCTTGGACGTTGTTGTGGGGTCTTTTGTGACCTCTTGGATGAGTCGTCGCTGCGCTCTTGGGGTAATTTTGGGCGGCCGGCCACTCCTGGGAAGGTTCACCACTGTTCCATGTCTTCGCCATTTGTGGATAATGGCTCTCACTGTGGTTCGCTGGATTCCCAAAGCTTTGGAAATGGCTTTATAACCCTTTCCAGACTGATGGATCTCAATGACTTTCTTTCTCAATTGTTCCTGAATTTCTTTGGGTCTCGGCATGATGTGTAGCTTTTAAGGATCTTCTGGTGGACCTTACTGTGTCAAACAGCTCCTATTTAAGTGATGCCTTGATTGTGAACAGGTGTGGCAATAATCAGGCCTGGGTGTGGCTAGAGAAATTGAACTCAGGTGTGGACAACCACAGTTATAGTATGTTTTAACAAGGGGGGCAATCACTTTTTCACACAGGGCCATGATGGTTTGGATTTTTTTTCACCTTTAATAATAAACAAGTTCATTTACAAATTGCATTTTGTGTTTACTTGTGTTGTCCTTGACTATTGTTTAAATTGGTTTGATGTTCCGAAACACTTAAGTGTGACAAACATGCAAAGGAACAGGAAATGAGGAAGGGGGCAAACACTTTTTCACACCACTGTATATTTATAGAGGAAGATTTTGTGAAAGACCATATGTTGGACCAAGACCTAGAATCGATCGTACAATCCAAATCTTTTTCCCACTTGGCCACATATTTAGGTATAACAGTATTAGAATTAGATATTAATTGTGTATACAATGATGTAATACGACCTTTAGCATGTGGTTCCTTGAGACAAAATCTTTCAAATTGAGAAATATTATGTAAGTTTACATTTAAATTGAGAAGAGGAGTATAAAAATCTTTGATTTGGAGATATCTGAATATTTCTGATTGTGGAAGCTTATATAATTCACATAGATCTGTAAAAGATTTTATTGATGTAGTTGAAGTTAAATTATATAGACAAGTGATACCAGCCTTAGACCAAGCTTTAAAGGTTTTGGGATATTTCCAGGCTGGGTAAAAAGTCGGATTCTTGTGGAAAGATAATAGCGGATTTTGTGGAGATTGCAGACCATGTGAATTTCTATACCTATCCCATATAGATAGAGAGTGCTTAGAAATGGGGTTATTTATAGACTTACAATCCGCAGGTTGTAACCACAATATATTGTTTATAGGAAGAGGATCACAGTCTACAGCTTCAATGAGGACCCATAAAGGAATCTCTGTAGAAGAGTGATATTTTGTTAACTGAGATAATTGAGCTGCCTTATAATATATGTTAAAGTCTGGGAATCCCAAACCACCCAAAGCTTTGGGGAGAACAAGTGTTTTTTTGTGAAGTCTGGGTTTTATTTTCTCCCAAGTAAATTTCGTTACTTTTTGTTGAATCAGCCTAAGAAAATATGCAGGAATATGAATCGGGAGAGTTCTGAATAAATATAAAAATTTCGGAAGAACAGACATTTTTATGATATTGATTTTCCCAAACCATGATATCGGCATTGATGACCAATTAGATAACGACCTTGTAATATTTTTTAATAGAGCTGGGTAATTAGCTGCAAATAAATCGGAGGGGTTAGGAGTAAACTGCACACCCAGATATGGGAGGCTATGATCTACCCACTTAAAGGGTAGTGAATTTTGTAAAGATTGTTTATCTTTTTCGACAAGTGAAATGTTTAATGCTGAAGATTTTTGAATATTGACCTTAAGGCCCGAAATAAATGAGAATTCTTGTAGTACAACCATAAGATTTGGGGCCGAAACATGTGGAGAAGATAGAAAAAGGAGAATATCGTCTGCGAATAAACAGAGCTTATGATGAAAGCCACCCATTTCAATACCTGTTATAGTGGGTTCCATCCTAATTCTTTGTGCTAAAGGTTCAATGAGTAAAGCAAATAATAATGGCGAAAGTGGACATCCTTGACGAGTCCCCCTCAGTATATTAAACTCGTCCGATTTGTACCCTGCATATCTGATATAAGCTTTTGGATCTTGATACAAACTAGAGATCCATCGTAAAAAATGAGGGCCGAATCCCCATTTGGAAAGGGTATAGTTCATATATGACCAAGATACTGTGTCAAAAGCTTTCATAATATCTAAAGAAAGAAAACAAGTGGGAATACGTCTTTTTTTAGCGGCATGTGACAGGAGTGTTGCACGTCTAATATTATCTCCTGCTTGACGTAATGGAATGAAGCCCACTTGATCACGATGTATTAGATTGCCTATAATAGTATTTAATCTGTTAGCTAGAATTTTGGCTAAAATTTTTATGTCCAAATTTAATAACGAAATAGGGCGATAATTAGACCATATTGAATCATCTGTGTGAGGTTTAGGGAGCATACAGATAATTGCAGTTAGGGTTTCTCTTCTAAAAGAATGACCTTCCAAAAGGGAATTAAAAGTGTTTGTCAAGACTGGAGATAGGGTGTCTACAAACGTTTTGTAATACAGTGCAGAAAAACCATCAGGACCTGGCTTTTTATTTAGTTTCAGATTTTTGATAACTTCAGATACCTCTATAATTGACATTGGTTCCTCCATCATTTCCATTTGTGTTTTAGATAGTGTCGGTAGAGATATATGAGAGAAAAAAATCATTTGCTCTAGAAGGGTCCAACTCATTATTAGAAGAGTATACATTTTTTAATTGTGTTTTGAATTTTTGTAATATTTTTAAAGGATTATTTGTATATACCCCCCTAGAGATTTTCAGACGTATCGGTTTCGTTGGGTTCTGGCAGGATTTTAATGCCCTGGCTAATAGTGTGTGAGGTTTATTCGCATTGATATAGAAATTGTGTTGTGATCTCTTGATGGTTTTATCCGCTACTTCAGTAAGGAATAGATCAAATTCCAATTTAGCTTTGTCAAGATTTATTTTAGATAAAGAAGAAGGGTTATTTTGGAATGCTGTGTGACATTTATTGAAATTTGTTTCTAAAGTCTGACAAAGGATTTTCCGCTCTCTGTTGAATATGTTTGCTTGCTGTAGACCTATGCCACGGAGAACAGGTTTGTGTGCTTCCCATAATGTAGTCGGAGAGACGTCAGGTGTGGAGTTATATTTTATATAATCTTTGAGCGCAATTTCAATATTATTTTTATGAGCTGTATTTTTGAGTAGGAAATCTCTTAATATCCATGTTGGATCTTTTTTTTTTGGAATTATAGAGGCAACAGTAATGAAGCCTGCACTATGATCGGACCATGGGATGGGAATAATTTTTGTAGATATTATTTCTGGAATTAGCCCTATGGACATAAATATATGGTCTATCCTAGAGAATGAGCGATGAGGGAATGAGTAATGTGTGTATTGTCTCTTGGTTGGATTCAATTCTCTCCAAGTATCTACTAGGTTATGTTTTGTAATTAGTTTTGATAAGAGTTGTTTGTCTGCTGTATGTGACTGTGGGATTGGTGATTTATCCAAAAATGGGAATATGGTCTGATTAGAATCTCCACATAGAATTGTAGTACCTATTTTGTGGTGTTCTATAGTTTGAAATAAATGAGAAAGAAAAGAAATAGGATTTTTGTTAGGAGCGTAGTATGATGTAATGGTGATAGCGGTATCAAGTAGGTGTCCTTTAAGAATCAAGTAACGGGGGCGTGGCCTGGACATGGAGAGATAGAGACGTGCATTGCTCGAGCTCCCGGCCGTCTCTCACCTTTTCGGATGATATAATCAGTTTAACCGCACTATGCCCACCTCAAAAAAGCGTGCTACGCAGAGGAAAAGTAAACCTACCCGACCACCGATTCCTTCACCACATTCGGGGGATATTGGGAGACTTTTTCAACTCTCCCAACACCGTTCATCGGGACCCAATATGGCGACAGCACGAGACCGCACGGACGCTGACCGCGCTGCCTGCTCTTCGCCGGACCTTGATTCGGAGGCTTCTCAGGCTTCCCTAGCGGCTCCGTACCTGGGAACACCCCTGGCGACCCACAGTAATGCCCCGGACACTATGGGGACCCCAAGGCAGACACTGCAGGTAGACACGGAGCTCCGTTTGCTACTACAAGCGCTCCCTACGAAAACCGACATCGCCACCCTCATAGACAAGGTGGAAGCGGCTCACCGTAAGGAGATGGCTCTCGTCAGAGAAGAGGTGAAGGACCTTGCGACTAGGGTTTCTGGCGGAGAGCATTCCCTGACGGCCCTGGAGCAACGAGTGGCGGCAATGGAGACCTCACAGGAAGCCCACATGGATATGCTGCTCTCACAGCAACTGCGGCTGGAGGAGATGGAAGACCGCAGCCGCAGGAACAATCTGCGGCTGCGGGGGCTACCAGAGGCAACGGGAATGGAGGATCTGGCGGATACTGTCGCAGCGATCTTCCGCAGTATTCCGGGTGTGGAGTTACCGGCCCGCCTGGAATTCGACAGAGTGCACCGAGCTCTGGGCCCCAAATCCGCAGATCCTGCTAGACCGCGAGACGTAGTCTGTCGGCTACATCATTATGGCCACAAGGAAGAAGTCCTGCGGAAGTCCTGGGAAGCCCCTGCCATGGAATTTGATGGAGCAGAAGTGAGGATCCTCCCGGACATCTCCCGTGCCACCCTTCAGCGGCGTGCTTTATTGAAACCCCTTTTGGAACTTGCACGCCGTAGTGGTGCTACGTACCGATGGGGCTATCCACTGTCTGTCACGTTTAGGAGAGACCAGAGATTCTTCACTCTCCGTACCCTAGATTCCCTGCCTGCTCTATTCGTCTTTTTGGCCGTGGAACCTATCACAGTCCCGAACTGGCTGGCACCTCTGCCCCGCCCGCAGGGACTAGACCCGAGACGTGGACTCCGTGGAGACCCGCCACCCAGACAGCAAAGGAGCTGCCGCAGGCCAAGAGCGCCCTCGGGGGAGGACTCCCGAGAGCTATAAGGTAACTTTTGACTTTTCATTCCCTTGACCCCCGCTTCCCCCCCTCCCCACCGCCACCACCGCCACCACCGCCATCATCACCAGTGTCATAACACCGACCCGAGTTACAGCTAAGGCCTGCGCTGCTGACACTCTTTCCTGTTACCCTGTACGCTGCTACCCTGGCCTCCCCTCCTAACCACGGAACTGCTCATGGAGCCGGTTTACGGAGTACCTGTCTGGGAGACCATACCTCATGTGGCGGCTCATCTCATTCTGCCAGGACGTACGATGGGGCGACGGGAAACTGCTCTTGTCCAGCCGGCTGTACGGTGCCCCCGGACTGTCCCCCACGGTTTCTGTAACGGATTTTACTGCCCCAGTCTGCCACCGCCTGAACTGCTACAGACCTCTTTCTAGGGTCCATTGCACCATAATGACTTCTGTACTATGCCTGGGAGGGCTGCCTGCTCGGACCGCACTTCTGTGGCAGCATCACTTAGCGAGGAGACTGATTCCCCGCTGACACGCCGACCAGGTCTGGCACTACTTTTGGCGAGGGCGACCAGGCCCCGCAGATACACGCCGACGGAGTGGTGCCCCGGCCAGGATGTTCTAGAGGCCGGTCCAGGAGGAGTCTCCATGCTTGGTCGGTACTCATTGTCCCTGAGATTGGACGTGTGCCAGCCCTTAGGTGTATTGGGATGCTCCTGGAATTAGTTGACGTAAAGGGAGGCCTTTCATTTCATTTTATTTTATTTTATTACATTTTATTTTATTTTATTATTTTTTATTGTTGGGGGTGACACATCTGACCGTGTATCTTGGCGGGCGGCCCCTGCTGTTCGCGAGGGGTGGGGATTGTTCAGGGGCGGGGGGGTGGCGGGACTTTGTGGTAATGTTTGCTATATGTGTGCGGGACGGGCTCTTGTTACCCGCCCTAGATACTGTATGGACTGCCAGACGTATGGTCTGAGTAGCTGCTCATTACTGTTTCTTTCCGCTTTCTATATATGGTTTACTTTAACTCTTTTTTATTTTTTCTGTTTATGTTCAATATTTCTGAGGTGGTGTGCGCTGTGCACCTGCGACCTGTATGAGGTGGGGGATGGGCCTGTGGAGCTGGCTACCCAGTTTCCTGTCCGATTCACCCCCCCCAATAGGCTGGCATATTTTGGGGGGTATGGTTTGTCCCCCCCGGGGCATTATATGCTCTTAATTGATCTGTAATGAGACAAGGGCAATAGGCCCCCTCCCGTGTTACGACTTTTTGTTTCTTTTTCCCTCCTCCTCTCTTTTTCCCTCCTCTTCTCTCTCCTCTCTCTCTGCTCTTGCACTCTTTTCCGTTTTTTCTTTTCCCCGTCTCTCTTTCTCTCTCTTCCCACTTTTTTCGCTCCACACCCTCCTTCTGGACCCTTTCCCCTCCTCACCCCTATCTTGCTCTGGTCCCTCCTAATGCCTCCCTCCCTCCTCGCCGACCCCTCTAGCCCCCCCCTGTGTTCCCCCCCCCACCCCCCTCTTTTCTGTTTAGGTGGTTTTCCTTGTTTGATTATGCCGGTATCACATGTGAACATACTGTCGCTTAATGCGAAAGGCCTTAATACGCCAGAAAAGAGACGCATCCTCCTAGCTGACCTAAAAAGATTACATGCTGATATTGCTTTTATACAGGAGACACATTTCAAACCTAATGCACTGCCATACCTGCGCAATAGACACTATCCGTGGACATATCATTCGACCAACCCACTAGCTAAATCCAAAGGGGTCTCCATACTTCTCTCTGGCAAACTCCCGTGGCAGTGCCAGGGATCCTTGTTGGATCCTTCTGGCCGTTATGTTTTTCTTAAGGGGCTTCTTGTCCCCATACAAGTGACCTTGGCGGCTGTATACGCCCCTAACGAACTTCAAGCCACTTTTCTAGAGAGAACCATGGAAAAGCTACAGGAATTTAAAGTTGGGCAATTACTGCTCGGGGGAGATTTTAATGCCCCGTTGATTCCATCTGTAGACACTTCGACTGGTAGGACCTCCATGCCGATCACTCAGCTTAAGCGCATTGCGAAGACACTGCACGACTCACAACTTATTGATGTCTGGAGGCTCCAGCATTCTGGAGAACGAGACTACACGTTTTACTCCCCCATGCACAAGATCTACACAAGAATTGACTACTTTTTGATCCCCCACTCCCAATTACATGCGGTTGAATGTTCCTTCATTGGAGACAGGACATGGTCGGACCATGCGCCGATATTCCTCACTTACAGACTGTCTGACGTATCCTCTTTGACGCATAGATTTTGGCATCTGAATGAAAGTCTCTTACAAACTCCGGAAGTTCTGGATGATGTCACCAAGACATTGCGTTGCTATTTTCAGGAAAATTATCTCCCGGGCTGTGCACCGGGAGTTCTGTGGGAAGCTCACAAAGCAGTAGTGAGAGGGGTCCTTATTAAGCACGGAGCGCGGATTAAACGAGAACGCACCAAACAGCTGGACCAGCTATTAGAGAAGCTACACGTAATAGAGGCCAGACACAAACACGCACCCACACAGTCCTCTGAAACCGACTTACAAACTACCAGGAAACAAATTACAGATATACTTCATTATAGAGCTAAAGCTGCCATTCAATCTTGCCGCAAGATGACTTATGAGACGGGTGATAAATGTGGGAAACTACTGGCGAGACTAGTCCGGGAACGTAGACTTTTGACATATATTCCCCATATTGTGGCGCCGGGAGGACGAAAAGTCCACTTGCCCATGCACATTACACGTGAATTCAGGAATTTCTATTCAGACCTGTACAACCTCCAGACGCAACCCCCCCCCCCCCTCAGACGGCCTTGACCGCTTACATTGAGAAATCCCAATTGCCCACCGTCTCACCAGCTGTTAGAGAGGAGTTGGAATCCCCCATCACTTTGACAGAAATCCACAGAGCTATAGGGACGATGAAGCCGGGGAAGGCTCCGGGGCTGGACGGCTATACACTGCAATACTATAAAAGACTATTGGACCTGTTGGGACAGCCCATGCTTACATTGTTTAATGCCATAGGGACGGGCGGGGAGTTCTCTAGAGATTCTTTGAGTGCCCATATCTCAGTGATTCATAAAGAGGGGAAGGACCCAGCATCCTGCGGTAGTTACCGGCCGATTTCTCTCCTGAATATAGATCTCAAAATTTACACCAAGATCTTGGCTACCAGGTTAGCAGGCCATCTCCAGCAGCTAATTCATTTGGATCAGGTAGGATTCATTCCCTCCCGTGAAGCCTGAGATAGTACCACGAAGGTGCTCAATCTGGTTCATGTGGTGAGAAAGGCAGGAACCCCGTGTGTCCTGTTAAACACTGATGCTGAAAAGGCTTTTGACCGTGTGAATTGGCCATTTATGTTTGCAGTGCTCCGACATGTGGGACTGGGAGAACGGATGATTGCTCGTATATCTGGGGTATACTCCAATCCGACGGCCCAAGTTAAAATCAATGGGACCCTGTCGACTTCCTTCCCGATAACCAACGGGACGCGACAAGGTTGCCCACTATCCCCTCTCCTGTTTGCATTGTCTCTAGAACCCTTTTTGGCCACGATCAGACTGAACCCTGACATACAAGGAGTGGTTGTGGGGGGCTCGCAACACAAACTCTCGGCATATGCTGACGATATGCTCTTCACATTGACTAACCCAAGAATCTCATTACCTAACCTGCTCAAAGAGTTTGAGACATACGGGAAGTTATCTAACCTGAAGATAAACTTCACCAAATCAGAGGCCATGGGGATATTGATACCACCACGATTACTTCCCAATCTACAATCCAACTTTCATTTCAAGTGGACGACGACCGCTCTGACCTACCTAGGTACTAGCATCCCTCCTGACTTATCTGACCTGTATGCATACAATTTCCCCCCCTTGTTAACAAGGGTGAGGCTGCTTTTGGACTCATGGCACAAAGGGACACATTCCTGGTTCGGTAGATGTAATTTACTGAAAATGGGCATCCTACCCAAATTTTTATATCTATTTCAGACCCTACCGATTAAAATCCCCCCTGCATATTTTAAGCAGGTACAGGCACTGTTTACCCGCTTTGTTTGGGCACAAAAGCAGCCCCGGATACCACGGTCCCAACTATCACTTCCGAAACAGTACGGGGGTGTGGCGTTACCGGATATCAAACAGTACTATCGCGCCTCCCATTTGAGTAGGATGATTGATTGGAGTCGCAATCTGACCACTAAATTATGGGCCCAAATTGAGCAACACCAGTGCTCAGTCCCATTAAAGACTGCTCTCTGGTGCAGGGATGCACTGCCGAAAGAAATTAAATCCCATCCTCTTATAGGCAACACTCTCTGCCAGGGTGAGAAGGCGGCACTACAACACTCCCTGATGACCACGGCGTCGCCTTTGACACCGGTCCTTGGTAACCCTAGGTTTCCGCCAGGTCTACCGACTACGCAGTTCCGACAGTTACGAGACTCCAACCTTACTGTGGCCTCTCAGTTTGTAACACGTGAGAACTGGGTTTCTATTCGAGACCTTATGGACCCCATGGGTCCCTATCGTCTGGATTTTTGGAACGCCGCGCGTCTACATCACTTTCTTCAGTCCATCTCGAACCCTTCAGACTACTCCAGACCGCTGACCGCATTTGAAGAATACTTTTCTGACACGGAACCAATCCCCCGACTCCTCTCTAAAATGTACTTATTACTAAACACCCCATCACAATCGCACTGTATCTCAAGTCTTACGAAATGGGAAGTGGATCTAGGTCGCACCTTCACACACATCCAAATTGAGCATGTTTTGCGGTTCGCCCTGAAGTCCTCAATATGCACCAAAATACAGGAGACTAATTATAAAATTCTCACAAGGTGGTATTTAACACCTAGCCGCCTCCACCTTATCTTCCCAGACACGCCTGAACATTGTTGGTGCTGTGGGGAAGATAGAGGTACGATCCTACATATCTTTTGGTCCTGCCCCAAGCTCACAGACTACTGGACGGCAGTCCGAAACATATCCCAAAAATTCACGGAGTGGCAAATCCCGCATGACCCGGCGTTCTTCCTATTACATATGTCGAACCTGCCCCCTAGGACATATACTCGGTCGATACTGCGCCACCTCACCAATGCAGCCAAATCTTGTATCCCCCTGCTTTGGAAGCAACAAACTCCCCCTACCGCGGCAATGTGGCTGCGGAAGGTGGAAGATATTAACAAAATGGAGGATTTGATAATGACTGCCCAGGATCGGCAGGAAATCTATCGAAAGACCTGATCCCTTTGGAATGAGTTTGTGTACTCACACTAGTTGACGACAAGTCAGTTCACAGAAATCCATACAGGGAACGTCGAACCACCACCTTCCCCCCCCCTACTCCCTTTCCCATCCCTCCTTCCCTTACCCACCTCTTTCCTACCCTCTCCCCCCTCTCCTCACTACCTTCCTATCCTATTTCCCTCCCCTTCCCACATCTCTCCCCCCCCTTCTCTTTTCTTGTTTGTGCACTTACTTCTTACCTTTTCTTTTAATTACGACCCCTAGCCTGCTTACAATGACCTTAACCTATGATTGCAGGCCAAGACCTCGGGGTATTAGCTGGACTTGGAATAGCTCTGGCTTCTATGCCAGATCTGACCATGGAAGTGCTGTTTATGAGGTCGACTTACTGTTCACATTGAACCGCACGGTTATTAGTTGTAATATCTGTTACTGTAAGGCATGTTCGGGAGGCTGCGACCTTCATTGTATATGTTGTCCTTTCCTGTTTTGGGGCTTTACCCCATATGTGTGAAATGTATATGAATAAAAATAATATTTGCAAAAAAAAAAGAATCAAGTAACGACCTTCTGGATCCTTGATTTCCTTCATTAGTGAAAATGGTGTATTGCGATGGAAAGCTATAAGCACGCCTCGTTTTTTAGAGGAGGCCGAAGCTGTGTATACTTGGGGGTAGTCTTTACTGAAAAATTTGGGAGTGGATTGTGACGCAAAATGAGTCTCTTGGAGGCAAACTATATGTGCTTTCTTGGATGAAAATGTGCAGAAGGCTTTAGTGCGTTTGTGTGGAACGTTTAGTCCCTGAGTATTTAATGATATGATGTTTAATGGGGCCATGGAGTTGGGAAAAGTAAATATGTGTTGGTGTTTATGTTAGAACATGTGTCATATAAGAAATTATTTGTCTCCAGAGTATAGGGGTGGAGGGAAAGGAGATAATGACTGAAAAAGAAAATACAATTAATATACAATATTGAAATATATCTTAACATATCTATGTTCTTAATGTGTCCGTTGGGAGGAGAAAATTTCTCCCTCCAAGGGTACATGAGCCACTGTCAACTGCCCGGTGTACACCGAGCTGCTGAGGGTAGCAAGAGAGGGTGCAAGGAGCTTCCCTGCAGGACACCAAGAGCCAATCATATAATTTCATTTTTCAAGCAAAAAATAAAAATGTAAGATTAAGGCAACCTCAGAGACAAAGAAGAGAGAGAAAAAAAAAAGTTATAATAAGGTGCCTAAATTATTAGGAACATTTCTTAAATAAGATTATGATAAAAATATTGATTGGAAGTCAGAGAAAAAACTCGGTAGTAGCCATTCTGTTGAAAAGGCAAGATAGTAGCCTCAGTACAAGTGTTTATCAGTCCATAGTGTGAGCCAGATCTGGAGGTGGAGATTGTATGCGACTTCTTTTCTGTGGATTGTAGTCTTCTTCTCTTCTGGAAGCAGAGGAGGGAGTATCAGCATATGAGGATGATTTTTGGCGAGTGTCCGCAGCATCTCTTGATGTGTTTATCATCCCTAGTTTCTGTAAAGTAGTTTGCAGGTCCTTAGCTGTTCGGCACATATATTTGCGACTTTGGAAAGTAAAACGCACTGAGAAAGGAAAGCCCCATTGGTAGACTATGTCATTTCGCTGTAATATTTGCAGTAGTGGTTTCAGGGTTCTTCTTTTGTTGACTGTAATCTGTGAGAGGTCTGTGAATAATTGATATTTATGACCCTGGAAAATTAGGGGATCTTTATTTCTAGCTGTATTTAGCAGTAGTTCCTTAGTGCGGTAGAAATGCAATTTTGCGATAATGTCACGGGGAGGACCATCTATTTTCTTTGGTGCTAGGGCTCTATGAACCCGGTCCATTTCAAGACGCTCTAGTGGGATAGCTGGTTGTAATTCTTGAAAAAGTGCAGTAATAGCACCGTTTAAATCAGTCACAGATTCGGGTATTCCTCTAATACGTATATTGGAGCGTCTTGCACGATTTTCGAAATCCTCCAATTTGGATTGTAATATGTCATTTTCCTCTTTAAGAAAATCAATTTCTGAGGCAATGTTAGATGTATAATTTTCCAGATCGTCTGCTCTAATTTCCAGTGCTGATGTACGCTGACCAAGTATTCTAATTTCTTTGGTAAGGCTTGTGGTGATGATATCTGCAGTGGTTTTTAGTGATTTTTGAAGCAGATTTTCTATTTGTTTCAGCGTTACAGGAGGGGATAAGTCTTTTTCTGTGGAAAGTTCTAAATTCTCCAGAACTGACATATTTTTCTCAGGTATTTGGTTAGAGAGACTATGTGCTTTTAATGAGAGAACATCTTTATGTAAAGCAGCAGAAGGGGCTGTCTGTTTGTTCTCCTCACTCTGTCAGAGGGGGAGGGTTTCAGTGCCATACTGCTGTGTGTGTGAGGCGGTGCTTTCTTGTTAATTTTCTGCCTCATGAGTCTCCTCTGACCCCCCCAAATGTCACCAATGTAAGGTAGGGATATTTATCTACCGTTTGGTATGAAATATATGCGGAGGGTCAAGTTACCTCCGCCATTATATGGCTCCGTTGTCCTGCTGAGAATGGAGCTCTAAGCCAACATTACCTCTCGGCTAGGCTCCGCCTTCTCCCTCCCTAGGCCTTCCACTTCAGGCTCTCATTTGTCTCAGATGCTCAGAGCTTTAACACACACACAGTGTCTCTTGAAAGCAGCCCCTCACTGCTCTGATCCTCAGACTTGGGTCTCTGGCTTTCTCTAGTGCACACCTGCACTCTCTGGACTCCTGGAGACCTCCTGTCTCTCTGGGTGAGCCCAGAACCCTAATCCTAACTTTACTATAAGCCCAGGACCCACCTGCTCAATCAACCAGCCAGACTCCTGGCTGTTCCAAAAACCCGGTCCCAGGATTGGAGATTCCATCCCACCCATAACGTGGATTTTACAAACTTTGGAGGAAACTGATAAAACAGATTCCTCCACATTAAATACTCCTGGAGCCCCTCAACCTGCCTATTTGAGAACCCTGGGTGACAATTACTAGGACAGGGAACTGTACTGTCACATATCCCTCCCCCTTGTTTCGAACCAGAGGGCGAAACACATTGTTTCCTTTTGGCACCTATGTGCCAACTACACCTTACAGAAGTCAACCTCACTTCTCCTAAAGGGGAACTCAACCCACCACTTCCATTGGTGCCTCTCTCTTTGCCCCCCTGTCACTCTGTAATGGGTTTTGAGATCTTCCCGACTCTTCTTCCGGGTGCATTTCCATAAGGACTTCTTCTCCTGAAATTTAGACAGGGTACCCCTGGTCTTTCTACCAACTCTTCTGTCTCCATGCTTCAAGTTTCCTGGTTTCCCCAAAACTCTCTCAGCATTACTGTTCTGAGACTGTAGGGGGCCTATTTCTATAGTGTTTATAACAGGAACCCGCCTCTTATTTCTGGTGCCTGACTCAGCAGTCACAAATTGTTTACCAGGTTTACCTATACCTTTGGACACCACATTATCATGTACCATTAACACATTACTTGGTTCATCATTGACAGACATATTCAAACCAACATTAGACCTCTCAATGTTACACATGTCACCAATGCCTTTTTTTTCAACATTTGCTAGGGTAGAGTCTGCAGAGGGCACACATACTGGAGGGCCGTCATCACCCACAAGAACCTCACAGGACGTCGCCTCCCCTGGTAGCTGTCCTACTACGTGACCTGTTCTGATGCCATCTGTATTTTTATCCACCTGAACAGGCCAGCTCTCGTCTGATCCACATACAATTTTTATCACGCTCCTTGTCCATTCCCCTGTCTTGGGGACCTTATTAGGTTTGTCACCTAAACCAACCATTGGACTGGGGACCCCAGTCTCTTTAACCACCTTTGTTTGAGCCCTGGTCCGGATCTCTGCTGCTTTCAGGTTCACACTTGGCCCTTCCATCTCATGTAGTTTTCCTACTGGTGCAGTATACGCGCCCTTCACCGACAACTGACCAGCACCACCCTGAACCATAGCAGCAGAAATGCTTCCCATCTGGCTGTTAGGAGGTGAAACCACAGACATTTTAGGCTTATTTACCATTTCTCCAAAGTCTGTCTCAAGTATTTCTTCTGGACGTAATCCAGCAGCATACGTAGCGGAAACTTTTAACAAAAGTAGCAAATTTAGGAATAAACCATTCCTGTCCTGTTTTTCTTTGCTTTGTATAGCCTGCCATACAATGCTCCACCTAGAGGTACTCCGCAGTACCAGACCATCAAATTGTGGAGGAGACACACTAGTATAGATTGGCTGTACATCCCAAAGTTCAAGCATCTCTTTTAATGCTTTGGTTAATAACCAGGCCCTTGACTCCAGACCTAAGTCCTTCCTGGGGACTTTCATGACACTTGGGATGCAGAGAGACTCACTTACTGAGACTTGAAAAGTTGCGACGGTTAACAGAACCTCCTCCCAGCTGGAGGTAAACACAGCCTGGTGCTCCACCAGAGCGCTGCCAGGTGCTGGACTTATACCCAACTTCTCAGGCTCAGCATCAGTGAACTGCTCCAGAACATTATCAGTGACAACGTCACGTTGACACTCCATGCAAACCTCAGTTTTGTGGGTCACGGACAATGTCTCTGCTGTGCCCTTATTTGGTTCATCTTGCTCACAAGGGTTAACCCCTGCAGCAGCCACCGTGCCCTCAGGTACAAGCTGTTCTGCAGCCCCTCCTGCTGGCACAGCAGAAACCGTGTCCACCTTATTTTGGTGCATAAAAGCCCTATCTATCAGGGAGATAAGATTTTTATGCCAACTATTCCAATCTATTGTATGTGAGCTCCCTTCTGCGGTACTCCTCAGCACCGATCCATCTGCCCAAGGAGACACATAAGAACAGACTGTCTTAGTTGCAGACTCATTACACCAGTCATTGCAAATCATGTCAGACTGTGGTAGCACAGGTTGCAATACACCATATTCACCACCTTCCTCAGCTTGCATTTCATAAACCTCACACACCTTTGCATTTTGCACAGGTTGTGTTAATCCACCATTTACCTGCACATTTTTAGTACTAGCAGTTTGCACTAACACATTACCATTACACATTACAGTTCCACTCTGTCCCACCAGAGTGACATCACAGTTGTCTAGGGCAACCTCTGACTCCAATACATGAAGTTCCCTGGAGATTCCTGTGGACAACTGTGCTGTCTTACCACCAGTTGCTACAGGCAACGGCCCATTTTTGATAACCCCAGGTTCTTTCAGAGCAAGAGTTTTCCCAACAGCAGCAAACTTTTCATTAACAGTAACACTTACAGCATTTTTAGCTTCTGCAGGCTGTCCTAGCCCACGGCCAACTTGAGCCTGATAGTCATTAGACACAACACTTTTAGTCACCAAAACAGGTTCTATTTGGATTTTAACCCTTGCATTCCCACTGTATAGGGAAAAGTCAGTCTCAAGTGCACATTCAGTGGCCCCACTAACTGGGGTCACTCTCACATCATCATGGACAGTCTCGTAACCAGTCCTTTTATACATGAAATCAGCAGTTCCAGCCATCATTTCATTAAAGACAGTCTTACCCACCGCAGTAGTTGGGGTCACCATCTTCATTTGAGTATGTTGTCTTATGCACCAGTCCTCCGCTGCACTTTTACTGGCCAACTCCTCCTGGTGGCCATGGGATGAAATTACAGCAGGCATCTCCCACTGTTTAGCACCCCCTGCAGGCACAACAGGAAATTCCTTGTTGCTAGGGGTGACTGCAAACATATTTTCATAGGAATCTGGGCCTGTAGACAAAACTTTTTTCTCAGCAACATTATCTCCAGCCGTATTCCATAACCTAGGGCAAGTAAACATACCATGCCCCAGCTGGCCACATTCCAAGCATGGTACTGGATGATTTTTTTTCAAAGTGATTCTCTTCTGGCGATTCCCAGCTGGCCGGAATGCACAGACCTCTTAGTGGGGATGCTGAACCAAATCTCTACTGCAGCTTCTCCTTTCAGGCACAAATTTCACTCCGGTCGCCATGGGAGAACGCACTCTCCCAGCAGAACTTTGCTGGCTCTCTCCAACATGATATATGGGCTCCTCCTTAAGCCACTTTCCACGATCCTTTTTTTGACATAGCCCATGGTACAGAGACAGCCTGACTGGCTTCCTCTGCATTGCTATGGGCAACCACTCTCATCCTCAGCCTTTGATCAGCCTCTCTCCTTGCATATAGCATGGGTTTCTCTCTGCTGGATCCTGTCTCATGCTGTGACACATTCACATCTTTCACAATAGCTACTGTTTTAACTGCAGCAGCGTTGCCTGGGGCAACAACACCCCTCTTCCAGTAATGGACATCCAGCGGCTTTCCCCTTGCACTGAGGGTTGGCTTTCTTTCCTCTGTAGCTTGGTTAATTCCTGCCAGGTGCCGCTTGCACCAATCCACTGCAGATTCAAATGCTGGTGGACTCTCCATAACAGCAGTCACCTGTGCACTCATTGCACCAGTGTTGCTAGGGACAACCCCAGCCCTTTTTCTCCTTGATAAACTCTGATCAGGCATGTATGGGGCTCGTTCGGGTGGCAACAACCCCTCCAACCACAGAGCTCTGTCTCTCATTTCAGCAAACCTTGCTTCTTTTAGGAGCTTTGACTGCCCCATACTTAGCGACTCCAGAACAACTTTACACAGTCCAGGAAAATGAAAGTGTCTCTTTTAAAGCAAGTTGCTTTTCTCTTTATGCAAGCTTTCCTCACCTGCACATTGCACACACTGATTGTGCTGTCTCATGCACACAAACACAGTTCATAGCAAGAAAAAAAAATAAAAAATTTGACTTTTCATTCACAGGTACACCACCTGCAACATGCAATGCCTTTTGCCTGGCTGCACTTCCACACACAGCCAATAGTTCCTGACTTGAACTTACTATAGAACAAGGACCCGGATTCCACCGTCTTGTGCCTGCATTCTCCACCACTTGTAACATTGGGGGATGTTTAACTCAGTGGTAGATGCCTTTTCAGCAAGTTCACGGCGAACAAGAACTTTCGTTTAAGGGCATGGTAGCCCACTTTTATTAAAAAGGAACAACATAAAGTTCATACATGCACTTGGTTGCCCACACAGGGGTTCTTCTGCCAAACAAAAAACATGAAAAATGCCAAGCCACCTGGCTCTCTTCAGCAGCACTGCCACCTAGGCTTTACAGTTCAGCCCTCTTGGCCTTATAACAGGGTTCCCGTACAACTACTGTACCTCTTTTCAGCTTCCTTGCTGCTTAGGCCTTCCACTCCAGGCTCTCATTTGTCTCAGATGCTCACAGCTTTAACACCCACACAGTGTCTCTAGAAAGCAGCCCCTCACTGCTCTGATCCTCAGACTTGGGTCTCTGGCTTTCTCTAGTGCACACCTGGACTCTCTGGACTCTCTGGACTCTCTGGAGACCTCCTGTCTCTCTGGGTGGAGCCCAGAACCCCAATCCTAACTTTGCTATAAGCCCAGGACCCACCTGCTCAATCAACCAGCCAGACTCCTGGCTGTTCCAAAAACCTGGTCCCAGGATTGGTGATTCCATCCCACCCATAACGCTATGGAATCTCCATGCTCCAGGTCCCCAAGTGGATTTTACAAACTTTGGAGGAAACTGATAAAACAGATTCCTCCACATTAAATACTCCTGGAGCCCCTCAACCTGCCTATTTGAGAACCCTGGGCGACAATTACTAGGACAGGGAACTGTACTGTCACAATATATATATATATATATATATATATATATATATATATATATATATATATATATATATATATATATTTTTTTTTTTTTTTTTTAATTATGTGCCCTCCTCTATGCAAATCATGTTACTAGCATTATTTTAGCATGATCGTTCCATTTTCTCATACACATTTCGTACTATCCATTTCTTACGTCCTCTGGGATACTCCAATTTTTTTCTTTCTATGATAAATTCTGCACCAGTGTAATTTTTTTTTTTGTCAAAGCAGGTTTACGTACAACATTATGATTGTGGCTTAATGCCGCCAATTTAGTTCTTGCATCCATCGAATCAAAACGATAATGTATTCGTTTAGGACGATATTTTAGAATCATACTGTGGTACATTTCTATAACACCGGTTTGACAAAAAAAAGTTAGATACTTCATGTCCTTTTCTAATTTGGGATCCAAAACAATTGTAGATAATGCATGAAATGCAGGTGTCTGTTGGACTAACCAGGGAACCTTTGGTGCATCAACATCAATCTCATCGTGCAAACATTTGTGCTCGATATCGCCAACTTTCCATACATGCTCATTTACTACATGATGTAGTAAAGATTGCCAAAGTTCTTTAAAACGTTCCTCGTTTGCTTGGCAAGCTCTACTACACCAATAGAAATGGTTTGTTATGGATCTAATCCACGGCATAATAGCACTATACACTTTTTTGGGGGAAATTTGGACAAATTTTCGTTTCAAATTTTTAACATAGTGCCAAATGTCAAATTGATGATTAATATTTTCATATTTTTCAGTGGTTAATCATTTTCGTATGCCGGTGTGTCTATTGGTTCCCACGAATTGAATACCTAATTTGCTTTCTATCTAAACATTATTCTATCTATCTATCTATCTATCTATCTATCTATCTATCTATCTATATATATATATATATATATATATATATATATATATATATATATATATATATATATTGTACTATCTAAACTATTCTATCTAAACATTTTGTAAATCCAAATTTTTCCATGGCGACAGATGAGGTCATTTGTGACACCTGCACCAACTCAAAATCTACAATTTTTTTGGAGAAAAGGTCCATGAATGTGTAAGTGGAGAATTTGGCAGAAAAGCCAGGGCTATCACATTGCCCGTCTCCTACAAGAAACAATGGTTTTACTTTCAAATCTTCAGTAACATCGCCCTTGCTTTTTTGCCAACTATAGTCAATAGCTTGAAAAATGTATCGATTTTGCGCTCGATTGTATGACGTTTCTCCAAAAATCTCGATGCCGCAAAGTTCGAACATTTCTCTCACTTTGGTATAGCTCCCTCCATTTACACAAATGGCGCCTGACAGTAAAATAATTCCTGCGGGATAGTTCTTTATTTTCGGCTGGCTTTCCCACAGATTTTTGCGGTGGGCAGCAGAGCATGTGGAAAAGACACAAACCAACGTGCCAATTATTTGTTTATCAATCTTTTTTATTTTTGAAATACAGTCTGGATCTGGACACCGCATTTGAAACAACAATTGATCCAGACTGCTTTTCGAAAATAATAAAAAAAAATTTTGTTTACTAAGTTTAGGGGATATTGGAGTGTATCTTCTGTTTGTGTGTCTTCAACACTTTCACAAATGCTTATGTCATCCTTCTGAGGAGTCTTACAATCAGACAAGCGGAAAATTGGGTGGTCATAGTAGGCTAGTTTTCTTTTCGGACGGATTTCTGGACTATCGACCTCGGATTCAAAGGGTGAATTCATCAATGGTGTTGTTTGGACGTTTGGTATCAAACGTCCTGATGCAGATGGTGGCACCGGAGGTGGTGTCATTAAACCTGCCCCAGAACTGCAATATGGATGATCTAAAGATATAGATCTTGCACTAGCTATTTTGCAATAGCTTTGCTGAGATTCCGTGACAGTCTCCTCCAAATTTGTGGTTTGGGTTTCTGCATCTTTCAATTGTACTTTACTACATTTGCATGTACATGTAGTACTTCCAATAGCAGATGTAGAGGTTTCAGGCATCGTGTATTGCAATCGACGCATTTTATTAAGTCTTGTGCTCCATTTATTATCAGAGGTTGTCATCGTAGACTTTTGTGAAAAAAATGTTGGTATCGTTACCGCTTTTAATTTTATTTTTTGCCCTTGGCCAATGAAGCAATCATCTTGGAAGTGCGCAAAACACATCCGATGCACGTTCCCACACACATCTCTTGCTATTAACGGAATGTATTCGTCAGTCATTTCTGGCTCCATACCAGCATTTTGAAGGCAGATTTTTATAAGTTGACTGTCCTTCGGGAATATATAATATTTGGTTTTGGGAGGATTTGGCTAAGCACCACTGTCATGGCTGCAATAAAGAGCGAAGCAGCTCGGCATTTCTATTAGATAAATAAGAGGAACATTAGTCAATGAATGAACAATTAAAAACAATATCAAATTGTTGATGATATAATAACACATTAAAAATTTTTTTTATTATATCCAATTTTTACATTTTTTTATTTTTTTTAAATAAAAAAAAAATAGTTTAATTAAATTGCATATCATTTTTTAAAATTTTAATTATGATTTTTTATAATAAAATCTACAAGTACTTACATTAAAGTCTATAATTAAAGCAAATTTAATATATTAGGAATATAAATACATTACTGACATTAGGTATTAAAAAATAATAAATCAATGACATGTTTTTTTCCAATAATATATCATTTATTTTAGAATATATTATATAATTATTTGTATTTATTAATAAGAAAACGATTATAATTGCGTTATATATTTTTTGCATCTACAATTCAAAAATATCATTTATTAATATTAAACATTATGGAGAGATCGAGAGCGAGAGGGAGGGAGGAGAGAGAGTGAGAGCGTGAGCGAGAGGGAGGGAGGAGAGAGAGTGAGAGCGTGAGCTAGAGGGAGGGAGGAGAGAGAGGGAGAGCGATAGGGAGAGGGAGGGAGGAGAGAGAGAGTGAGAGTGGGAGGGAGGAGAGAGAGCGGGAGGGAGGAGAAAGAGCGAGAGCGGGAGGGAGGAGAGAGAGCATGAGCGAGAGCAGGAGGGAGGGGAGAGAGCAAGAGTGGGAGGGAGGAGAGAGAGGGAGGGAGGGAGGAGAGAGTGAGAGAGAGGGAGGGAGAAGAGAGTGAGAGCAAGGGAGGATAGAGAGAGAGAGAGAGAGCGAGGGAGGATAGAGAGCGAGGAAAGAGTGAGCGAGGGAGGATAGAGAGAGAATAAAGAGCAAGGGAGGATAAAGAGCAAGAGAAGAAGAAGAAGGTGTTTATAAAGAAGTAGGGAGGCGAGTCAAAGAGAGAATGGGTAAAAGAGATAGAATGGGTAAAAGAGAGAAACGGGAAAATGAGAGAAGGGAGAGAGAGAGAAGGGAGAGAGAGAGAGAAGGGAGAGAGAGAGAGAGGAGGGAGAGAGAGAGAGAGGAGGGAGAGAGAGAGAGAGAGAGAGAGAGAGAGAGAGAGAGAGAGAGCGAGAGAGAAGGGAGAGAGAGAGAGAATGGAGAGGGAGAGAGAGAAGGGGGAGAGAGAGAGGGGGAGAGAGAGAGAAAGAGAGAGAGAAGGAGCGAGAGAGAGGGATAGAGAAGGAGAGAGAGAGGAGAGAGAGAAGGAGAGAGAGAGAGAGAGAGAGAGAGAGAAGGAGCGAGAGAGAAGGAGAGAGAGAGAGACAGAGAGAGAGAGAAGGGAGAGAGAGAGAGAATAAAAAAAGAGAAGGGGGGAGAATACAAAAAAAGAGAAGGGAGAGAAGAAGCAGGGGAGAGAGAGAACACACAATAAAATACATCAATAAAACCACTCAATTCCAAAATTTTATTATGGATTTGAAATAATCAAAACCAATTGTCTGAGGGGAAAGATAGAGTGATAGAGGGGAAGGAGAGAGATAGGTGTTTATATAGCAATAGGGAGGGGGGCGAGTCAAAGAGAGAATGGGAAAAATAGAGAATGTGAAAAAGAGAGAATGGAAAAAAGAGAGAGAAAAAGAGAAAGGGGAGAGAAGAAGAAGGGGAGAGAAGAAGAAGGGGATAGAAAAAGAAGGGTAGAGAGAAGGGGGGATAAGAAGAAGGGGAGAGAAGAAGGGTAGAGAAGAAGAAGGGTAGAGAGAAGGGGATAGAAGAACAGTAGAGAGAAGGGGAGAGAAGAACAGTAGAGAGAAGGGGAGAGAAGAAGGGTAGAGAGAAGGGGAGAGAATAAGAAGGGGATAAAAGAAGAAAGGGAGAGAAGAAGAAGGGGAGAAAAGAAGAAGAAGGTGATAGAAGGGGAGAAAAGAAGAAGGTGAGAGAAGGGGAGAAAAGAAGAAGAAGGTGAGAGAAGGGGAGAAAAGAAGAAGAAGAAGAAGGTGAGAGAAGGGAAGAAAAGAAGAAGAAGGGTAGAGAGAAGGGGAGAGAAGAAGAAGGTAAGAGAGAAGAGAGAAGAAGAAGAGAGAGAGAGAGAAGGGGAGAGAAGAAGAAGAACACACAATAAAATACATCAATAAAACCACTCAATTTCAAAATGTAATTATGGATTTGAAATAATCAAATCCAATTGTCTGAGGTGAAAGATGGAGTGATAGAGGAGAAGGAGAGAGATAGGTGGTTATATAGTAAATATAGCAGTAGGGAAGGCGGCACAGTGGTGAAGTGGTTAGCACTCTCACCTAGCAGTAAGAGGGGTCACTGGTTCGAGTCCAAACCACGACACTACCTGCCTGGAGTTTGCATGTTCTCCCTGTGCCTGCGTGGGTTTCCTCTAGGTACTCCGGTTTCCTCCCACACTCCAAAGACATGCAGGTAGGTTAATTGGCTTCTGTCCAAAATCGGCCCTAGTATATGAATGGGGACCTAGAATTGGGGGCTCCTTGAGGGTAGGGACCAATGAGAGTATGCAATGTACAGGGATAGGGACAATTGTAGACACTCACTCAGGTTGAACTGGATGGACTGGTGTCTTTATTCAACCTTACTAACTATGAAACTATGAAACTATGAGTCAAAGAGAGAATGTAAAAAAGAGAGACAGAGAGAGAGAGAAAGAGGAAAGGGGAGAGAAGAAGGAGGGGAAAGAAAAATAAGGGGAGAGAAGAAGAAGAAGGGTAGAGAGAAGGGGGGAGAAGGTGAGAGAAGAAGAAGAAGAACACACAATAAAATACATAAATTAAACAAAACATTTCCAAAATTTTATTATGGATTTGAAATAATCAAATCCAATTGTCTGAGGGGAAAGATAGAGTGATAGAGGGGAAGGAGAGAGATTGGTGTTTATAGAGCAGTAGGGAGGGGGGGGGGTGAGTCAAAGAGAGAATGGGAAAAAGAGAGACTGGGGAAAAAAGAGAATGGGAGAGAGAGAGAGAGAATAAAAAAAGAGAAGGGGAGAGAAGGGGATAGAAGAAGAAGGGGAGAGAAGAACACACAATAAAAACATCAATAAAAGAAGATAGATATAGAGATAAAGGAGATAGAGGAGATAGAGACAAAGGAGATAGAGACAAAGGAGATAGAGACAAAGGAGAGAGAGATAAAGGAGAGAGAGATAAAGGAGATAGAGATAAAGGAGATAAAGGTTAAAGAAGGGGTGATAGAGACAATACACACAATAATACATCTATTAATCACACCAAAAAATGTTTATGTTATGAATTTGAATTAAACAAATCCAATTGAATGAGAGGGAAGATAGAGTGATAGAGGGGAAGGAGAGGTTGGTATAAAGGAGAAGGGGGGGGGGTGAGTATGCATGATTGAGGAGGGGTGGTGATTAGTAAAGCCGCGTACACACGGGCGGACTGTCTGGCCAACTTAGTCCGTCAGACAATCCGACGGACAGTCTGTCATACTTTCGAATGAACGGACTTGACCACACACACCACTTTTTGAGCGGACTAATACGGCGTACTAAGTCCGCCATACTATACGCCTTACTTTTGAAATGAACGGACTCGCCCACACACGCGGAGGAAAGTCCGCTCATTTCGAGCGCGTCTCCAGGTAGGCGGGGCCCGCGAAGGAGACGTCGCTGACCCCGCTGCCTGGTATGGACTTAAAGGGGAACCCCAACGCCGAAAAAAATCGGCGTGGGGGTCCCCCCCAAGTCCACAACAGACCCTTGTCCGAGCACGCTACCCGGCCGGCCAGGAAAGAGGGCCTCTTCCCGACAACCCTGGCCGTTGGTTGTCGGGGTCTGCGGGCGGGGGGCTTATCGGAATCCGGGAGCCCCCTTTAATAAGGGGGCCCCCGGATACCGGCCCCCCACCCTATGTGAATGAGTATGGGGTACAATGTACCCCTACCCATTCACCTTTAAAATAAAAGTACCAAAAAAAACACAACACACGAGATAAAATACTTTATTGCACAGCTCCGGGGGTCTT